>NC_141606.1:35871833-36231833 GCF_047967505.1 Dipteris shenzhenensis | reverse complement strand
CAACTAAGAGCCCATTATGAAGTCTAGCTCCAAAACTCTATACACTGATCCACCTACTGCAAATCTATGGAATACCCAAAAGACTTTGGAATGCTTTTGTTCTATCTAAAAGTGATGTTGGATGACCTCCTCGCAAAAACAAACGCATAGAAGAAGGAGAAAAATAGATACAAGGAGGACATGCTTCAGTGATGGGTGTATTACTTGGAGTTAGGAAAGACGGTAAATATTAATTTCCTTAGCTATTGTTTATCCTACTCCTTTAAGGTACCTTTCAGGCTCATGATGTAGGTTTCTTTTGGCAGGACATGATGGAGGCACGAAGTTGTATAGAGCACAAATACCAGGATGAAGAGGATCCCAAGAAAAAGGAGTTACTATGGGCATACAAGTCGATAGAGACAATGATTTGAGTGTGTGAAGAGATCCATTAGACTGGCCTAAAGAGTTGGGAGATGCTTGCTATAGAGAGGTTGATAAGCTAGTTGGGAGTTTGAAATTTCCTGGAGCCACAAAATATAGTCATATTTAGAAAAAGTAAAAATCTTACATACATTTCTTGGACTTTTGGACTTTCTCGACCTGCCATCATCCATGATCTATGGTGCTCGTAATACCTGATTTTGTATTGACCTGCTTCCATGCTAGTACTTAAATGCTTTAAGTAGCCTGATGACTGAAATCTGACAGTTAAAGATGACCAGTCTAAAGGGGGATGTTTTAGTATAGAATTATGCAACATATTTTAGGATAGCATAGTAGTAGTGCAGGGATAGCATGGTAGTAGTGCAAGATAAGTGATCGCTAGCACGTGGTTGTTTGCACTAGGATATTAGAACCCACCAACACAGTGGTTTGCTTCTATTATTACAAGATGAATGGATTTGTGGATGTGTCGATTCGTTATGGGATTTAATAAAACCAACACGGTGCTTGTTGGGATATACTGAAACCAATCATAGGATTTACCGTTTGGGATTTATAGAAAAAAGTGCAGTGGTTAGTTTTGGGATTTACTAAAAGAAGCATAGTCTCAAATAAATTTTCCATTTTCTAGGATAAGTGGAATATTTTTTCCTTGCAATGAGACTACATTTTCTTAGTACTATCTTAGTCATCCTCGTCCACCACTCTAAGACACCCCAAGATATGCTCATGCATATCTAAATCCAATTCGAAGACACTCTTTCCCTTATTTCATTGTGGCACAGGTTACATCTAGAACTTAATAGCTCTTACTATAGATGAGAGTGCACAAATCTTTGTGCACTATTATGTAGCAGTTTGTAATTGCAGCCTCTCTTGGATGTTTTTTTGTACCAAAAAGCTCTAACTACTACATCCCACTTCTCATAGGTTGTTCCTCAATATCCTTAAATGCTTGCTCAACCTTGTGCTTAGGTTTTGTGCACTACAACAAAAAGTATGGATCATCTTCCTCGTTCTCCCCATAGGCATCGACAATTGCATCTTCTAGACAGTCTCACTGACGTCATCGAAACTCTGCCCAAACACTTATGAGTCCATTTTCTCTCCATTGTTTGTCACTCCATCTGAACATAGAGGGAAAACTTGAACTCACTCCCATGTCCTCACAGTTGCAATGTTCTCACAATCGTCATGATTCCCTATAATGTACGCACTATAGCAACAAGAAAATTTTCTTGTTTTAATCAGTTGGTTGTTTGAAAAGCACCACATGCTCTACAAACCACGGAATCCTTTAATTTTCTTGCAATCGTGCCGGCTTCTCCTTTGCACGTCATCCATTTTCACTTCATGGAACACTTTGTGTACTGCATTATTCTTAATGCTCTGTTTATTGTATATTGAATGCATTCTTGTGGAGAGGTTGGTTGTAATCCATGTTACAGCATCATAGGCATCATTGAGTTTTTCTTGAGGGTATGTTAATTGGTGTTTAAACAAAGCTTGCTTAATAACAACACCACATCCATCATGTTCACCCTTACCATGGCTAGACTCAACGAAATGCCACATCATCCCTTTTTAAGCCATTCCCAATGCAGTAGAAATAAGGCGTCATGTTCCCTATCATTTGAAATGTAGAAATGGTATTTGCGTTGCACTAACCTGGACTCTTGTGAGTCATCAAGAAGATTGACATCATGCATAGAATAATCAAGCAGATGATTGGACATGATATGCACAAGAAGTGTTATCTGGTTATTGTATTAGTACTGAGCACTTTGTATCTCATCTTATTTTTGAAATGAATAATTTTCAGCAAAATCTATGACAGAGACAATAGTGTCATGGGGAAAATTGGCAAGGCACGTCTTGAACTGCTTTATTCTATCAGTTGGCCATGAAGTTGTGAAGCACGTATTTTGGGATGTATTGAACCATGTGATCTATAAGCTCCCTTGGCTAGTGCTCTTATATGATAGTAGCCGTCTCTTTTTATTGGATCCTTCAACACTTACATTTTCAAATATCGTCCATTTTAGAGTAGCATGGTTGTCTTATGTCTTCTTCTTCCATTTGAAGTTGCAATGCTAGCATGTGCAACAATTGCATTCAATGTGGTGCCAATCACGGTTACCCTTTGGAGAAACCATTGGCTCCCACATTAGGCTACAAAACTTGCTCTCCCTTGCAACACATGATGAGGATGCAGGGGGCCTAAAGCCTACATATTCATCGGGGAGGCATGGGCATCGATCCCCAAGGAGGATTGCTCCAACACGACCAGATCTCAAGTCATTCATAGCTTCCTGGGCTAGGACATAGTCTACGTGTGTTTTGCAACAAAAACATTCCTATGTTTGAGTTTCTTGATGTACCAGGGCTTACAATACAAATTCATGGAAGTACAAAACTTTTCACTCGCCAGTTTGCCCCCCTTCAGCGATACATGTCAGCAAAATTGGATATCCCAAATAGTTGCAATGTTGGCCTAAAATGCTTCAAAACACGAACAGGCCAAAGGGCATGCTATCAGGTTTGATGTTGTGCATTTGGAAATGCAATGATCTTTTGGCATGCTTATGATCCATATAGCAAGCAAGTGCATGGAAAAATCAACAATTCAAAATAGTAAAAGTGGTGGATTTATTAAAAGATCTTTGCAATGCACAAATTGTACTTTTTCAACTTCTTCCATTTTAGGGTGATCTAGAAACCAATACCAACAACTATCAATGTTTTAAGACCACCATGTAGTAGTTCCACTAGTTGGGATTCCAAATTTTCAATCCATTTTTGTTTGGCAAATCAAAAGAAAGTTATGGAGCGTGTTCTCAAATGGGTATGCATCACTTTAGATGTTCTCATTGGAGGCCCATTAACCCATGACTAATGTTCTCATGTAGATGTCTGCTTGGGTTGAGGAGAAGCTCACATAGTTTACTTTTTAATGATTACTTGGTTGCATGTATCTATAGAACAAAATTTTGACGTTTTTGAATATTGCTATATCCTATAGTCTTCATGATGCATGCTTCACATGCAACATAGTACTTGTAATGCTTTAATGGTCTCGTTCAATTTTGAAAAGTGTACTACAACTTGAAGACAAATAGTCAATGCATAAGTTATGGATCATGCAAGATACCTATATACAAAATAGTCCATGAACCTCACCAAAATGGCTACACCTAAGAAAACAATGACCCATATAGCATTGAACATAGTACACTACACCAAGACAAAATCAATTAAATAAGGAATCTAAATTGTTGAAAGCTCCTAACTTATGCAAAAAATTCTATATACCGACCTTTTGCATGCATCCTCTAGCATACTCCCATTCTTCCATTATGATATGCATCCCCTCGTCTGTCTCTACTCTCTATCAAATCTTACTAGGACGTCCTTGGATAAGGGAAGCATCAGTCCTCCATGACTAGGGAATTGATAGATTGACAATCCAGAATCGCGACACCGCAATCAGGGTGAATGTGGGAATAGGAGCTATAAAACCAATTGTGCCTAGAGCATTGGATGACACATCTTCAACAACAATCTCAAGCAAATCAACTCCCTTGCAACAACATGCCATAGCGGGCGATTCACAAAGCAATGTAAATAACTGGATATAAACATTGGCAACCATCGAAAACTGCCATTCATTAGACCCCATCTTCTCACAAATAGATGCTAAGGTGCTACAAGTAGATCCTCCACTCACACATGAAGAACCAATCGATCTAGAGATGCCATTCTTTATGGCTGACCTCAAGTGGGATAATGAACCTGAAGAAGGTACCCATACCAATGATGACTCAGATTTTCCTTGGGACCTTGAAACTGAGGCTGAGAATGCTGAAATTGAAGATCAAACCTTTGATAATGAATTAGCCATTCTGCATGCCCTAATGGCAGTCGAACTCCCAAAAGTTGAACCTCCAAAGTTGAATAACAGCAGAAGATCCTGCAAGAAAGCTGGAGGAAATCACAGAAAAGCCAAGGCCCCGAACACTTTAATGACTTTGAACGAGTCCAAACAAGGATCGTTGAATTTTACCTTGCAAAGCCAGCTCCCTCAAAATCAGAACCACCACCTCTTGAATGGGGGACTAGAAGGAGTATGCACAGCAAATGAACCCTTACTTGGAAACACCTTACCAGTGGAAAAGTTACCCCACAGTTCCCAATGTAAGAAGTTTTGGAAATATAAGCCACATGTGTGGATGAAGCTCGATCAAGAGACTTCAGAAAAAGAAAGTCAGAAAGAGCCTAACAAATTGGTAAATGAAACTATGCCACCCAGTACACATGCCACATGTCAGGTTCAACACCATTAGAGGCCGATCTTCGAGAAGTGCCAGAATACTTCAAGAATTACACAAGCGGCAGTGCGCCAATAGCAATGCCAAGACCACTAAGGGAATCTGAAGTTCAAGAAATCGACAGCATTGGAGAAACTCCAATCTATGAGGGACCAACAAAAACATGCATAATAAACCTCGCCCTTGAAGGGGAAAAAGAAAAATTGGTTTTCATTGGGAAACAACTTCAACAAGAAGAAGAAACCAAACTCAAAGCACTCCTAATGGAATATCGTGATTGCGTAGCATGGTCATACAAAGAGATGAAAGGAATTTCACCAGAAGTGGCAGTACACATGATACCTATAAGGGAAGTTGCTCACCCTAAGGTATGTGGACCTTATCGCACAAATCCTAAATATGGTACCATGGTTTATGATGAGTTGGAAAAACTCCTAGATGCCAAATTCGTCTACAAGATAGAGCACACTGATTGGGTTTCACCCATTGTCATTGTGCCTAAATGCAACAAGAAGCTCAAAATATGCGTAAACTTAAAAAATGTGAATGCCACCACAATTAGGGATCACGATCCCCTACCCTTAATAGAAACAATGTTAGAAAAGGTGGCAGGCTCTAAAATATATAGCTTCTTGGATGGTTTTAGTGGCTATAACCAAGTGCAAATTGCTCCTAAAGACCAATCAAAAACAACATTTGCTACATAATGGGGTATTCTTGCATATAGAGTCATGCCATACGGCCTTTGTAATGCCCCAGCCACATTCCAACGAGTCATGCTCATAGCTTTCAAGTCATTTCTAAATAAGTTTTTATAGGTATTCTTGGATGATTTGTGCATCCATTCAAACAAAAAAGACCACTTCAAATGTCTTAAAGTAGTACTAATCAAATGTAGGAAGTATAGCATCTCCTTAAATCCAACAAATGCCAGTTCATGGTCACCCACGAAGTTGTTTTGGAACACATCATCTCTCAACATGGGATTGCAACAACTGACATGGACAAAATCAAAATCATCATGGAATTGCCTCCTACTACAAATTCCAAAGGTGTATAGGTCTTTATGGGACATGCCACATGGGCAGTACCCTCTAATTTTTGTTACTGATCAATGATCTCACCTCCTACTCATCTGTATATTTCCTCAAACATAAGAGTGAGACGTTTGAAAGGTTCCAAGAATATCATCAGTGGATCGTGGTTCAAACAAGGAACTAATGGAGGTGGAGAATTTACCTCTCATGAATTCAATTGGTATTACACCTCCAATGGTATCACAAGGCAGACGACCATCTAGTAGACTTCCTCTCAAAACCCGATTGTTGAGTGCAAGCTCCACACATTGATGGAATCGGCTCGCTCAATGCTATCTACGGCTCAACTTCCACACATGCATCCTTTGCTGATGCTTCAGATCAATTAAACCTGGATGATCACGAGTCACCTCACACATGGTTCTCATCCTTGATCCAATCTTCGCTACTCTTAAAGTTCTACCCGAGGCTAAAACTACAGCTGCTTCAATGATTTTGAGTATTCCCTTGGCGCGGTTGTACCTCAACCTGATCCGAAACTCCAAGCGGATGATCACATCCCTCTCCATACTACTCTCCACTCCCCTAAAGCACCATTGTGGAAAAATGCGATGGATGATGAGTTCGATTCTCTCACCAAGAGTTGTGCTTGGGTGCTCGTCAATTGCCCACCAATCGAAAGATCATCGGCAACAAATGGCTCCTGAAGTGGAAGTACCATGTAGATGGCTCCATCAATAGATACAAATCTCGTCTGGTTACATGAGGGTTCTCTCAAATCCCTGGGGTGGACTACTCCGAAACATACGCTCCAGTGGTAAAGATTCAATCTCGTTCGAATAACACACCTAGGACTATGTTTTTTTATGATGGTGCAGAACACTAGAGGAAAAATGGTGTATAATGCGTGATCGACCATGCAAATCATATCTGATGGACACAATAGTTTGTATGCATCCCAAACTAGGTGGTATTCACATGCTTGCAAAGTGGCGTGCCCATCCGATAAGTACTTATTGGAATAATATACCTACGACCATGTTTTTATATGGTTGTCCATGACACTAAGGAAAAAACGATCATACAAAGCATATCCGATGGACACAATACTTTGCACTCATCTCAACCTAGATGTTATTGAATTGGGTGCAAAGTGGCATGCCCATCCGATAAGTACTTCTTTGGATAACACACCTAGGAGCGTGTTTTTTACGGATGTGCATCACCGTGAGACAAAAATGTTGTTTAATGCGAGAATCGACCATGCAAAGCATATCAAATGGGCACAATACTTTGCACGCACCTCAACCTAGTTGGTATTTACTTGCATGCAAAGTGGCACACCCATCCCATAAGTACTTATTCAGATAACACACCTGGGAGCGCGTTTTTTGATGGTTGTGCATAACACTAGGGGAAAAACAATATATAATGGGTGATCGAATGGCTGCATCACTACGTCTCCATCTTCATCAGATGGATGTAAAAACAAATTTCTTAAATGGAGTACTCCCAGAAGAACAAAGGATTTTTATGCACCAGCCCATCGCCTACGAATGCACAGGTCAGGAAAATCAAGTTTGCCTCCTTCTAAATAGTCTGTATGGTCCCAAACAATCCCCTCTAGTTTGGTACCAGAGGCTCAAGAAATTTCTATTGTCAACCATTAGACACTTGGTATATGCACATCTTTAAATCATGTGGAACATTTAATAAAAGTTATTATGTAAAGCTTGCCGTTATTGATTGTGGATGGACGAAATTTCAATCGAATCTTACATTACTTATATCACTTATTGCTGATTTGCTTCTTCGAGCCACCGCTGGAGTGATGCTCTCTATACCATTGATCTTTGCCACAAAATAATTCTCTTTAAAGTTGCTTAAAATTGTATTGCTCTAACAATGCATCCTATATTTTCTCTTCTCCCTCATGATGCAATGCGCTTTAGCGGTCTTTAATTGCTGAGTCTGAATTTTAATTTTGGCAAGTGACCTTGATGAATTTCATGGGAGAATTATAGCTTTCGTGATGTAGTGGACTATGGTCACAATGGGATTGGACATTGCAATAGTGATTCACACGATCTCATACATAGAAGCACTTAATTGAAAAGAAACTTCAGCCACAAGCATTGCCAAATAGTCATGAGGGACAAAGGATTTGAATCTCAATGTGCATTAAATGCAATAGAGAGGCTACAATGTGAAGGGTGATCACTAGATTTCTAGGTTTGGTGAACTTGGCAAGCATCTACGTGAGGAGCACTTGATTGGTCAAGACCGATCTACACTCCAACTAGCAGAACATTGCTCATCCTCTTACAAATCCATCTATGTCTATCATCATTCCCTCAGCCTAATCCCATATCTTGGATCTCAGCTTGATGCTACAACATGGTCTACATGGTGTTGCTCAACTCAGGGTAGGTTCCTCCTTCATGATCAAAGTGCAATCAATTGCACAAGTAGGATGGAGGATACATTATTTGGAACTAAGTTTGCCAGATATTTGTAAAATGATAGAAATAGGAGTCACCCATGCAAGCAAACACATGCACAATTGTGCACATGCATGCACACACACATATGCACATACGTAAACAGACATGCACATGCATAGAAACACATGTATAGCAACACCACATGCACACATACATAGAGATGCACTCACTCACATATGTCCAAAAATAAACACATGTACACATGTTAAATACATTTTCCATTTTTGAGTGCTTATAAGTTGTCCCCCTTCCCAATCAATTTTCTATTCTTGCTCCCATTAGATGATGGCTTTGTCCCAAACATGAATTTTCACACCTCCTGCCCATCAAATCTTGGAAGATTAAGTACTTGCAACATGCCCCCACTAGAGTTTGAAATTCTGAACATTTCTCCCTTTTATGGAAGCACATTCTAACACAACCACCAAAAGTTATGGGCAACAATGATTAAAGGTTCTAAATGCCAAAACCCAAAAGAAAAATTAAAACCACCTCCCTAATCAAACTTGGACAAATTCAAAGGTGCACATGTGTTTGACTAAATCCACAGCTCCCCCTCCTTCCCTATAAAAGAGCACCTATCCCTCTCATACTTTTTCTTTCACATCTTGCCCCCATTTCGAGCCCTACGCAAGACACTCCTCCCTCTCCATCGACCACCACCCTACTCCCATCCTCACATGGTAAGTTATTTCGAGCCCATCTTGCAGCAATAACCTAGCCATCCACCCACCATCCATTGGTCCTCAACAATCCCATTACATTGAGAAAGACTTGGAGAGCGTTCAGGTGACCATCTCTTCCTCCCTTTGGATTTTTATCAAAGTTTTTCGTTTTTCATCAAAGCTTTCCATTCGTCAACTTTTTTCTTTTTTCTTTTTTCCCCTCTCCCTCCTCCATCTCCCCCTCCACCCTCCCCTCCATCTCCACCAGCCCTTTTCCCCCCTCCCTCCCTTCATTCCCACCCCAACCCCCCTCCATCTCGACCACCCCTTTCCCCCCTCTCCCTCAACCACCACCCTTTCTTTCTTCCCCCCCAACCCCCCTCCTCCGTCTCCACCTCCCCCCCTCCATCTCCTCCACCCCCACTGCACCCTCCACCCCCCCTTCCATCTCCTCCACCCCCCTCCACTGCCACTCCCCCTCCTCCATCTCCCCCTCCACCCTCCCCTCCATCTCCACCACCCCTTTTCCCCCCACCCCTCTCCATCTCCACCACCCCTTTTCCCCCCTCCCTCCCTCCACCACTCCCTCACCCCCTTCACCACCCCCCCTCCACCCCCCCCCCTTCTCTCTCTCTCTCTCTCTCTCTCTCTCTCTCTCTCTCTCTCTTCCCCCCCCCCCCTCTCTCTCTCTCTCTCTCTCTCTCTCTCTCTCTCTCTCTTTCTCCCCCCCCCCCCCCTCTCTCTCTCTCTCTCTCTCTCTCTCTCTCTCTTTCCCCCCTTTTTCTCTTTCTCTCTCTCTCTCTACCCTCCACTCACTTGCCTCTCTCTAGTGTAAGGGCCTAAGGCCCTTTTTAATTCTAAAGGGCTTAAGGCCCTTACCTTGGCCCTTGCTGCACCAATAGCTTGGTGGCCCATATCTCGAGCAGTGCCCGCCGCCCACGATGGCACACTAGCGGCGCTCGCCTCGCCAGTGGGCGGCACCCACCCGCCCCACGCCCGTGCCCTCCACCATCAACCCCTCTGCCTGCCTCGCCTCTCCCCTCCAGTCCACCCTCCCCTTCTCCTCCCGGCCCACTGATGCCTCGCCTCCACCCTCCTCACCTCCCTCCCCTCCACTCCACACCTCGCTCCCCTCCTCTCCACTCCATACTCCCCTCCCCCCCCCCCCGGTTCGCGAAAATGCCCCCCCCCTCATAGCCTCCTGTCGGCCGAAGCGCAATGACCCCCGCCCCCCCCCCTCGAAATGTTTTTGAAACAAAAAATAATAATATTATTAAAATTTGAAAAATAATCAATTATTTTAAAAAAACCCTAACTAAACCCTCAATCTAACCCTAAGTTAGTTTAACTTAGGTTAGGTTAGTCTAACTTAGTTAGGTTTAACCTAGGTTAGTTACTAACAGCAGCTAGGTTAGTTTAACTAACCTTTAGTTAGTAACTAACTATAGTTAGTGAAAGTAGTTAGGTTAACTACCTAGTTATAGTAACTGAGGAGGATATAGGCCAGTTAGACTAATTGGAATTAACTTGGTTCAAACCCCTCAGTTGAACTTAAAGTCCATTCACACCAACCTTAAGACTCCCCTCGAAAAAGGCCAATTTTACCCCTAATTCAACACTTCGTATCGCGCCCGTTTGGGACCCAAACTAGACCCCGTTTGAACCAAAATTTCACACACAAAAACACCATGCTACGGGGCAATTTTTAGCATGTTACACACCACTTTGACATCCCTAGCACTCGTTCATTCGTGCCCCCATGCGGGCCTCGTTTCGCACAAATTTGCTCGTATCTTTATGCCATGACCTCCGATTGACGATCTGTCTGCACCGCACATTTCCCTACACATGTAGGCCAATCTTAGGCACATTATTAACATGACGGTCCCTACAAAACTAACACCACTCTAACCCTCAAACAAAACTACATCAACACCTGCACTTGCGACAGAGACACCCTTTGCAACTCTCACCCAATTTGCATGCAACTACGCTCCAGCCAATGCCTCCGACTCCAACGCTTGATGGATCCGCATACAACTCTGTTGCAATCACCACCCTTGACAATCCTCTACCCCAAATCCCCCCTTGAAATTCAAGCAATCACTTTAACTCCTCTCGTGACAATGATGGGGATATCGACCTCGATGCAGAGACTGACAATTTCTTTAATCAAAGAAATAATAACAATCAAGACAAGCATCCCTTGGGAAAACTAGAACTTCCCAAATATAATGGTAGGGGAGATCCATCCTGATTCCTCCAGCATTTTGATGCCGCATGCTGAGCAGGTGGAGATTAATCCCATGAAACCAAGGTGGCTTGGTTTCCCATGGCCTTAACTGATGAAGCATTTGAATGGTACCTAGACCTTCCAGTGGAAGAGTGAGCCACATGGGACATCCTTCAAACATAATTTAAAATATGCTTTCAAATGGAGAGGCTACAAGATGATCCCGCTTTCCAACTAATCAAGATCCAACAAGGCCGTCGAGAAGATGTACGCACGTACCTGGGTAAGATGAAAAGATTAATCACCAAATGTGACCCACACCCCGATGCAAAATACCTCACGGCCTAATTCATTGGAGGACTAAGAAAGAAAATCCGAAAGGATATGAAAAAGATTAGCAGCTATGAAACGTTCAGTGTTGCTCATGCAGTAACCATTGACATCGAGGATGGCATGACCAAATCTGACACTAGCAATGATGACGGCAGATCTAGTGCACAAGATAAGCGCTCAAAAAGGAGAAAATCCAAGTCCACCACCAAAACATCAAATGAAGATCGCCTAGAGGCCATGACCATGATGCTCAAAGAAGACATGATGCAGGCCATGGAACAAAGACTTCACTTGTCCTCGGGGGGGCCACTCATCATATGTAACCCTATCACGTGAGTTCAACAGAAGGATTTTTTTTATTTCTAAAATTTACAGAAATAAATATACATAAGGGACTATTTTAAATAGTTTTGGAAAAAATTTACAGATTTGTATAGAAAAGGGTTACATTTTATTAATGAAATTTTTTACAGATAAGGGACTTTAAATATAGGCCTTGAACGCATGTGATATAGAGGGTTTATAATAGTGACCCCCCCGAGCACTTGTCTCAGTCATCCCCAACTCAAACATATCTATGGCGAGAAAATGTCTGGTGTCCACACTACATGTCCAATCATATAGCAAATGAGTGCCCAGTCCTAAGAGCCAGGATCACTCCACAAGCAAGTCCACCGCCAAGGTTGTGGTGCCATATCTGCGTCGCCAATGGCCATGATGAAAACAGTTGCATCTTCAATGTGCACAACAACTCGCCTCAACCTCAACAATACCAAGTGGCACCCATGCCAACGTACAGGCAATCGGCACTTGCACAGGTGTCCCCAGCTCTGAGGCTAAATCCTATTCCCGTTGGCACACAAGTCCCACAACTACTTAGGAATCCGAATCCATGACCATATCCAAGAGCACCAAGTCCAGTTCCTCCGACAGTTCCAATACATCAATTAAAAGCCAAGGAAGTAGACTCATCATTTGAGTATGAAACAGAGTACCCACTGTACTATGTAGAAGGTGCAGAGGATCTAATACCAATTTATGTAAATCAAGTATGTCCCAACACATATCGAGCACCAATCACCAAATCACAGAGTGCCCTCATCGTGGTAGGCCTGCTACTTTCCAACCACTCTACAGAGATTGTGGCATAGGACATGCCTGTATGGATTGTCCCATGAAAAATAAAGTCCCACAACAAACAGAGGTTAAGCCTAACATCCCAATCGACATCATTGGGGTGGACCATCGAAGTTTGGGTTCGGCAAGTGTAATATCACAACTTGTCAATGTGATTACACACCAACAGAAAGAGGCCATCAAGGACCCGAACATTCCAATCCAACCAAAGCAACTTCTTAAAAATAAAGCACAAGTGCCTCCTCCTCTGTCAAGCAATGAGCAGTTTAGCTCATCCACATCAACTCCCGAGCCTCAAATAAAAGAATGCAGAGGTGGAGAAGGCTCGTTTTCAGGCGCTTCACTAATGGGTACAAAAGGAAAAAGCTCAATTTGACGCGTTCCAACAACACACTCCACAACATAATGTACCGCCATGTCAACTTGAAGGAGCTGCACTCTCTAGCATCCTGAGTTGCCCTGTGTCAATTCCCATTGGAATCCTCCTACAAAATTGTCCCAATCTCTGGGAGAGTTTCAAAGGATGGATTGAACTCTTAAACCCCCCTCCGCCTATCAACAACATCGAAGATATCCCTGTGCGGATGGGTGAGAGAGATCACATATGCAACATTACTGTGCCTTTGATCCACAAGGCATATAATGAAGTCCAAGCCATAGTGGATGGTGGATCAGGCGTAAATGTCCTATCAAAGGAGCTCTACGAAGAATGGGGTCTCCCACCAATGCAAAAGGCTAATTTCAACATACGCCTTGTCGATGATTCGCAGGCTAATTCGCGGTCTAAACCCTTGGGAATAGTGAATGGCGTGTCCACAAAGGTCAGAGGAGTCTACTTTTACCTTCAATTCACAATCTTGGATATCCCCAAAAAATCCTACCAAATCTTATTAGGATGTCCTTGGTTACGGGAAGCATCAATCCTCCATGACTGGGGAATCGATAGATTGACAATCTAGAATCACGACACCGTAGTCAGCGTGAATGTGGGAACATGAGCTATAAAACCAATTGTGCCTAGATCATTTGATGACACATCTTCAACAACAATCTCAAGCAAATCAGCTCCCTTGCAATAGCATGCCATAGCTGGCGATTCACAAAGCAATGTAAATAACTGGATACAAACATTGGCAAGCATTGACAACTGCCATTCATTAGACACCATCTTCTCACAGATAGATGCTACGGTGCTACAAGTAGATCCTCCACTCATACATGTAGAAGAAGTGTGCATGAACCAAGCACTCCAAGCTCAAGAGAAGGCAGTGAGGGATGTGACCTCCAACCTCCACCAAAGTCAAACACAACTAACAGTAGCAGTTCAAGCAACAGCAATCCTACAGACCTACTATAACTCCTTGACATCTGCACATGTTCAACAAACAGAGGTAGTGGCACAAGCTCGACTCACTCTAATTCATAGAGAAGAAGAGCTTCAGGATTGCAAAGACAAGCTTGAAGACATGAAACAATCTTTTGCAGTACGTGCCTTCAGCATTGACAAGCTTACAAGGGAATGCAGAATCTTAAAGGACCAACTTGCTACCGCTCAAGAGGCTAGCACTTCACAAGCACAAGTCTTGGACCAATGGTCCAATACCACTGAAGACATTCCTCAACAGGAAAAGGTCACCTTGCAAATGAGAAAGCTTAAGGAGGCATATACAACCATCTACCATCAATACAAAGAAAAAATGAATGAGATGCATGCACTCCCAAAAGATAATCATCTCCAAGCTTGAACTCCAATTGCTAATGCACAACAATAAGGCATTGGAAGACAACACCAATGAAGCCCCACTACAATGCTTACATGCAAGTTCTACATGTGAGTTCTACATGCAACTCCTATATGCAACTCCTACATGTGAGTTCTACATGCGAGTTCTTCATGCAACTCCTACATGCAACTCCTACATGCAAGTTCTACATGCGAGTTCAACATGCAACTCCTACATGCAACTCCTACATGCAACTTCTACATGCAACTCCTACATGCGAGTTCTACATGCAAGTTCTACATACAACTCCTACATGCAACTTCTATATGCAGGTTCTACATGTAGAGAGAGAATGTCTTACAATTCCTACATGCAGAGAGAGAAGCTCTCCAACTTGTATAAATACCCCATAATGGAATGAATCCTAAACTCTTTGGGGCATTGGGTTGAGTTCTACTTTAGTATTCCAAGCAACTGTCTCAAGTGTACATGCTTCCTTGCACTCCACGTCCCAAAGCATGTCCTAACCTTGCAACTCCTCCTCCCCTCTTCTTTAAACTTGCAACCCATCCTCTCCCTCTCCTCCTCCCTCCTCCTTCTCCCTTCTCCTTCTCCCTCTTCCTCCTCCTCCCCCCTCCTCCTCCTCCTCCTCCCTCCTTCTCCTCCTCCTCCTCCTCCTCCCCCCTCTCCTCCTCCTCCTCCCTCCTCCTCCTTTCTCATCCTCCTTCCTCTTCCTCCTCCTCCTCCTCCTCCCTCCTCTCTCTTCTTTTCCCCATGCTCTTACACCTTCTTCCTCTCCCACTCCTATGCTCCCCGTAAACCCTTAGTTCCTTAACCCTTAAGCTACATGTTCTACAAGGGAGATGAGTTCTCCACCATGTACTCTACCTTGAACTTTGGAACCTCTTCTAAACTTTGAAACCTCTCTTTAAACCTTGGAACCTCCTTCTAAACCTTGGAACTCCTTCTAAACCTCGGAACTCCTTCTAAACCTTGGAACCTCCTTCTAACCCTGGAACCTCTTCTAAACCCTGAACCTCCTTCCAATGCCTAGAACCTCCTTCTAACCCTTAAACTCCTCCTAAACCATGCAACCTTTATTGAATATGAAAGCCTTCATTACCTCAACCATGATGATACACGTTCCTTTTACACATGCATACACTATGTTTGCTTACCACACTTAAGCCTACGTCTCTCATTAGAACATGACTCGAGGTCCTAAGCTACACATATACTACAAATGACAACCCCAATATATCTATAGGTGACAGAAAGCCTTGGAACCTTACATACTGAGAAAATCTTGCTCTTCCTATGGAAGCCGTGGGAAAGAGCCAACAGCTTATCATAATAAGAACAATGTTTCTCAAGATATTTGAGACAAGAAGAATTACCACCTCTATACATATGACCACCATGTCCATATTTGGAGAAAGGAAGCTTGCGAGCAACACAAGTTGTCTCTGAATCTGCATCGTCCATTGTTATCATGACAGACTCATGAGGGTCTTTATGATGCTCACATCATTGAGCGTACTCAAGGAAAGAAATACATGTTTGATCAAAATCAATCTCATTTTTGTTGGAAAGGATGGTAACAATATTATCATAAAATGGATCCTGGACTGTGTCAAGAAGATAGGTCACGAATTGATTTCATGGAACAGGTGCACCAACAGCAGCAATAAGTTGATTGTCGATATTCTTGAATGAGTCAACATGAGTTGTCATAGGAGCTCCAACTTTGTACGGAGTGCTCAAAATATTACGAAGATAAAGAATCTCTATGACAGATTTCTTCTCAAAAGTAGCAACCAGATATTCCCATATTGCATGAGAAGAAGGAAGGGCAAATACATCCAGCATAAAAAAATCATGTAGAGCACATAAAATACACTGACGAGTTGCTCACAAGAATGCCAATCAGCAGAGTCAGATTTCCATTGCTCAAAGAGAGGGCCTTGAGTCACAAGAGCATGATTTGCAGTTGCATCAATAGGTTGGGATGGACAAACGAGATCACCAAGAACAATATCTAAAAGATTATCACCTTCAAGTATGAATAACATCTTCACTTTCCAACCAAGAAAACTTTGTCCTTGAAATAGAGGAATAGATTATTGGCTAGAAGGAAAGCTATTAACAATTATAGATGCTGCCATCATACTTCGGGAGAATACATTTGTCAGAGCTCACGTCAATGATCAAGAATACAATGGTCGCTCTAAGTCGCGATATGCCAAAAAAGGATAGAACGTGAGACAGGAGTATACTAGAAATAGCATACATGCCAAGAAAGTGCATTGAGATTGTTGATCACGAAACCACGATATTTTTGGAGAAAAGCAAAACTTGTCGATCATGAAACCGAGATATTTTTGGCAAAAAGCACTATGATCGTGCTAATTGCAAAACCAATACACTTATCACGAAGCCATGAGACTCTTGGCGAAAAGCAGTACAAGTGTGCCGATCATGAAACCAAGAAAAAAGTAGTCGAAATGAAAACTGATGTAACTTTTCGCTCCGAAGTCCAATTAGGGCATTTAAGTTCTTAGAATGAAGAGCATGAAGATCCATTTGCCACTAATAACTTTCTCAAATTCGCACTAGAAGATCTCCAAAAAACCACATCAAGTTAGACATGTCAAAATCGATAAGAGAAAATAAGTGATGAGATACTGAAAGCACTATGTAATCAAATCAACAACTAATACTTCCTCTCTTTCTTCATTACAGTGAGCATACAATAGCAAGACCTTTGTAGCTCTGATACCATGTTGAGAGAGAAGAAGAAGAGATGATAGACACACCAAATAGACTCCCAAAGACTGATTCATATTGATCACTAGTTACACATATATAGGTGAGACCTAGTTCAAGTTAGGGCAAGATAAATATAGCTCTAACAGATAGTACAAAGGCATAATACAAGCACTTGTCCATAGTACAGTGCAAACTATAGGTGCTATGTTTCGTGCATGATACAGTGCAAAGCATGTGTTAAAAATAGAAAACTCTGCCTGGAAATGTTAACTTGTTTGACATAGTGATGATGCATAATCAAGTCTTGAGATCTTCAAGCTCGATGTTTGAGCTCTTCATTTGAATAGGAGACCTTGGCATCTCCAAGTTCAATCTTGTCAAACCTCCTTAAACCTTTATAATCATGCCTTCATATTTTGCACAATTCATCCACCTAAAATGACTGGTTTCATGTAGTGTATACAAACACAACAAATATTCAAGTGTCCTTTTAGGTTATACCAACGATGAATGTAGGAGGAGATTGCTTTGGTCACTCCAAAGATGAGTATGCAAGGGTAGTTTGAGATGTCCACAAAGCCAGGGCTGAAATGTCACTTGCATAGTGTAAGAAATCCATAGCAACACAATAGGGAGGCCCTTAAAGATCTTGCAAATCAAGAACCAATAACTTAGAAATACAACAAGAATCTAGGCATACGGAAGCACCGAACACTTGGACAATGAGAAGTACCAAACAACTGGGCAGCCGGAAGTACCGAACAACCAAAAATACAATGAGCATAAGACAAACACGTATGATGAGATGCAAGCTGATGTGGATTAGACACAGCTTACATAATCATAGTGGCAATGAAATAACAACCTCTTTACATCCAAAAGTACCAAACAACTAGAAATATAACAAGCATAAGCCACACATGTATGACAAGAGGCAAGCTGGTGTGGATTAGACACAGCTTACATAATCATAGCGCGAATGAAATAACAACCTCTTGTTATCCAAAAGTACCAAATAATGACAAATACAATGAGCATAAGCCACACACGTATGATGAGAGACAATTTGGTGTGGATTAGACACAGCTTACATAATCATAGCAGTAATGAAATAACAACCTCTTTGCATCTAGAAGTACCAAACAATCGAAAAGGCCAGCATCCGAGATTAGAAAGCACATCCGGAAGGAACCGAGAAAATGGGAATCCGAGTAATCCATATGTACCACATCCAAACGAGTACTATTAGCTGGAAAAGAAATCAAGACCAGAGGCTAGAGGCTAAGCATGGCGACGCTCGAGGGCCATAGGGGAAAGGAGATCGTGAGGGCGAACCATTATCATGGGAGGGGAAAAGGAATTAGAAGGGGAGGGAATGAAGAGGGAGACTATGACACAAGGGGAAAGGGAGAGGGGAAAGAGAAGCATGTACATGATAGGAGTAGGAATGTAAAGATGGAGCCATCTAGGAAAGAGGACCATAATTTATTTGAAAGAAAGGATGAGAGGGAAATATCAAAGTACTAGCTAGGTGGCTTTACAAGAATGAGCATGTCTCATCTAGGAATAGCCCCCTCCTTTTATAGCCAAAAGAGGGGGTCTCTCCCAATTAATGCATCCTCCCACATGCATGGTGTGTGTGGAAAAGTCTCCCATTTGGGCTAGGCGGTTACGCACTCTCAATTGTGTGACAATCCTTTGCCTCAATTTTCCACATAAATCAAGCCCCATATCTCAAGTCTATGATACTCCTTTGGTCTCTTCCCAATTTTATAATATGTTCAAACCTCTAGGAGGACAAGTGGAGGGTTGGCACAAGGAATCTTGCCACCTCATCCTACTTTCCCCATTATTTAACCTGCTGTCTTGGACCTTCTATACCTCCCCCACATGGGCCTATCCTATATGGAGGGAATAACCCAATATAATATCCATCTCCACCTATTTTATATTACTTCTCCCATGGACTTTGAGCCATAACTCACTAAATGCACTTTTGATCCGACTGGCTCCTATTCCCTGTGGCCATTTTTCCCATGGTTTTACAAAGGAGGCCATTGGTCCGCTCTGTTTGACCCATGGATGCCGGATAATAGATGCTAGAAGTGTGATGATTAATACCCATGCGATCCATGAGTAACTCCACTGCTTCATTTAAGAATGGACTCCCATGGTCAGAGACAATCTCCATGGGTGTCCCAAACCTTGTGCAGATACATTCAAATATGAAATTTGAAACTACCTTACCATTTGCAGCGGGGAGGGTGATAGCTTCAGCCCACTTAGTGACATACTGAGTGGCTACCAAAAGATACTTCTTTTTGCGGGCAGTCATGGGCAAGGGCCCGACAAAATCTATTCCCCACTTCTGAAACGAATGGATGGACATCACTGGGTGATGTTGCCCAGGACGCAAATCCTTCCTACCAAAGAATTGGCATGGTTCACAGGTTTTTCAATACAAAGTGACATCCTTGAACAAGGTCGGCCAATAGTATCCAGCATGTAAAATCTTCTTAACTGTATAGTCACTGACATAGTGGCCTCCACAAAATCCATCGTGATAATGCTTCAATACCTTAGGCACTTCATCTACATCAATGGCCCATCTTAGTACCCCATCCATGCCTTGACAGTACAACACCCCATCAAGGAGGGTGTAGCGCCTACTATCTCTACGGATCTTCTTTCTCTCATAGCTAGAGGAAAGGAGAAAGCAGTCAGAAACCTGTAGATACCACCATACCATGGATCCCCAACTTCCATGGCCGCTACAAGGGTTACATCAAGGCACTCCTCTAAATCAATCAAAGCATTCTTCAAGTTGGAACAACCCCCTTCTACAATTTTGAAAGAAAAATCATATTCTTGTAGAACTGCCAGCCATTTGGCCAACCGGCCCATGGGATTTGGTGATTGAAGAACCTGCTTTGCAAGACCAGTGCTATGAGTATACTGAAGGACTTTCCAGCCACATAATGCCTAAATTTCTCAATGCAAAACACCAAAGACAAGGCATGCTTGTCAACCTCTGAATAGCATCGCTCACTGTCGAGCAATTGTCGAGAAGCAAATCGAACGGGATACATGAACCGATCCTCCCCTTGTTGAAGAAGAATACCTGTGAGAGGGTGCTTACCAAACCCAGGATTGATATAGAAAGTCTTTGACCAATCTAGATTGCATAGAATGGGTTTTGAAGCCAGAGCATTCTTGATTTGTGCAAACCCATGATCACAATCCTCATCCCAAGAGAAATCAACCCCATCTTTTAATAGCATAGTCATGGGTCGTGTCAAAGCAGCATATTGATCAATGAAGTGGTGATAGTATCCTGCTAGATTGACAAATGAGCGTACCTAACGTTTGGCTGTTTGCGGGGAGAGCTTGAGGATAGCTTCTACCTTCTCGAGGCTTCATGCCCTCAAATGAGACAATATGTCCCAATAACCTCCCTTGAGTGGCTCCAATGGTGCATTTCTCAAGGTTGAGACTACCATTTGCATCATTGACCCTTTGGAAGGCCAACCTAACCTTCATGACATGCTCCTTACATGACGAGAATATACAGAAATCATCTAAAAACACCTCCAAGAAATCCCCCAAATAAGGAGCAAAAACCATCTGCATAAATCTTTGAAAGGTAGCAGGAGCATTGGTGAGGCCAAATGGCATTACTTTGAATGCAAATGTCCCCTAGGGTGTGGCAAATGTGGTTTTAAGCACATCTTCTTTGGCAATTCTAATTTGATAAAACCCAGAGTAACCATAACAGAAAGTATACATCTCATGACCACTTACCTTCTCAAGAATGAGGTCTTAAAAGGGTAGAGGATGATGATCCCTCTTGGTGGCTGCATTGAGTTTCTTATAGTTGATGCAGACAAGCCACTTGTTTTTTTTCTTTGGGGTGACTACCACTGGTGAAACCCATTCAATATTGTGAACCGAAAAAATAAACCCAACCTCTACAAGCTTCTGCAACTCTGAGCACAAATAATCCGTCTACAGGGGCCCTAATCTTTGATACTTCTGAGCCACAGGCTTCGCATCAGGCTTCAGCTCTATCTTGTGCTCTATGGTAGTCACATGGCAAAGGTGGTGGTAGCTAATTGCAAAGAGGTTAGGGAAATCTTTGAACATTTCTAGGAACTCGTCTTTCTCACTTGGAGTGAGGTTTGGGGAAAGCATAGACTCAAGCTGTTGAGGACTAGCTGTTATCTTTTATGCAGATGGTGGGGTTGGAGACACCCCCATCATGTAAACTTCCTCCTCTGAGAATTACTCCCCCCCATCTGATTCTTCCATTGATTCAGACACCGAGGATGAGAGAGTATCACTGTCTTGCTCCTCTTCTTCTTCTAGTTCTGTGGCACCGGGTTGCACCAGGATCTTCTCCTTAGAAGCACCGAAAGACATGTGTCCTGTCTTCCAATAGCTGACTGCATCACTCTTTCTCAACCATGGTCTCCCGAGTATAGCTGGGTAACTCCTGCCTGTATCTTCAATGTCCACTACATAGAAATTAACAGTGGTAGTCAACCCATTGATAATGATGGGCAAATCCTTAATGACTCCCAGGGTGGGGAGTCGTCGACCATCTGCTACCTTGATTCGAGTGGAGGAACGCCTTGTACATTTCAAATTCAATTTCTTCATGATTTGGGGCACCATGATATTACATGCAGCTCCCCCATCAACACACACATTTTTGACACGGCAATTATCTATGATGACATTGATTGTGTGTGGGTGCCGATCAATTTCTTCAGAGATAGAAGATAGCTCTCTTACCTTTCCCTTTTTCTTGTTCCTCCTTGTTGAGAGCCCTTGCTACAGCTCATGTCTCACCTTAGGGCTTAATGCTATTAGTTGAGGGAGCGTGATGCTCAAAGAACGATGAGCAAGGTCCTGAATGACCAAATAGTCTTCTTGCCCCGAGCCGATGGGAAAATCCGAGGGCGACCACTTACTCCTATCGGATATTTTAGTCTTCTCTATTGGTGGGTCTGCCATTTCAGCATCTGAGGGCTCTGAGAAGGACACCTTCTTCCTAGGGCGGCCCAGTCCATGGTTTGGAGAGGGGTCCGAGGTGGTACGACTTCTTTTCCTGAGGTCAAGGATCTCTACATCAGAATCCTCACTGCCAGACTCACTTAGAAGATTCACCCTTGGGATATTAGGGCATTCCATGCAATAATGACCCTTCTGGTAGCACTTGTAGCATACAACATTAGCACGGTCTCTTGGAGGGCAGTTGGCTTGATTTTTGATGCCCACTATCTCAAGCCGAAGATCATTCAGGGCCTTGGCTAGGTCATTGACTCCAGGTTCTGCTATTGCAGAGGGGGCCTCTTTAGGTGGAGGGGCCGAGGGAGTAGAAAGGAGAGGGGCTCGTGGGCGAGGCTAGGGAAATCTTCGAGGCGGAGGGTGAGAGTATACACCTTGTTGAGGGTAAGCATCTAAGGGAGGACCATACACTTGAGGTGGAGGCGGTGGATACATCCCTAATGAGGGGTGGGGGTATGCCCCTAAGCTAGACCCCCCAGGTTGTTGTTGCAGGAATTGAGGGGGTTGCAGAGGGACAATCGTCTTCTTTGAAGTGGGGTCAGACTGAACTTTATCAAACTTTTGAGCAATTTCATGTTCTAGCACCATAGTTTCTGGATTCTCCCATTTAAGCTTGAGGCAAAATTCATCACTTGCTCCTGCTACAAGGTAGCCTAGCACATGCTGAGTCATTCCAGCTCGAAATTTGGCATTGTCCTCCTATGTGGCAATTAAACGGTCCAGGAGCACGGCCGCTCGATCCACATATCGACGCGCCGTCTCACCTTCTGACTGCTTCAAGTTTGCCACCTGTAGGTACATATTCTCCGGCTCCTCTTCTTTGCCGAAATACTCAATCATCGTTGCTGTCAACCTTGGCCAGCTTTGGTGAACGTCTTTGGCCTGCTTCTCATACCACACTTGAGCCAAACCCTCTAGAAATGTGGGAAGAACCAACAGCCATCTGTCTTCAGTAAGAAAGTTGAGAGAAACACAACGGCGCTTGAAGGCCACAAGATACTCATTTGGATTTTCTTCCACCCATCCACAAAACATGGGAATGTCAGCCATGCTTGGAATATGGAAAAGAGAGGCTTATCTATGGACAAACAATAGAAAGAGGAAGCTTGAACTGAAAATCGGGTGAAGATACCTCCACAAAGCACACATAGGTAGGGTAGGGTGTGACTGGTGTATTGTGAAATACTACACGGGAAGAATTTTCAGCATAGAATAGCACATAGACAATCTTAAAAGGACCAACCCTCATGATATCACATCCATCTTTACAAGCGAGGGTTAGAGACATGATGCTGCATAAGGTTGTTCATCAAGGCAAACAAGAATGCCATGACAAATGTCAACAGTTCGAGACCCTGCACATCACCTTCAGCTTCTTCCAGTTCTTGTAGTTGCCATGCTATTTCTTCAAGGGGTGTGCGGTCTGGCATCCTTCTTTTGAGCAATGTCCTTGAGGACCTTTCTGATGATCTTTCAAAGTCGGTGAATGTGTATCAAGTATGCCCAACACTTAGTTTCATGATGACCACAACCTTTGCATTCCTTACAAATGATCACCCTCCTTCATGGCTTGCAGCTTTGTTGGGGTGGTGCTTCCACTCACCTCATGCATGATTGAAGTACAAGCTTCACGTGCCAAGAAATCAGCAACTAGATTTTGAGCTCGAGGGATATGCTAAATTTTTACCTCTTCAAATTGGTTGCAAAGTTCCAATGCTTGTTGATGTTGTGGAACCAAGCCTTTGCTCCGCACCTTCCACCTTCCAATAACTTGTTCACACACTAGTTGAGAATCTCCTTGCACTTCAAGTTGCTTGGCATGATGTTCTTGTGCCTTTTGTAGCCCAAAAATGATTGCCGAGTACTCAGCTTGATTGCAAGCACTTGCAGGTGCAGACTTGCTGTAACAATACTCCTCACCACTCGGTGAAGTGAGCTTCACACCCACGCGAGTAGCCTTGGTCGAAGGTTTGTAAGCTCCATCAAATTGAAGGATCCAAGATGTCATCACACCAAGACTAAAATTTGGACATCCCAAGTTTCTCGATAGTCCAAGATAGGTAGGAGGAGAGGGTGGGGAGAATTCAACACTTGAGCCAAACGTTCAGCACCAAATAAACTTGCAATCCTTTGTTGATAGTTTATCTTTAGACCAAAAAGAATTACAACTTGAAGCTCGAAATGAGGCACAAAATGTTGATTACGTACAAATGGATTCCTTGGTCGAAACATTACCAACCATAGCCGAGGCCTAGAAACCTTTGTAGTGAGATTGAGAATAAACCATTCAATGACCAGAACACACAGCAGCCCAGAAAACTATCGCGCGGGTGAACACAGTAGACGCGCGAATCGAATGTGCATGTAGTAGCTTAGAAGGAGCACAGATGGTATAGTTTTGCAAATGCGACTGGTACGAGCAAAATATTTGCCACTAGCCGCGGAGATTTCGATCCCAGCAGCCACAACATCTCTCTTAGCCGGAAAAGAAATCAAGACCAGAGGCTAGAGGCTAAGCATGGCGACGCTCGAGGGCCATAGGGGAAAGAAGATCGTGAGGGCGAACCGTTATCATGGGAGAGGAAAAGGAATTAGAAGGGGAGGGAATGAAGAGGGAGACTATGACACAAGGGGAAAGGGAGAGGGGAAAGAGAAGCATGTACATGATAGGAGGAGGAATGTAAAGATGGAGACATCTAGGGAAGAGGACCATACTTTATTTGAAAGAAAGGATGAGAGGGAAATATCAAAGTACTAGCTAGGTGGCTTTACAAGAATGAGCGTGTCTCATCAAGGAATAACCCCCTCCTTTTATAGCCAAAAGAGGGGGTCTCTCCCAATTAATGCATCCTCCCACATGCATGGTGTGTGTGGAAAAGTCTCCCATGTGGGTTAGGCAGTTACGCACTCTCAATTGTGTGCGACAACCCTTTGCCTCAATTTTTCACATAAATCAAGCCCCATATCTCAAGTCTATGATACTGCCTTGGTCTCTTCCCAATTTTATAATATGTTCAAACCTCTAGGAGGACAAGTGGAGGGTTGGCACAAGGAATCTTGCCACCTCATCCTACTTTCCCCATTATTTAACTTGCTCTCTTGGACCTTCTATACCTACCCCACATGGGCCTATCCTATATGGAGGGAATAACCCAATATAATATCCATCTCCACCTATTTTATATTACTTCTCCCATGGACTTTGAGCCATAACTCACTAAATGCAGCCTAGGTGGAGGGGTGGCACATGGAGGAGCCATGCCACCTTACATTTTATAATATTACTACCATGGATTATGTACAACACACCTTATGGGTCCTCTTACGTGGAAGGGTGGCACAGGGTGATGCCCTGCCACCTCAACCCTGGGCACTATGCACACCATATTTTATTATACTATTGCCACATATACAAACACACACACATATTAATTCCTTTTTCCTTAGACAATTTTATCCATAACAATACTTAATTTTATCCATAACAATTTTATGCCCTGCCACCTCAACCCTGGGCACTATGCACACCATATTTTATTATACTATTGCCACATATACAAACACACACACATATTAATTCCTTTTTCCTTAGACAATTTTATCCATAACAATACTTAATAAACAATCAATGTGTGCCATTTTCAAATGAGTACACAAGAAGTAATCCATATGTGTTCATAAATATTGTCTCCTTAAAGACCTTGAAGCTTGCCATGTGCAAACAAGTAAGCAATAAGTAATCCATAGGTGCCACATCGAAACGAGTACTCAATAAGTAATCCATATGTATTTAACGTGAAAGCCATATAAGTATGTATCACATCTAGACGAGTACTCAATAAGTAATCCATATTTTATCAATAGGAAAGCCATATAAGTACGTGTCACATCCAAATGAGTAATTAATAAGTAATCCATATGTGCCATGTCCAAACGAGTACTCAATAAGTAATTTATATGTGTTCATCATGAAATCCAGATAAATATGTGTCTTATCTAAACAAGGACTCAATAAAAATTGATGTGCCACATCGAGATGAGTACTCAAGTAGTTAGCCATATGCCACGTCTACATGAGTAATCAAGCAGTTAGCCATGTATGTTCATAAATATTGTCACTTAAAAGACGTTGAAACTTGCCACATCCAAATGAGTGCGCATAAGTAATCCATACGTGCCACGACCAAATGAGTACTCAATAAGTCAGCCATATGTGTTCATCGTGAAAGACATATAAGTATACCTCACCACATAAAGGGAGGAATAAAAGCATGAAATAAAAGTATGCCTTGCTTGAAGATATAAGGTGAAGTAATAAGTAAATGCGTACCATAAGCCATCAATAAGTTAATCGACAAATAAGGAACAAACCACTAGTCTAGCAAGGCCTTTCATGCACTCGTAAATATAGATGAGTATAAAAAAGAAAGATGTACGCATCCACTAGGTATGCAATCTGCATTTAGTCCATTGGATTGTATCCAGCTTATATCTATAAGAAAATATATATACGAAGGATGGCCAATTTGAATGATATAGGGTAATGTTGGATGTTGCAGTGTGCAAATTGCATGTGGATAGTACAAAGGCATAATATAAGCACTTATCCATAGTACAATGCAAACTATAGGTGCTATGTTTGGTGCATGATACAGTGCAAACTATGTGTGAAAAATAGAAAACTCTCACAGGAAATGTCAACTTGTTTGACATAGTGAGGATGCATAATCAGGTCTTGATATCTTCAAGTTCAATGTTTGAGCTCTTCATCTAAATAGGAGAGCTTGTCGTGTCCAAGTTTAATCTTGTCAAATCTCATCAAACCTTTATAATCATGCCTTCATATTTTACACAATTCATCCACCTAAAATGACCGGTTTCATGCAATGTATACGAACACAACAAATATTCAAGTGTCCTTTTAAGCAACACAACGTTGCTTCTTACTTGCCCAAGAGACCAACCAACCATTGATAAAGAAGCAATTACTCCTTGTAGACCACATAGACAAGTGAGAGCTTGCCCAATCTGCATCAGTATATCCCAAAAGATCAAGGGTCATCACAGAAGACATCTGATTCTGTATGATGTCAATAAACTAATGCAAAATCAGAAGTGCCTTTCAAATACTTTAGAATGCTTTTTGTTGTAGACCAATGTTGCATTGAGGGAGCAGCCAAATATTGACCTAGAAAATTGGCAGTAAAAAGAATATCTAGTTGAGTGTTCAACCCGACAAACTATAGGCAATCAACAAGATTGGCACAGGGTTTATGTGAAACCTCAACATCATGAGTAGATTGAGTATTTTTGATAGAGCTCAGAAGACAAGGAGTGGTTGTGCAGAGTGAGCACTTAACAAGCCAAACTTTCAAACTACATCTTGAATGAATTTTGTTCATCAAAGTAGCAGAATTTCCTTGTGATGAGATCGTTGAACTTGAATATGAAGGCATGAATGAATGTCACCAAGATCAACCATATCAAATGTTGGGGATAATATTTTCTTGACACGTTTTCTTGACACGTTGCAAGAAACCGAGATTGTTGGAAACAAGTATGCTGCCATCCACATAAAGAGCAAGGATGACAAAACGAGCACCATCACGTTTGGCATATAAGTTGGGGTCAGAAAAGCAAGAGTTGAAACCTTGAGATGTGAGAAACGGATCAATTTTCATGTACCAAGAATGGGAAGCTTGGTTTATACCATAAAGCGCATGATTAAGGTGACAAATAAGATGGTCCTAATGAGGACGTATAAACCCTTGTGGTTGCTCCATAAAAATCTCCTCTTTAACATCTCCATTAAGAAAAGCAGTTTTCATGAGATCACTAGAGACTTGGAACACACTGGAGCTGGGATATTGTCTATGGCTAACTCTGGCCCTAATACGAATGGTAGTCAGTTTTTCATATCACTTGCTCCAACTCCTTAGCTTGGTGGTAAGAAATAATCTTGTTTGGTTCTCTTTCAAAGGAGCTTCGTGCTGTTGCCGTCATTCGGTAAAGATGTCTTCAGGCTGCTCACTAAAATTTCAAGGTTTTGAGTAAAATTGGCTCTCTATAGAAAAACACACTATATTTGGCAGGGTGTGCATTGGAATGGAGGTTGTTAAACGACTAGGAAATGTCCAAACCGATAGAAATGATAGGTGTTGAAGGTATCAACTAGAAATGGATTGTATTTTTCTTTCTTGAATTATGAAGTTGTAATGATTGTGCATGAATAAGTTAATCAAAATGACAATGTAGCTTCTTTTTCCTTACTGTAACATTGCATCTCGGACGATTTTTGTCTATCTAGCCTATTGGCTATCCTAGTCACAAAGTCATGGCTAAGAATGGTATATTTTTTGTAGCTTAGATCTTCCATTAATCACACACTCAGAGAAAATTATGTGCACGATGTAGTGACATCATCTGTCAATGAGGAAAATTCATAGATACTAAGCTGTTTACAGCTATGTATGATGCTATGTTGATGAATCTCCAAATCAAATTGAGTAGCAAAAGCCAAGAGTACCTAAATACTTGTGCTATGAACAACGGATGAAAATGTATCCTGATAATCAACTTCTGCAATTTGTGAGTATCATTTTGCAACTAGACGAGCTTTAAACTTGTCAAAAGGAACATTAGCTTTGGTTTTGGTTTTATAAACCCACTAACATTTGATAGGAGTATGACCACGAGGTAGTTCAGCAGGAACCCATGTACCTTTAGAGATCAAAGAATCATATTCAGCTTCCATTGCCTCTTGCCATTAACTCTTTTGTGCAGAAGAGATAGCTTCTATATAAGTAGTAGGGTCTTCATGAGCAACCATTGCATGACCCATGATTTCAAAGTCTTCAACACAATCATGAATAGAACCATGTTCAAAATCAATAGGCAGATCAACATAAATATCAACACTATCATCAAAGGCCTATGTATGTGCATGATGCAAATCAAGAAAACCAATTCTCAAGTTGCTAGAAAGGCCGCTACATACTCAGATTCTGTGGTAGAAATATCAACACAACGTTGCTTCTTACTTGCCCAAGAGACCAAGCAACCATTGATAAAGAAGCAATTACTGCTTGTAGACCACATAAATAAGTGAGAGCTTTCCCAATCTCCATCAATATATCCGAAAAGATCAAGAGTCATCACAGAAGATGATTCTGTATGACATCGATAAACTAATCCAAAATTAGAAGTGCCTTTCAAATACTTTAGAACACGTTTTGTTGCAGACCAATGTTGGATTGAGGGAGTAGCCAGATGTTGACCTAGAAAATTGACAGTAAAAAGAATCTCTGGTCGAGTGTTCAACTCGACAAACTGTAGGCAGCGAACATGATTGGCACAAGGTTTATTTGAAACCTTAACATCATGAGTAGATCGAATATTTTTGATAGAGCTCACAAGACAAGGAGTGGTCGCAAAGTGAGCATTCGTCAAGCCAAACTTTTGAACTGCATCTTGAATGAATTTTGTTTCTCAAAGTTGCAAAATTTCCTTGTGATGAGATCGCTGAACTTGAATATCAAGACATGAATGAATGTCACCAAGATCAACCATATCAAATGCTGAGGATAATATTTTCTTGACATGTTGCAGGAAATCGAGATTGTTGGAAAGAAGTATGGTGCCATCCACATAAAGAGCAAGGATGACAAAACAAGCACCATCACATTTGGCATATAAGTTGGGGTCAAAAAAAAAGAGTTGAAACCTTGAGATGTGAGAAATGGATCAATTTTCATGTACCAAGAATGGGAAGCTTGGTTTAGACCATAAAGAGCACGATGAAGATGACAAACAAGATGGTCCTGATGACGAGGAAGTATGAACCCTTTTGGTTGCTCCATATAAATCTCCTCTTTAAGATCTCCATTAAGAAAAGCAGTTTTCACATCCATTTGATGAATCTCCAAATCAAATTGAGTAGCAAAAGCCAAGAGTATCTGAATACTTGTGCTACAAAGAACAGGTGAAAATGTATCATGATAATCAACTTCTGCAATTTGTGAGTATCTTTTGCAACCAGACGAGCTTTAAACTTGTCAAAAGGACCATCAGCTTTGGTTTTGGTTTTATAAACCCACTAAAGTACATTTGATAGGAGTATGACCAGGAGCTAGTTCAGTAAGAACCCATGTACCTTTAGAGATCAAAGAATCATATTCAGCTTCCATTGCCTCTTACCCCATTGACTCTTTTGTGCAGAAGAGATAGCTTCTGTATAAGTAGTAGGGTCTTCATGAGCAACCATTGCATGATCAATGATTTCAAAGGCTTCAGCACAATCATGAGTAGAACCATGTTCAAAATCAATACGCAGATCAACATAAATATCAACACTATCATCAAAGGCCTGTGTATGTGTAGGATGCAAATCAAGATTGTCAACACATTGCTATGCAGATGGAGTAGTAGTGATACCATCAGATGAAGGAGTAGTAATGACATCAAAAGTGGAATCATTATCAAATACAAAAGGAAAGGCAGAAAGTAAAGACTCAGTCACCTCTGCATCCTTGGTAGACCATGTTCCTCCCATTAACTGCTCATTGAATATGGCATCACGATTGATTATCATCTTCTTAGAAGAGGGATCATGTAATTTATAACCTTTAGAATTAGGAGAATATCCAATGAATATGACCTTCAAGCTTGGAGGATCTAGCTTTTTCTGTGTCTCTTTTGGTACATGAATATAAGCAATGCAACCAAAAGTTTGAAAATGTGATACAGAAGGAGTCTCCCCTGTCCAAGCTGTGATTGGTATCTTACAAGAAGGTGCAGTTGTAGGAAGGTAATTTTGCACAAAGATGGCTGTCAGAAGTGCTTCTATCCAAAAGCTCTAAGATAATTCAAAATGAAGTAGCATACATCGCATAGCATCAAGAGAAGTGTGATTCTTATGCTCTACATGAGCATTTTGTTGAGGAGAGTATGGAACGGTATATTCATGATGAATGCCACACTCAATGCAGTATTCATTAAAAGAATTAGAAATATATTCTCCACCATTGTCACTACAAAGGGTCTTGATCCGAAAACCAGTATGAAGTTCCACAACAGTTTTATATTGCTTGAATACTGATAAGGCCTCTGACCTATGTCACAAGAGAAATGCAGTTGTATATCTTGACCAATCATCAATGAAAGTGATGAAATACCTGTAGAAAGACTTAGATGGAGGAAAAGGTCCACATATATCAGTGTGAACAAGATCCAATAAAGCATATGAATGAGTTGAAGTAGATGCATGAAAGGGTTTTTTATGATGCTTGTTGCCAAGAGCACAATATTCATAGAGGCCCATGTGAGGACGAGCACGGAGATTCATATCATCCACAAGATCATGACAATTTATAGCAAGTAGCTTGGCAAAATCTGAATGAACAAATCACAGCAGCCAAACCAATTGTCGAGCTACTAGAGAAGCCACTACATACTTAGATTCTGTGGTAGAAACAATAACACAATGTTGCTTCTTACTTGCCCAAGAGACCAAGCAATCATTGATACATAAGAATTTACCACTTGTAGACTGCATAGAGAAGTGAGAGCTTGCCCAATCTACATCTATATATCCCTAAATATCAAGAGACATCACAGAAGATGATTCTGTATGACGTCGATAAACTAATCCAAAATCAGAAGTGCCTTTCAAATACTTTAGAACACGTTTTGCTGCAGACCAATGTTGCATTGACGGAGTAGCCAGATATTGACCAGACAAACTATAGGCAACCAACAAGATTAGCATAGGGTTGATGTGAAACCTCAACATCATGAGTCAATCGAGTATTTTTTACAAAGCTCACAAGACAAGGAGTGGTCCCAGAGTGATGAGCACTCGTCAAGCCAAGCTTTTACATCTTGAATGAATTTTATTTGTCAAAGTAGTAGAATTCCCTTGTGACGAAATTGTTGAACTTGAATACCAAGACATGAATGAATGTCACCAAGATCAACCATATCAAATTCTAAGGATAAGATTTTCTTGACATGTTGCAAGAAATCGAGATTGCTGGAAACAAGTATGGTGTCATCCACATAAAGAGCAAGAATGACAAAAAGAGCACCATCACGTTTGGCATATAAGTTGGGGTTAGAGAAACAAGAGTTGAAACCTTGAGATGTTAGAAACTGATCAATTTTCATGTACAAAGAATGGGAAGCTTGTTTTAGACCATAAAGAGCATGATGATGGTGACAAACAAGATGGTCCTAATCGGGAAGTATGAACCCTTCTAGTTGCTCCATATAAATCTCCTCTTTAAGATCTCCATTAAGAAAAGTAGTTTTCCATTAGGAGAAATGCAATTGTATATCTTGACCAATCATCAATGAAAGTGATGAAATACCTGTAAAAAGACTTGGATGGAGGAAAAGGTCCACATATATCAGTGTGAACAAGATCCAATAAAGCATATGAATGAATTGAAGTAGATGCATGAAAGGGTTTTTGATGATGCTTGCCAAGAGCGCAATATTCACAGAGGCCCATGTGAGGACGAGAGATGGGATATTCATACCATCCATAAGATCATGACGATTTATAGGAAGTAGCTTGGCAAAATCCAAATGAACAAAATGATTATGCCATATCTTTGCAGTCTAGATCAACAGGGGCTGTAACCACATTAGCAATATCATCATTTAAGGAAAGTTGAAAGATGTTACCATTCCGAGGAGCAACTGCTATGATATGTCCATCTTTTTCAATCCGACACTATGTGTGGTCAAAGCCCATAAAGAGACCAAGATCAACAAGTCATGCAACAGAAAGAAGATCTCTCTAAATATTTGAAACATGGAGAATGCCTCACAAGACTCTTGTTTAAGAAAAAGTGCCAAGATATAAATCACCAACACCCATGACTTGACAACAAGTAGTGTCATCAGTAAGATAAACCAATTTCTTGTGAGGAAGAGCATGATAATTATGTAACCATTGAGATTGATATGTCATATTACTTCTCAGATGATTACGGATATTCTGACTAAAGGACTTAGTGAGGCACACTTCACAGCGTTATGATCTGAACTTGGAGTTCTTGTAGCTTCTCTCTTCCAAGATCAACACACCTATGGGTGACCTTTTGTATATAGATGCACATGTGCATTACATACTTGTAAAAAATTGTACAAATGCATCACTTTAACTCTATGATCAACTTGTATACTTGTATATAGGACTAGCTCGGGTTTTTCCCTTGTGCTCCCCAAGGGTTTTTTCATCCGTAGCTAGAGACCTTTGTTTGAGGGGGTGTGTTAGAGCTATATGTAGCTCGCCCTAACATGAACTAGGTCTCACATATATATGTGTACTTGAACTTGTCTTGCAGCTAGCACTTTAAGCGCTAGCTACAGTGATGAGCATAGGAACCCTTTCTCCCCCTCTCTTTTCTGGTTCCCTCTTCTTCCCCTCTTTTCCTTTTTTCCTCCCTCTTTCCCCCCCTCTTTCCCTCCCTCTCTTATTTCCTCTTCTTCCTCTCTTTTCTTCTTTTCCCCTCTCTTTTTTCATTCTCTTTTCCCCTCTTCCTTCCTCTTCCTCCTCTTCTTTTCCCCTCTCTTATTTCCTCTCTTTTATCCTCTTTTCTCTTCTTTTCATAAGCATATGCATTTGCCTATGCTTATGCTCATATGCTTATGCTTATGCATGAGCATATGCTCATATGCTCATATGCTTTTCCCCTCTCTTTTTTTTTCTCTTTTTTCATCTTTCTTATCTTCTTTTCCCCTCTCTTATTTCCTCTGTTTCATCATCTTTTCTCCTCTTTTCATAAGCATATGCATTTGCCTATGCTTATGCACGAGCATATGCTCATATGCTCATGCATAAGCATATGCATATGCTTTCTCTTTTTTCCTCTCTTTTCTTCTTTTCCCCTTTCTTTTTTCATTCTTTTTCCCCCTCTTTCTTCCTCTTCCTTCTCTTCTTTTCCCTTCTCTTATTTTCTCTCTTTCATCCTCTTTTCTCTTCTTTTCATAAGCATATGCATTTGCCTATGCTTATGCTCATATGCTTATGCTTATGCATGATCATATGCTCATATGCTCATATGCTTTTTTCCTCTCTTTTTTCCTTCTCTTTTCTCATCTTTCTTTCTCTTCCTTCTTTTCTTTTAACCTCTCTTATTTCCTCTCTCTCATCCTCTCTGAACTATTCTTTTCATAAGCATATGCATTTGCCTATGCTTATGCTCATATGCTTATGCTTACTCATGAGCATATGCTCATATGCTCATATGATTTTCCCCTCTCTTTTTTCCTTCTCTTTTCCCCTCTTCCTTTCTCTTCTTTCTCTTCTTTTTCCCTCTCTTATTTCCTCTCTTTCATTTTCTTTTCTCTTCTTTTCATAAGCATATGCTTTCTCTCTTTTTCTCTTTTTTCCCCTCTTTTCTTCTTTTCTCCTCTCTTTCAAAAGGGTAATTTTGTGACAAACAATGTTGTATATCTTTGACATGTATATGCTTCTGTCACTCGACTCGTTTGAGCGATTTTTTATTACCCTTTTCACAAAGGAAATTTTGTAACAAACAACATTCTTTTGAATTACTTTTAAAAAAAAAATTAATGGGGCAAAACAGGGCTTGCTGTGGCCCTGTTTAGCCCCACTAATGTTTTTTTTAAGCTTCTGTTAATCCTCGCTATATAGCAACATTTACCAGTGTCACTATATAACGATGTTTATTAGTGTCGCTATATATCGATGCTTATATAGCAACCGTTCTTTACCGATGCTAATAGCGACGTTTTTGTGCCCGTAAAAAAAAACTTTTTAGTGTAAAAAAGGTCGGTATTTTTGTCAAAAAAGGGCCTATGCCTTGTATTGTTGCTTACATCTTGCTTGACTTACGCATCATGTATTCAATAGTAGCTTCACTTTCACAAGCTGGTCCATCCTATGGAAGAAAAGGACTTGCCAAATGTTTTGTGTTGTTAACATCATAACATGTTTTCTTTGTTTCTTTTCTATTTGGCTTTGATATCATTGCTTCTTGGATGCGTTACTTCACATATGCAAAGGTGCTTCTCACATGCTTCCTTGTCATTATCAAGGCACTTGTTTATTTCTAGGCTTAGCACATATGTCTTCTTTGACTACACTCGGTTGTGTCTCCAAGTACATGCAAGTTTGACAAGTTCTTGGATACAATCCAATGGACTAAATGCACGTTGCATACCTACAGGATGAGTACATCTACTTTCTTTTTCATAGTCAGATCTATATTTATGAGTGCATGAAAGGTCTTGCTAGACTAGTGGTTTGTTCCTTCTCTGTCGATTAACTTATTGATGGTTATGGTATGTAGTTACATATTGGTTCACCTTATATCTTCAAGCAAGGCATACTTTTATTTCACCCTTTTATTCCTCCCTTTAGAGGGTGAGGTATACTTATATGTCTTTCATGATGAACACATATGGTTGACTTATTGGAGTACTTGTTTGGTTGTGGCACCTATGGATTACTTATTGCATACTCATTTGGATGTGGCAAGTTTCAACGTCTTTCAGGTGACAATATTTATGAACATATATGGCAAACTCCTTGAGTACTCATCTAGATGTGGCATATGCCTGACTACTTGAGTAGTCGTCTCTACGTGGCACATGGATTATTATTGATGAGTCCTCGTTTGCATGTGACACATATTTATCTGGCTTTCATGACGAACACATATGGATTACTTATTGAGTACTCATTTGTACATGGCACATATGTATTACTTATTGATTACTCATTTAGGTGTGACATGTACTTATATGGATTTCCCGTAGAAAAAACATGGATTACTTATTGAGTACTCATTTGAACATGAAACATACTTATATCGCTTTCACATTGAATACATATGGATTACTTATTGAGTACAGGTTTCGATGTGGCACCAATGGATTACTTATTGCGTACTTATTTGGACGTGGCAAGATTTAAGGTCTTTAAGGTGACAATATTTATGAACACATATGGATTACTTCTTGAGTACTCGTTTGAACATGGCACACATGGATTATATATTAAGTACTCCGTTTGGATGTGGCACATATGGATTACTCGGATTCCCATTTTCTCGGTTAATTTCGGATGTTCTTTCTAATGTCGGATGCTCGTCTTTTAATTGTTTGGTACTTCCGAATGCAAAGAGGTTGTTATTTCATTCCCGCTATGATTATGTAACCTGTGTCTAATCCACACCAAATTGCCTCTTGTCATATGTCTGTGGCTTATGCTCATTGTATTTGTAGTTATTTGGTACTTTTGGATGCAAAGAGGTTGTTATTTCATTCCCGCTATGATTATGTAAGCTGTGTTTAATGCACACCAGCTTGCCTCTTGTCATACGTGTGTGGCTTATCGTCGTTGTATTTTTGGTTGTTCGGTAATTCTGGATGCGAAGAGGTTGTTATTTCATTGCCACTATGATTATGTAAGCTATATCTAATCGACACCAGCTTGCATCTCGCCATACATGTGTGGCTTATGCTCGTTGTATTTTTGGTTGTTCGGTACTTCTCGTTGTCCAAGTGTTCGGTACTTTCATATGCCCGGATGCTCGTTGTGTTTTGGGATTATTGGTTCTTGATTTGTAGGATCTTTATGGCCTCCTTATTGTGTTGCTATGGATTTCTTACACTATGCAAGTGACATTTCAAGCCTGGCTTTTTGGGCATGTCAAACTACCCTTGCATACTCATCTTTAGAGTGGCCAAAGCAATCTCCTCATACAATCATCCTTGGTATAACATAAAAGGACACTTGAATATTTGTTGTGTTCATATACACCGCATGAAACAGGTCATTTTAGTTGGATGAATTATGCAAAATATGAAGGCATGATTATAAAGGTTCGAGGAGATTTGACAAGATTGAACTTGGAGACAACAAGCTCTCCTATTCAGATGAAGAGCTCAAACATCGAACTTGAAGATCTCAAGACCTGATTATGCATCATCACTATGTCAAACAAGTTGACATTTCCAAGCAAAGTTTTCTATTTTTCATACGTACTTTGCATTGTATCATGCACCAAACATATCACCTATAATTTGCATTGTACTATGGACAAGTGCTTATATTATGACTTTGTACTATCCACATGCAATTTGCATTGTGTCATCCAACATTACCCTATATCATAACAAGACAAAGCACCCAAAGATGCACACACAGACGCATTTCCTTAACTAAAAAAAACTTATGGGCATGTCTATTTGTGCATCTATTTGCATATCTACAGACCCGCGTCTATAGGTGCATCTATATAACAGACACACGTGCCTATAGACACATTTTTAGATGCTCTGTAGAGATTTTAAAAATACAAAAGACGTGTACACAGATGTGCTTATAGATGCTCTACATAATCTTTTTTTTAATACAAGTAGAATTCTGTGTGGTTGAATAGAATGTTGTGTATGTTGTGTATGCTATGTATAAGTTACAAGAATCCCATTTCCACATTGTGCAATTCAATTCTTACAGCCAACTGCATTTTAATTAGCACGATTCCAAGCATGTCTATAGCCGACGATTACAATTTCAAATAAAACATTACAGCTCCAAAACATTTAGTTCACAAGGCATTCATTGATAGAACATTGCACAAGGAAATTGAAAGCCAAAAAATTAAAAGGAGTGTATATTAATTCATAGCCCAAAAAGTTCTTATATGTACATATAGCATGAAGCCAAGCCACGTCCTATGGCTTTAACTACAAAAAATAAGAGGAGTGTATATACAAGAGAGGCATGAAGCCAAGCCAATGGCTTCAAGTACAAAAAAGAGTAGCTAGCACTACTTCTATGACTAATCTAAGTTCTCTGCTTCCTCGCTCCCTTCTTCGCTCCCTTCTTTGATCCTTGTTCGCTCCCTTATTCCTCATCTTCTTCCTCTTGATCAGCTATAGGGCCCTATAAATGAGGGATAACATGTATCAATGTATGAAAAATCAAATCTTTATTTACAATATTGACATTATTTAATTACTTTTAGATACCTAGGGGAGCGCTCCAATAGCCCGGATATACTGCTCCTTAGTAATCAACCCATTATCATAGAAGTTCCTCCATGTATCTCCTCTGCGATGGTGGTGGTGGTAGGCTGTCTCGATAAGCGTAGGGTACCTGCCCATGATATCAAGCTGCAAGATGACACAATTTGCAGAGGGTTTAGTACAAAGAAACAACCTCCTAATAAACCACATGAACACAATATAATTTGATATCGATACTTACAAATTGGGCCTCCCATGATTCAACATCCCCTGCTCCAAAATGCATGTTTCCATATTGCTCCATTTGGATCCTTTGTGCCTCCACATGCTACAAACAGGGGTTTGCCTTCGCTGCCTTCATTGCTTTCTTCCACTCATGCTTGTGAGCGATGTGGAACTGGCCCCTTGGAGGTTGACCTCCCTCTCTCGTGGCAATCTTGGCTAGTGCCTCCCTCTTAAGCAAAGATCTTTTACTGGCAAGTATCATAACAATCTTTGACTTGGCCTATTTATCTATGAACTGAACCTTCGGGGGATTGGGATACCTAGAGCGAACAGTAGTGAGGGTCTCATCAGCCAACTTTTCTGGCTGATCTTTGTAGTGAATAAATCAATCTCTGTAGTTGTTAGCAATTATAGAGTGCATGAAGGCCATGGTGTCCTTTTCCTGTGCATCCATCAAGATGCCTCCTGTCTGAGTGATGTCATAGAAGATCGTACCATAACCCTATGGCACGTCTGCATCATCTAAAGCATCCTCGCCCCCACCATTACCCCCCCCAAAGCACTGTGTGATGCATCCCCCACCATTCTCCCTACTACTATGCCTGTTGCCTTATCGTGTCGAGCTAGTACGTTGGCCACTCGTGCGAGGTGGAAGGGCCACCTGATCCCACAAGGGTGAAGAAGGGGCTTGGCTCTGTACCTGACTAGGCTGTCTTGACTCCATTGGGGTAATCTCAGCTGGTGTGGGGTTGGGGTGGTTTGGAGTCTGTACTGCCGACTCCTGGAGAGTGTTTGGAGTACCCATGATGTATGTGTATAATCCCCAGGAGTGGGAGGGTGCCCCAAAATGTTATATAACTCCCAAAAAATGGCATCCCAAAGATCAAGTGAGGCTGAAGAGCTTCTTGGCCACATGATGAACTGAAAAAAAGAAAAGAAGAAGATTACCATCGAGCAAGCCCTCGTCACGAGATGCAAAAGAAAAAATAAAGTGATAGCCTGACATTGAGAAAGCATTTATAGACTCTTGCATTCTTTGAATTGGAGTGACAAAAGTCTGTATCTGCTTGCTCAATGTCAGGCTATTGAAGCTTCACGTGGGGAAAAAGAGAGAAGGAAAGAGACGAGAAAAGAGAGGAAAAGAGACGAGAAAAAAGAGAGAAAAAGAGAGGACAAAAAGGAGAAAAGAGAGGAGAAAAAAGAGAGAAAAACAGAGGAGATAAGAGAGAAAAAGAGAGAAAGTGAAAAGAGAAAACGTGGGGATAAAAGAGAGAAAAAGAGAGAAGGAAAAAGAGAGGAAAAGAGAGGAAAAGAGAGGAGAAAAAAGAGAGAAAAAGAGAGGAGATAAGAGAGAAAAAAGAGAGGAGAAAAGAGATGAAAAGAGAGGATAAAAGAGAGAAAAGTGAGGATAAAAGAGAGAAAAAGAGAGAAGGAAAGAGAGGAGAAAAGAGAGGAGAAAAAACAGAGAAAAAGAGAGGAGATAAGAGAGAAAAAGAGACGAAAAGAGACGAAAAGAGAGGATAAAAGAGAGAATGAAAAAGAGAGAAAAAATGAGGATAAAAGAGAGGAAAAGAGAGAAGGAAAGAGAGGAGAAAAGAGAGGAAAAAAAAGAGAGAAAAAGAGAGGACAAGAGATGAAAAGAGAGGAAAAAAGAGAGAAGGAAAAAGAGAGAAAAAGTGAGGATAAAAGAGATAAGGAAAGAGAGGAGAAAAGAGAGGAGAAAAAAGAGAGAAAAAGAGAGGAGATAAGAGAGAAAAAAGAGAGAAAAAGAGAGAAGGAAAGAGATGAGAAAAGAGAGGAAAAGAGAGGAAAAGAGAGGAGATAAGAGATAAAAAGAGAGGAGAAAAGAGAAGGAAAGAGAGGAGAAAAGAGAGAAAAAGAGAATGCAATCCCTTATTTCCTCACGAATGCAATCCCTTTCTTCATTCATGCAATCCCTTTCCATCATTCATGCAATCACTTATTTCCATCATTCATGTAATTCCTTTCTTGGAAGGGGAAGGGAAAGACAAGGAAAAGGAAGGGGAAAGGTAAGACCACAAGAAAAATTATCGTAGCACATCTATAGATGCATTTAACAATGTGTCTACACATGCGGCTGTCTATTTTCCCAAAAATTATATGCGCTGTTAGATGCACTATTTGATGCATGTATAGACGTGCTTTGACAGATGCCTTTTTGAAATAAACTAAAAAGGACATGTGCCCGACCCCAAAAAGAACCACACTAGTTCCAAAAACATCCCTTCCCTGCATATGACAAAGGACGAATCCAAAGAGAGCAACTTCCAAAGAAGACCAACCGCCAAGAGACTTACCTTGGATAGAGGTATGAAAGCTTCTTGTCCTTCTTCAAAGTTGCTTCTCTTTCTTCTCTTCCTTATTTAATCTCTTCTCTTGTATGCTTGGGGATGACTGTGTAATCCCGGAGATGAGTGTGGGTGCTTGGAGATAAGTGTGGATGCCTGGAGCTATGTCTATTAATAGGAAAGAAAGCCGTGTGACGCTAAAAGTATGTGAAGGAAAGCAAGCACGCTAAAAGTAGGTTCGAAAATTAGCTCGCAGTCTGCACTTCTAAAAGTGCGTCTAAACACGTGTCTAAAAGTGCATCTAAAAGTGCATCTAAATGCACGTCTATCAGTGTGGCTACACTATGTTTTAGATGCTCCTATAGATGCGTTCCACAGTACAGATGCAGTGTTAGACGCGCTTTTATATGCTACACAGAGTTTTTACATTTACAACTCATGCAAGAAAACATTTTTTGGATTGTTTATCTGTAGGATGTCTTCATCTTCAACAAGTAGCTCCAGTGAAGATGAATCCCTCCTTATCTACCATTGTGAAATGTGGTTGGAGCAAAAAATCAAATGTACGTGTGATCGATGTTGAGGAAACATGTATCGTGCATGTAGAATTACACTCAATCACGTCTCAAAGTATGGAGAATGGGATGCGACCGTAAACATGGTAAGTGTTAAAGAGTTAAGGTGGATTGAGATACCTATGGGTGTTCATGAGTTTGAGTTATGATCCCTTTTTAATTTAATACAGGATGCAGTGCCATGCCTTCATATGTTGCCCTATGCTTGTTGTGAGGAGGCGAAGCATCCACGATATGAGGTGGGATCTTCAGGAGGGACCGTTACGGATGCATGGAGTGATGGTGATAGTAGCCCTCTGCCATTAACTCATGAGGCCATGGAGGAGGAGGTGTTTGATGATATGGTGCGAGATTTATATGTTCCATCAATCCTCAGGTAGGGATGATAGCATGGAGTAGATCTCCACTGTTTGAGGGGTGCACATTCTCTATTCTACATGCCTCCCTTGGGTTACTAAACTTGCAGACCATCTATGGATGGAGCAATGCAAGTTTGAATGCATTACTCAAGTAAGCTTTAAAGTCTATTTTACAAACATGGTGAATTATGAAGGTGGGTCAATTACTCGAATGCTTTTTCTCATTAAAGGTCTTCACGTGCAAGCTATTATGTAAAATGCTTCCAAGGGAGAATAAATTACCCTCATGGGGTCCACCTTACATAATCTAGCATACAACGTGCATTTGAAAGGTATGTAGAAAACCCATCTGTAACCACATTTTACCTATTTTATATACCCCTACTGTGAATTTTGGATCAATAAATATATCCCTCAATAAATTTAAAATTTGAGAAGCCTATATTTTTTGCCCCCCTCTTGTACATTTCAATGTTAGTTGAAATAGACGCTACTTATGAGAAATTGTATTGTATAATTGAATAAAACCCTTTAATTTGTATGTCATGGAGATGCATGCTTTACACCCATACTAGTACCTAATAGAACATATTTTCAACTTTTGATCCTTTAAATTCCCAAAATCTCATGTATTTACTCCACCTTATCCAATTTTGTTTCCCTTGCATGCTCCCAAACTGTCACTAGCTACTAGAGATTTGCATGAAGTAACTTGAATTGAACCATGAATAAAATGGCACAAACATATAAGAAGATGGCCCAAACTTTAACCTTATGTTAATCTAATGGGACTTTTATATTAAATATGATGCATGTAGTAGCATTATGTTGATTTAGTGTAAGTGTTTATATTCAACATGATGCATGCACTAGCATCATGTTGCCTATATGCCACTTTTTCTATTAGGAAAAGGTCGTGTTTATCATCTCATCATAAAGGCATCCAACTTAATCATGTTAAGTGCATAAAGTTATTAAGCTTACTATCATTGAATCCATATCTTTTTCTCAATTTATGTCGCTTTACTTTTCTTTACGTTACATGCTTTCATATTTATGTATTTGCATCACTTTTTTCTAAATTTTTAAATATTCTAACTTCCAAACGATAGGCTAGATGCATATGATATAAAAGGAAAATTTGTAGAACAAGAAAAAATAATTTTGCATGATTAATGTACGTACATAAAGCTACTCAAGGTTTGCACTCAAGTTTATCTAAAATACTTGACTTACAAAAAATATAAAATTATATCTCAAGAAAAGTTTGTATTCAAGTTTATCTAAAGGTATTTGACTTACAAAAAATGTAGAATTTTGCCTCAAGAACTAGCCCAACTCCTTATGCGATACATGTGACGTATCATTATCTGAAACCAAAATTAGCCAAGGATGATCCTTAGATGATCTAGCTGATTAAAAGACATTTTGGAAAGTTTCTCTTTGCATGAAAAATGAAAAGTAAACTTACCTAGCACTTTTCAAGAAGTCATTAAAAACTTTGTAGTCATTGTCATCTAGCTGGTACTTGTCCGTTCTTACATTATATGTCAAATTTCCTAATGCAATTATTGTTTCAATGTCCACCATGTTTAAGTATATCAAATCATAAGTGAACATTTGTGCTTACATATGTAACTTGATTGTCTAAGCATTCTGCCAGGGAAACTGCAGACTGTATCAAGAGAGACCAAAGTGCTCCCGAGGCTAGATTTCTTACATACTATACATTGCACGACTTGATTCTTGTGATCATTCTGCCAGGGGAATTGTAGACCGTGTCAAGAGACCGGAGTGCTCTCGAGGCTAGATTACTTATATACTATCTATTGCATGACTTGATTTTGTAAGCATTCTACCAGGGAATTGCAGACCATGTCAAGAGATTGGAGTGCTCCTGAGGCTAGATTGCTTACATACTATACATTGCATGACTTGATTATCTAAGCATTCTGCTAGGGGAATTGTAGACTGTGTCAAGAGACTGAAGTGCTCCCAAGGCTAGACTTCTTACTACTAACTAGAAAATAATTCGAGGCATGAGGCTAGGTGCTAGGCATGGCAACGCTCGAGGGCCATGGAGGAAAAGGGAACATGAGGGTAGAAGCGTTAACGTAGGTAGGGAAAAGGGATTAAGAGGGGTGGGAATGAAGAGAGGGCCTATGACACAAGGGGGCAGGAAGAGGGGGAAGAGGAGCATGTACATAATGGGAGGTGGAATGTAGAGATGGAGACATCAAGGGAAGAGAGTCATGCTTTATTTGAAAGGAAGGATGGGGGGAAATCAAAGTACTAGCTAGGTGGCTTTACAAGAATGAGCATGTCCCATCAAGGAATAGCCCCCTCCTTTTATAGCCAAGAGAGGGGTCTCTCCCAATATATGCATCCTCCCACATGCATGGTGTGTGTGGAAGAGTCTCCCATGTGGGCTAGGTGGGTACGCACTCTCAATTGTGTGTGACAACCCTTTGCCTCATTTTTCACATAAATCAAACCCCATATCCCAAGTCTAAGATACTCCCTTGGTCTCCTCCCAATTTTATAATTCGTTCAAACATCAAAGAGGATAAGTGGAGGGTTGGCATAAGAAGTCTTGCCACCTCATCCTACTTTCCCCATTATTTAACTTGCATTCTTTGACTATCTACACCATGGGCCTATCCTACATGGAGGGAATAATCCACTATAATATCCATCTCCACCTATTTTATATTACTTCTCCCATGGTCCTTGGGCCATGTCTCACTAAATGCAGGCATGGGCTGCCTAGGTGGAGGGGTGGCACATGGAGGAACCATGCCACCTTACCATTTTATAATATAACTACCATGGATTATATACAACACACCTTATCGTGCCAATCTCAAGGTCAGAATTTCTATCTCTAGTGGTAAAACTGCCTCAGTACCATACACCAACTCAAAAGGAGTGTGTCCTATAGATGTTTTATGGGTGATGTTGTAAGCCCACATGGCTTCGGTGACCTTTTGATCCCACTGGCTCTTGTTCCCCATGGCCATTTTCCACATGGTTTTACAAAGAAGGCCATTGGTCTGCTCCGTTTGTCCCATGGACGCTAGATGATAGATGCTAGAAGTGCGGTGATCAATACCCATGCGATCCATGAGCGCTCCGTTTGTCTCATGGACGCTGGATGATAGATTCTAGAAGTGGGGTGATCGATACCCATGCGATCCATGAGCAACTCCACTGCTTCATTTAAGAATGGACTCCCATGGTCAGATACTATTTCCATGGGTGTCCCAAACCTTGTGCAGGTATGTTCAAATATGAAATTTGAAACTGCCTTACCATTTGCAGTGGGGAGGGCGATAGCTTTAGCCCACTAAGTGACATACTGAGTGGCTACCAAAAGATAATTCTTTTTGTGGGCAGTCATGGGCAGGGGCCCAACAAAATCTATTCCGCACTTCTGAAACGGATGGATGGACATCACTGGATGATATTTCCCAGGATGCAAATCCTTCCTACCAAATAATTGGCATGGTTCACAAGTTTTGCAATACATGGTGACATCCTTGAACAAGGTCAGCCAATAGTACCTAGCATGTAAAATCTTCTTAGCTGTATAGTCACCGACATAATGGCCTCCACAAAATCCATCATGATAATGCTTCAATACCTTAGGTACTTCATTTGTATCAATGGCCCATCTTAGTACCCCATCCATGCCTTGATGGTATAACACCCCATCAAAGAGAGTGTAGCATCTACTATCTCTACGGATCTTCTTTCTCTCATAGCTAGTACTTTTTGGAGCAAAGGAGAAAGCAATCAGAAATCTATAGATACCACCATACCATGGATCCCCAACCTCTATGGCCGCTACAAGGGTTACATCTAGGCACTCTAAATCAATCAAAGCATTCTTGAAGTTGGAACAACCCCCTTTTACAATTTTGAAAGAAAAATCATAATTTTGTAAAACTGCCAACCATTTGGCCAACCGACCCACGAGATTTGATGATTGAAGAACCTACTTTGCAAGACCATTGCTACAGATTATAATGAAGGACTTTCTAGCCACATAATGCTTAAATTTCTCAATGCAAAACACCAAAGACATGGCATGCTTGTCAGCCTCAGAGTAGCGTTATTCAGGTTCAAGCAATTGTCGAGAAGCAAATCAAACGGGATACATGAACCAATCCTCCCCTTACTAGAGAAGAATACCTACCAAAGTATGCTCACCAAACCCAGGATTGATATAGAAAGTCTTTGACCAATCAGGATTGCATAGAATGGGTTGTGAAGCAGAAGCACTCTTGATCTGTACAAACCCATGATCACAATCCTCACCCAAGAGAAATCAACTCCATCTTTTAATAGCATAGTCATGGGTCATGTCAAAGCAGTATATTGATCAATAAAGCGGTGATAGTATCCTGCTAGATTGACAAATGAGCGTACTTAATGTTTGGTTGTTGGCGGGGAGAGCTTGAGGATAGCTTCTACCTTCTCAGGCTTGACACCCTCGGATGAGACAATATGCCCCAATAACCTTCCTTGAGTGGCTCCAATGGTGCATTTATTAGGGTTGAGGCTGCCATTCGCATCATTGACCCTTTGGAAGGCCAACCTAACCTTCATGACGTGCTCCTTTCGTGCCGAGAATATACAAAAATCATCTAAAAACACCTCCAAGAAAACCCCCAAATAAGGATCAAACACCATTTGCATAAATCTTTGAAAGGTAGCACGAGCATTGGTGAGGCCAAATGGCATTACTTTGAATGCAAACGTCCCCCAAGGTGTGGCAAATGTGGTTTTAAGCACATCCTCCTCAGCAATTCTGATTTGATAAAACGTAGAGTAACCATCATAGAAAGTATACATCTCATGACCACTTACCTTCTCAAGAATGAGGTCTTGAAAGGGAAGAGGATGATGGTCCCTCGTGGTGGCCACATTGAGTTTCTTATAGTCGATGCAAACCCACCACTTGTTGTTTTTCTTTGGGGTGACTACCACTGGTGAAACCCATTTAGTATTGTGGACCGGAACAATAAACCTAGCTTCTACAAGATTTTGCAACTCTGAGCACAAAGCGTCAGTCTGTAGGAGCCCTAACCTCCGACACTTCTGAGCCACTTGCTTAGCATCAGTAGGCTTAAGCTCTATCTTGTGTTTTATGGTAGTCACATGGGGAAGGTGGTGGTAGCTAGTTGCGAAGAGGTCAGGGAACTCTTTGAGCATATAAATTGACAGTGGTGGTCAACCCATTGACAGTGATGGGAAAATCCTTAATGACTCCTAGGGTGGCGAGTCCTCGACCATCTGCTACCTTGATTCGAGTGGAGGAATGCCTGGTGCATTTCAAATTCAACTTCTTCATGATACAGGGCACCATGATATTACATGAAGCTCCCCCATCAACACACACACTTTTGATACGGCAATTATCTATGATGACATCTACTGTATGCAGGTGATGATCAACTTCTTTAGAGATAGAAGAAATCTCTCGTACCTTTCCCTTTTTCTTGCTCTTCCTTGTTGAGAGACCTTGCTGGAGCTCACGTCTCACCTTAGGGCTTAATGCTATTAGTTGAGGAAGCGTGTTGCTCAAAGACTGATGAGCAAGGTCTTGAACAACCGAATAGTCCTCTTGCCCCGAGCCGATGGGAAAATCCGAGGGTGACCACTCCTACAAGATCTTTTAGTCTTCTCTATTATTGAATCTGCCATCTTAGCATCTGAGGGCTCTGAGAAGGATACCTTCTTCCTGGGGCGGCCTAGCGGTCCACAGTTTAGAGAGGGTTCCGAGGTGGTTCGACTTCTCTTCCCGAGGTTAACGACCTCTACATCGAATGCTCGGTGCCTGATCCACTTAGAAGGTTCACCCTTGGACTATTGGGGCATTCGGTGCGATAATGACTGTTCTGGTGGCACTCGTAGCACACAACATTGGCACGTTCTCTTAGAGGGTGATTGGCTTGATTTTTGATGCCTACCACCTCAAGCCGAAGATCATTCAAGGCCTTGGCTAGGTCATTGACTTCGAGTTATTTAGCAGGAGGGGCCGGGGGCGTAGGAAGGAGGGGGGCTTGTGGGCGAGGCTGGGGAAATCTTCCAGGTAGAGGGTGAGGATATACACCTTGTTGAGGGTAAGCATCTAAGGGAGGACCATACATTTGAGGTGGAGGTGGTGGATACATCTCTGATGAGGGGTGGGGGTATGCCCCTGAGTTGGGCCCCCCAGGTTGTTGTCGCAAGAATTGAGGGGGTTGCAGAGGGACAATCGTCTTCTTTGAAGTGGGGTCAGATTGAGCTTCATCAAACTTTTGAGCAATCTCTTGTGCTAGCACCATGGTCTCTAGATTCTCCCATTTAAGCTTGAGGCATAATTCATCACTTGCTCCTACTACAAGGTAGCTCAGCACATGCTGAGTCATTCCAGCTCCAAATCTGGCATTATCCTCCTGTGTGGCAATTAAACGGTCTAGGAGCACGGCCGCTCAATCTACATATCAACGCATCATCTCACCTTCTGACCGCTTCAAGTTTGCCACCTACAGGTACACATTCTCTGACTCCTCTTCTTTGCTGAAGTACTCAATCATCACTGCTGTCAACCTTGGCGAGCTTTGGCAAACATCTTTGGCCTGCTTCTCATACCACACTTGAGCCAAACCCTCTAGAAATGTGGGAAGAACCAACAGCCATCTATCTTCAGTAAGAAAGTTGAGAGAAACACAACGGTGCTTGAAGGCGATAATATACTCATTTGGATTTCCTTCAACCCATCCATAGAACATGGGAATGTCAGCCATGCTTGGAAAATGGAAAAGAGAGAGACGAAATGAGGCTTATCTATTAGCAAACAATGGAAAGAGGTAGCTTGAACTGAAAATTAGGTGAAGATACATCCACAAAGCACACATAGGCAGGGTAGGGTGTGACTGGTGTATTGTGAAATACTACATGGGAAGAATCTTTAGCATAGAATAGCTCATAGACAATCTTAAAAGCACCAACCCTCATGATATTGCATCCATCTTTACAAGCAAGGGTTAGAGACATGGCATTGCATGAGGTTATTCATCAAGGCAAACAAGAATGCCTTGATACATCCACAAAGCACACATAGGCAGGGTAGGGTGTAACTGGTGTATTGTGAAATACTACACGGGAAGAATCTTTAGCATAGAATAGCTCATAGACAATATTAAAAGAACCAACCCTCATGATATTACATCCATCTTTACAAGCAAGGGTTAGAGACACAGCGCTGCCATGAAAAATGTCAATAGTTGGAGAGCTTGCACATCACCTTCAGCTTCTTCCAGTTCTTGTAGTCACCATGCTATTTCTTTAAGGGGTGTGTGGTCTAGCATCCTTCTTTTGAGCAATGTCCTTGAGGACCTTTCTGATGATCTTCCGAAGTCGGTAAACTCATATCAAATATGCCCAACACTTAGTTTCATGATGACCACAACCTTTGCATTCCTTACAAATGATCACCCTCATTCATGGCTTGTGGCTTTGTTGGGGTGGTGCTTCCACTCGCTTCATGCGTGATTGAAGTACAAGCTTCAGATGCCAAGAAATCAGCAACTAAATTTTGAGCTTGAGGGATATGCTGAATTTTTACCTCTTTAAATTGTTGGCAAAGTTCCAATGCTTGTTGATGTCATGGAACCAAGCCTTCGCTCCGCACCTTCCACCTTCCACTAACTTGTTCACACACGAGTTGAGAATCTCCTTGCACCTCAAGTTGCTTGATGCGATGTTCTTACACCTTTTGTAACCCAAAAATGAGTGCCAAGTACTCAGCTTGGTTACAAATACTTGCTAGTCCAGACTTGCTATAACAATACACCTCACCCCCTGGTGAAGTGAGATTCACATCCACACCAGCAGCCTTGGTCGAAGGTTTGTATGCACCGTCAAATTGGAGAATCCAAGATGTCATCACACCAAGACTAGAATCCGAACATCCCAAGTTTCTCGGTAGTCTAAGATAGGTAGAAGGAGAGGGTCGAGAGAATTCAATACTTGAGCAAGATGTTCAGCACCAAATAAACTTGCAATCCTTTGTTGATAGTTTATCTTTAGACCAAAAAGAATTACAAGTTGAAGCTAAAAATGAGGGACAAAGGGTTGATTAGGTACAAAGGGATTCCTTGGTCGAAACATTACCAACCATAGCCGAGCCCTAGAAACCTTTATAGTGAGATCGAGAAGAAATCTTTCAAGACGAGCTCATCCATGAGAATTAATAAGCAGATGCGCCAAATCTCCCCCCAAGCTTGGGGAACATCCCACCCTTCGAAGAATGTCAGGCTTTTAATTACCTCTGATGCAGCAAGTATCTTGATCATCGCACAATGAGTAGAATTGAAATCAAAGTCCTCGCAGTGTATCACTAGTTCCTCACCTTGAATCATCCACGGTGTATCATCCCACCCGTCGTCTCCTTGAGCAATGCATTATACAATCAGTTGTTGAAGATCAACATGAAGATCAAGAAAGAGATCTCGCCAATTGGTAGCCATAATGAGTGGAGGACCAAGCACCAAATCCTTGAACTCGTCGAGAAGTGACATAAATATCCACCCTCCTCATGTGGCATGCATCCAAGGAGTGAACTTGAAAAAGTTCAGAATCTACAATTTAGTATGAGACATGAATAGAGCACATGAAATGAAGTACGTTTGCTTTTTATAGCAAGAGCAAACTCCCTACGGTTAGAGAGTTCAGTTCATGAGATTTCACCATATAAGCAATATCATTACACTTAAATCACTTCCTATTTGTTGGCCCATTGGTAAGTCTTCCTTTTGTGAATGGGGAGGTCTTGGGTTCAATTCCCACTCCTTAATAAATAGAGAGGAGAGGAGAGGAGAGGAGAGGAGAAGAGAAGAGAAAGAGAAAGGGAAGGTGAAGAAGAAGAGGGAGAGCATAGGGGCAACCCTTTGCCTCATTTTCCACATAAATCAAACCCCATATCCCAAGTCTAAGATACTCCCTTGGTCTCCTGCCAATTTTATAATTCATTCAAACATCTAGGAGGACAAGTGGAGGGTTGGCACAAGACGTCTTGCCACCTCATCCTACTTTCCCCATTATTTAACTTGCATTCTTTGACTATCTACACCCCCCCCCGCATGGGCCTATCCTACATGGAGGGAATAAACCAATATAATATCCATCTCCACCTATTTTATATTACTTCTCCCATGGTCCTTGGGCCATGTCTCACTCAATGCAAGCATGGGGCCGCCTAGGTGGAGGGGTGGCACATGGAGGAACCATGCCACCTTACCATTTTATAATATAACTATCATGGATTATGTACAACATACCTTATGGGTCCTCTTATGTGGAAGGGTGGCACATAGTCATGCCCTGCCACCTCAACCCTGGGCCCTATGCAAACCATATTTTATTATACTATTGCCACACATACAAGCACACACATATATTTATGCCTTTTACCTTGGTCAAATTTATCCATAGCATTACATACTATACATTACATGACTTGATTCTCTAAGCATTCTGCCAGGGGAATTATAGACCGGGTCAAGAGATCGGAGTGCTCTCGAGGCTAGATTGCTTACATACTATACATTGCATGACTTGAGTCTCTAAGCATTCTTCCAAGGGAATTGCAGACCGTATCAAGATATTGGAGTGCTCCCGAGGCTAGATTGCATACATACATAACTTGATTGTGTAAGCATTCTGCCAGGGGAATTATAGACCATGTCAAGAGACCGGAGTGCTCATGAGGCTAGATTGCTTACATACTATACATTGCATAATGTGTCCATGAGATTGGATTCACCAAGTAATACAATATCCACCAAACAAAAACTTGCCAAATTCATTCCAGCACAACATATTTAAGAGATTGAATTTCCTACATAGCTCTTGAAATATCACAACTATATTGCTAGTATAGCTAGCTCCACATTTTTAGTAAGATATTTTAGAAAATAAATTCCTTGAATAGCTCTTCATAGTATCACAACTATATTGCATGTATATCTAGACCTATATTTCTAGTGCAAATTTGAAGGGGTAAACTTACTATTCACAAGATCAAAAAACCAATGAATAGTCCAAAAAGTTTCAAACTGAAGCCCTGAATATCTAATTGTTTGATTAAACTCACACAATAGACTTTACACATATATATGCAAAGTATAATATTGTACTAACTTGGCATATATATACATATATGTATTTATATATAATATATGTATCAGCTTGTTGGAGCTAAGGAGACTTCAAGACTATGCCATGCTACTGCTGAGTGAGAAATGTGAGATAAATGTTGATTCAAGCTCTAATGTTGCTCAGCTTGCTACTATACAAGAATGTGCTGCTACTGCATGGAATATTGGCCCCAAAGAGAGGCAATTTTGTGTATATATGCTCCTAAAATGTTTGTTGCAAAGGGTGATGAGGTAAGTGAGGTAATGCTATAGCAAGAAGCGATGATGGAGGGCTAGAAGTGGCATGTAGATGATGGGTAGCAAGGTTGAAGGATGCATGGGAAAGTGGGGAAGGGAGGTCAAAACACTACGCATAAGTGTTGAAAAATCCATGAGTCAGGCATTGCAACCTTGCGCTAAGAACATAGTTCTAATATGTAGTATACTCCAAGTGTTTAGGTGTTGCATGCTTTAACAAGAATTCCAACAAGTTTCAAAAGGTAGATTGATCAAATGCCGTTCCAAATAGGGCAAAAAAAAAAAGGGACCCATCTTGAAAATCAACACATAGCAACTACTTCCCAAAGCACTGTCTTCAAGAATCAAGTGCTCACAAGTTGCCTCAAGTGCAACTACACACCCCTGATAATTAACAAGGATTAGGCACTCCTTTTGGTGCATATATTCAGCTAATGCCCAAGAAAAGAAATGCAACAAATCTGCCTATATTAAACATATATCAAGCTTATGCAATGAGCTGCCCCCTGCCCAAGTGCAACTCACAGAGATTCAAGTAATAAAGATTGAGGCACTCGTAACTGAGATTAACAAGGTTAACAAGGTCGGTCCACTAGGAGTTAGCTACAAATTGCTTGCAAAAAAATGTTGGAATGTATCCCAAAAGATTCGGCCCTTTTGCTCCTGAATTTGAAGACGGGCAAGGCTCTCATAGTCAAAATTAATGGTAGCAGGATGTCACAAAAGTACATCTTGTCATGCAAAATTGGGGGTGCATGAGGTGCAATCAATTGCTCATAATGATCCATAACAGATCTGCACCAAAGCCATGCTCTGAATTCAATGCATGCACGAAGAACCTCTCCTAGAAAAAAATTGTAACAAGTTTTCCATGCTTGCATAACCAAGCCATGATTTAGAGAAAGAAAACACTAAAATAAACATACAAACATAGCAAATCCAAAGAATTCTCAATGAACTAGCTATGGTAAAAACTTCTTGTATCGTGAACTAGAGAAAATGCTAGTTCTAGTTGGCAACAACAATGACCATTGCATCTCTTCTTCATGCATGCTAGAATTACATTGACTCCTATTTCTTCACTCTTCTACTCTCCTTCCATTGGTATTCACAAATTGACAACAATGAAATCATTCAAAACAAAATTAAAAATGACTGAGATGATTGGACTTGCATTTCTTTTCTTGCATTGTCACATTGCATTCTCACAAGTTGACAACAACAAAATGAAGAAAACAGTGAGTCCTCAGCCCCTGCCTTTCTAAGGCACTCAGGACCACAAATGATGAATAGCTTGGTAGGAAAGGTTTAATCAATGTATATATCAATCATTCACCGATGCCCAGGCTCTTGCATAGATCATACTGCGTTACATTAGTTAGAGAATCATGGGATTATGGGCATGGTGCATAGGTACTCTAGCTCTACTGGTGTATAGTCTACATCCCTTGATGTCTGATCTTGTTTGCATGCATGCAGGAGCTATCCAAAAAATTGCCTCCTTCCCATTGTTGCTCCTCTCCATTATGGAAATTTAGCAATGAAGATTGCTTGCCGCAAATGCCCCCCTACTTTGCTTCATCCTCACACAGTTTCTACAAATGTTTCCACCAAAAAACAGAGACATGGATGATGCCAATTCTTCTTGAGAGTGACGGGGGCTATGTCTTTGTTGGAGTAAAAAAAGCCAGTAAAACTTAAGCACTTGACATAAATCCTGAGGACTCTAACACCTTGGTAGCTTCTATATAACAATGTATGGTCATGTGTGGATAAAAATGTAAATATGTTTTTCATTTGTTGCATGCTGATGGGTAGGTGCATAGCTATGTACACAGCTCATGGGTGGTGGCTTTGACTTATGGACACCCTCATAAAAGACACCACTGTTGTACATATTTTCTTGAGATGGCAGATACTTCTATAGGAACTCTAAGGATATGATGAAATGCAATGTGGGAGCATCAGGCACTCCAGAGCATTTGGTGAGGGATGACATGTCTTTCATTGTTGTCCTGTATTATGTTTATCTTGCCATGAGTGTTTCCCGATTGTAAGACAGGTGAGTATTCATATCATGGGTTGTGGGCTTGAGGAATGTGCGATCATGTGTGGCAATAAGCACCCAATACTTGCTTGAAGGTTATGTGCAAAGTGTGGGACCCAAAGTTGGAATGTGGGTAGAGACCTTGGTCTAAGTTCTTGTGAAGGATTGAGAGAGTGGTAAAAATGCATATGATGATGTGGAGAATCAAAAAAGGCATGCATGAATTGTGGCTACGTGAGAATGAAGGGAGGAGCTTCTGGATGGCGAGATGGCAACTGGGAGCTTTGGGACTTGGCAGGGGATCTCTCTATGAAGCGGGCGAAGAGGACCTGGGAGGCAAAAGGCATATATTCCATGAGGAGTAGGGAAGCTGTGAGGCTATGATCACTATGTGAAGGAGATAGGCGATGGGGGTGGTTGCTCAGTGAGGAGCTTGGATGGAGAGGAGAACCATGAGCTACGAGAGGTCCATCGTTGTGCAGAGAGGAAATGATTGGAAGGATAGGTAGAGAGAGAGAGCAGAGAGTTTCTTGTGAAGGTGGCAGCTTGCTGGAAGAAAAGATAAAGGAGCAAGGAGATTCTGGACAAGAAATCGTGACTGCAAGCTTGGAAAGGACGGGGGGATGGCGACTGCATGGATCGGGAGGTGCTTTGGCTATGGGGGCCGTAGCTCTTGCTGAGAATATCTTAGACAACGAGGGATCATGGTTTTTGGTTGCTCTGTGTGTAGAAGAGCAGGAGCAGCAATGGCTCCGCGTCGATCCTGCGGGAAGAGTAGTTGATAGCTCGAGCTTCTGGAATCGAAGGGGCTTGATAACTATGTAGCTAGGTGCACCATGAGTAGGAGAAGCCTTGGATGAAGTTCAGAGGACCCGAGGTTTTGCTAGAGAGGTCGACGGCGGCCGGTGTGGAGGGCTTCTTGGTTTGGTGGGGATCGTTATACTATGTACCATAGAAGATATTTGACATTCTGTAGAAGAGAAGATAATGTGTGTACTGTGGCTGGTTGATCATCAAGTGTCGACTACGGTTCTTGAGAGTCTGGGATACCTTGTATGAGGAGAGCGTGTTCGTGGCTGGTGTCGGAGAAGCCACAACTAGAGGCTATCATAGCATAAAGAGGTGAGAGATAACGGAGGAGCTGCATCAAGAGCACAGACTGGATATACATGTATAGAGCTTGGTGGAGAATTCATGGTCTAAGGTGAATCTGTTTACTCGGATGGGGCTAGAGAGAAGGGCCATTGCTCTTGCTAGAGTCTTGTAGAGACTTGACTATGGCGTTCCTAAGTAGTAGGCTGAGAGTGACTTGATCGATGGCATGGGTGCTGTACGAGTGGAGAGGTTGTGTGGCTACTTTAATCTCCCTTATGAGATGGACATTTTGGTATTAGCTGAGGCTAATGTGTGGGGAGCTCCTGTCTGTGGCCATGGGTGTCACTACTATATAAGGTGGGTATAGAGTGAGCAGGAGAATAGCTATGAGGTAGCTATTATAGCTTGAAGGCAGAGATGAGCAAAGAATGGTGGGCTCCATACTTTCTAGTGTTTGTTGATGAACTGGGGGAAGATATAATAAAACTTCTGACGGTGGCCATCTTGTGGATTGATGTCTTGAAAAGTTATGAAGTAGGTCTTCATGTGGGTTGTGGGTTGGATGCATTTTGAAGTTGATTGCTCTCTAAGTTGTTAAGGGAAGAAGTCCACTTGTCTTGAGCTGTGTAGACTTTGGGGGTTTTTTAAAGTTGTTTGGCTTCAAGAGGAAATGTGGCCAGAGTCAATGTGCTGAATGTAGAGGTGTGTAGAGACGAGGATTTTGAATGAATGTCCTTTTACCTTGTGATTGTGCTATTCAATTGTTTAAAATGTGGATGAGGGTGGCTGTGAAGGCAGATTAGGCTCTACTGCTTTTTGTCCATCCACGTTTTGGTGCCTCCACGGAGGGTGTTCACTTCAGTTTACTAGACTGAAAGAGCAGATGTTCTGAGCTGTGTTGCAAGCAATGGGGAGAAATCCACACATGAGAGTGATATAGTGTGAATGGTATGGAGAGTATGGTAAGGATAGATGCATTGAAGTCTAGCTACGTGTGATTCGACTCCGTGCCAGAGTGTGGAGAGCTCTGAAAGTGCTTGCCCGCATGAAAAAGAATGCTTTTCAATTGTAGAGTGAGCTTCTTCAATAGTGTGTTTGCTGTTGCTTTCCAATTTTTGTTGTGGTTGAGATAGGCCAAGGTGTGGTAGTGGAAGGATTATGAGGATGGCACAGGACCTCCCAGAGTACTGGGGGATGCCATATGAGAATGTAGTAAGATTCTTGGAAAAGATGGAATTCACAACACTTATGAAAGATAGGGCAACCCCTAAGATTTTGTTTCAGTTTATGAATTATTGCTTGCAGGGAGATGCAAAAGCATGGCTGCAGACTCAAGTTGCTATTTTTAGGATTGCTCATCCTCAGCAGCAAAATCCGGAGTATACAGTGGCAAGAGAAGCTTTCCTAGCATGGTTTGCACAAGCCAGGAGCCCTAATGAAGTTTGGAAAGAGCTGTGCAAGGTGAGACAGGAGGAAGAGCAAGATGTGAATATGTATCTAATCCAGTTTGGGAGGTTATGGAGTTTATGGTGTGAAGCTCTTGTTCCAGAGGTACCACCTCAAATGATCAAGCGCGATCATTTCATAGCTGACACTCAGATTGAAAGTGGAGCTCAAGAATCTGGATAGTTTTGAAGATGCTGTCAGAGTGGCGAGGGAGAAGGAATGGAAAATCCAAAGACTAAGATAGCCTGGCATGCAAGAAGAGCCTAAGAATCTGATTGGAAGTCTAGAAGTAATCAAAACTTATGCAGAGAGAGAGCCAGTGTTTGTTCCTATGCAGGATGACTCCCTGAAGAAGTACTTGCATGATGCTGTAGAGCTTATGAAGTCACTTAGCCTGAACTGTTGGCTAGAGACTGCAGGAAGAGGAAGAGGCCGAGGTGTGCAAAATAAAGAGAGATATACATGTTGGGAGTGAAGGAAATTCAGTTGGAATAGGTAGAGGATGGGGATACATGAGCAATGTGAAGTGCTGGAACTGTGGAGAGTAGGGACATATCAGCCCTCACTGTGATAAACCAGCAAGAGTAGGTGGAGAAGTTTATCCTATAATGCAAAAGACAAATGATAGGTCAGGAGACTTTAATGTGGAAGTGAAGGATTTGAATCAGCCCTCTACCAGTGCAGTCAAATGGGAAGATAAGGGAAAAGGGAAAGCAATCAGCCTGATTAGGGTGGAGACTACTCCAGAGATCATGCTAGTAGGAGAAAATGGATCCTCTATAAAAAAAAGGGAAGCATGTGGAGTTTGATCTGAACCCTCAGTCTCCTAAAAAGAAAAGTCGGAGGCCCGGGAAACATTACAAAACTTCAGATTTGTATATGGGTCAAGGACAAGAGGAATACACACTGGTGAATGATTTGAAGGGGAGGATAGCCAATATAACTTTTCCACAGTTACTTGGTTTGTGCCCGAAGCTCAAGAGAGAATGGAAGAAGTTGGCTAATCCCAGGAAAAGTAATCAGGCATGTATGGAGAGGTTGGGGCTAAAATTGAATGCACATTCAGATTTTAGGCTCTGATTAGTAGGCTCTGATTAGCAAACCATGCGAAGGTGAAGTGTTTGGGTATATGCACAGGAGTAGTAGTGGATGCTTTTGGAGTATCATGTTGCATTAATTGCCACATTATGCCTACTGGTTTGGGAGCATACCCACTGATTTTGGGTAGACCTTGGCTGGTGGGAGCAATACAAAACTGGAAGATGGGTACAATTACAGTGCATAATAAGAAGGGAAAGGCCAAGAAATTTGATATGAGCAGCCGACGAGAAATAGAAGAAGAACCAGAAGACTTTCAGGCGACAATATTTATGAACATATATGGCTAACTACTTGAGTACTCATCTAGATGTGGCATATGGCTAACTACTTGAGTACTCGTCTCGATGTGGCACATGGATTATTATTGAGTCCTCATTTGGATGTGACACATATTTATTTGGCTTTCATGATGAACACATATGGATTACTTATTGAGTACTTGTTTGGACATGGCACATGTGGATTACTTATTGATTACTCATTTGGATGCACGACACGTACTTATATGGTTTTCCCGTTGAACAAATATGGATTACTTATTGAGTACTTGTTTAGATGTGACACATACTTATATGGATTTCACGTTGAATACATATGGATTACTTATTGAGTACTTGTTTTGATGTGGCACCTATGGATTACTTATTGCGTACTTGTTTGGACGTGGCAAGCTTCAAGATCTTTAAGGTGAAAATATTTATGAACACATATGGATTACTTCTTGAGTACTCGTTTGAACAATATGGCACACATGGATTATTTATTAAGTACTTCGTTTGGATGTGGCACATAATGGATTACTCGGATGCCCATTTTCTCGATTACTTTTGGATGTTCTTTCTAATCTCGGATGCTCATCTTTTCGGTTGTTCGGTACTTCCGAATGCGAAGAGGTTGTTAGTTCATTCTTGCTATGATTATGTAAGTTGTGTCTTATCCACACCAAATTGCATCTCGTCATACATGTGTGGCTTATCCTCATTGTATTTGTAGTTATTCGATACTTCTGGATGCGAAGAGGTTGTTGCTTCATTCCTGCTATGATTATGTAAGCTGTGTCTAATCGACGACACCAGCTTGCCTCTTGTCATACATGTGTGGCTTATGCTCGTTGTATTTTTGGTTGTTCGGTACTTTTAGATGCGAAGAGGTTGTTATTTCATTGCCGCTATGATAATGTAAGCTATGTCTAATCCACACCAGCTTGCATCTCATCATACGTGTGTGGCTTATGCTCGTTGTATTTCAGTTGTTCTGTAATTCTGGCTGCCCAGTTGTTCGGTACTTCTGGATGTCCAAGTGTTCAGGACTTCCTTATGCCTGGATGCTTGTTCTGTTTCTGAATTATTGGTTCTTGATTTGTAGGATCTTTATGGGCCTCCCTATTGTGTTCCTATGGATTATCTACTCTCCGCAAGTGACATTTTAGCCCTGGCTTTGTGGACATCTCAAACTACCCTTGCATACTTATCTTTGGAGTGGCCAAAAAAATCTCCCCATACATTCATCCTTGGTATAACATAAAAGCTACAAAGAAGAGAGGGGCTAAGGCTCAAGGGAAAGGAGAGGCATGGAAGGAGCTAGATACAATGCAACGGCAAGGCTACAAGGAGAAAATGAGATGCTTCAGAGAGAGGGGAGGGGCTTCTTTTATAGTGCAATTCTCACCTTCCTTCACCTTGTTACATTTGCTCGCAATAGATTCTTTCACCCCTTTGTGACATAAGGGCATGGGTCACCATCAATTGTCCTTTTAGGAGGATTTTGACAAGTGTCCCATCACAAGATGCTTCTTTATCCTTGAGTAGAAAAGTCAATAGTCCTCTCACATGGAACCCAAGAGGACCCTCCTCTTTTCCACATGTCAACATCCTCAATATTCCACATAAGAATTCTAGAAGGATTCCTTTTGACTCCACACTCCTCCACACTTTTCCACATGCCCTCCACATGCTCTCCATGTGCACTCCCTATTATTTTAGTATATTATTGAGTCCATGTAGGCTTTTGGCCCACTCTAAATATATGACTCATTTCTATTTCTTAATTACAAAAAGCAAATAATATATCTCCCAAACCATTCTATCCCTATACCAAGGTATTTATAATTCATACTCGTGGTATTTACAATGATGCACTCTACTCATGATCACATTTGTAATTATTTTCACTACTTATTCTAATTAGTATCAAACCCACATTAATGATTACATGAAATAAAGTAGTCGACATCAAAAGATTGACAAGCCGCAATGAGAGTAGCCACAAAGAGCCGTCTCCTGCCACCAACTTCTCCGTCACGCTTCTTGGTTCTTTGTCTCCATGGCTAGCTTTTGTCACCTTGCGGGCCCCACAAATCCTCCCACAGGTTTCAAAACAAAATATCATTTTTTCTTATCAAAATACCTCTAACACCTTGTGCCAATCATGGGACTTAAGCCCGCTAAGCTTATTGTCCTTTGAAAATGCTCCTTTCAAGCAACACATGTATCCTATGGGTGTTCGAAAAGAGGCAATGTCCACTTTGACCGCTACCTCCTCTCTCTTGGAGAGGATCCATGTTGCTTTCAAGAGGATAACTTTTCCTGAAGCACACACTTGGGGCCACAAACGAGACATCCTATTCATAGAACGCAAGTCTTCTCGCACTCCTCTTGAGTCTTTGGAACCAACCAAGTGTGCCCAAATAGTAGCCCCAACATTCCATAAGATATGATCAGGATCCAAGAGATGATTGATTTGTAACTTACCCCAATAAGGAAGCTCATGAAAGATGGATAGCCTCTTCATACCATGAGGAGGTTCCTCTCCATTTGCCCTCTAAGCCTGAATCTAGTCACTTGCCTTCAAATATGGTGGTGGTGGATCAAGCTGACCTCCACGCGAGAGATGGTCTAGCGGAAGGTATCGAGCATGACCTTGATGAATATTTTTCCTCATATGTTTGGAGTATCATGCAAGTGGTTTCAAACCTGGTCCACAAACAGAACAAGCATGGTACCCACTTGTAATAAGTCATGCACGCGTGCATGAATGTGTTAGGATAAGACATGTGCACGAAAGAGAGTCATAAAAGCATAATCCTATATTATACATTGTAAAGACACAACCAGGTACCTACAAACTCTGTATATCCTGGGTAGTCCTGCATGGTCCACATCAAGATAACCTTGACCAAAATGTCATTGGTATGTCCAGGAGCTCTGGAAATATCAAAGACCCGCACTCCTCTCCATAAGATCTGTAACTCCTCTATCAAAGGTGCCATGTACACGTCCATATTTTTGGCCTTGTACTTCACTGGCACAAGTAGTGCAAGCATGAGGTGTCCCTTCTTTATTGTTAGTCATGGTGGGATATTGTAATTCACCAAGACTATGGGCCATGTCGACCAAGATGTCAAGTGTAACCCGAAAGGGTCCATACCGTCCATGGCCAGCCCAAGATGTAAGTTGCGTGGCTCCCTCGCAAAGTCCAGCACTGATTATCTATGTGCTTCCAAGCTACACAATCTAGGGAATCCTCAATGTGTCATTAGTGGACCGATGAGATGCATGCCAAGTCATCAACTCTGCTATGGATTTGCATCGGAACATGTGCTGTATTCTTTCAATGATGGGAAAGTGTCTCAAGACATTTACCGGTATCTGCTTACCTTGCAAGTCATCTCTATATTATTGTTCCCCACACTCTGGACAACTAGCCAAATCTCCATTCTCACGGTGAAAGAGAATATAATCATTACGGCAAGCATGGATGGTATCATAATCCATACCCGCCATTGTTAGCATCTTCTTTGCTTCATCTCTTGATGCGAGCATGGTATTTGGTGCAGGAAACATCTTTCGGAGCAACCTATCGCAATTCAAACATACATAGGCTTTGAATAATGATGATTCTCAAACATACATGATGATCCTCACAACAAACAATATCCAAATAATGAGTCAAATTAATTCGGGAGATAACCTCATTAAGGCCGAGACCCTTGTATCCGACCACCCATACTTTGCTTGCAGATTCAAGATTGAGAGACAAGCCCATAGTTTAGACATCCTAGCACCCTTGTACAAATGTGTTGATTGCAACTCTTGCATATTGACCTCAAACTCGGACAGCACGTGTACATGTGATGTAGTGCCCCTAAAAATAGAATCCATCATGTCCACCATACCCTCATCATCATCTGGCACATCCGAGAGCTTTAGTCTTTCTTAAAGTGTGAAAATATATGCACACCCTCACCACCCTCCTCATCCTATCTCAAGATTTCGTGTATATATACGATCTTGTCTCAAGGTTTCCTGTCGTGTATGTATGAAATATTAATCACGAACTTAAATAGCATTGACTTACCGAGATGATCCATCACCACGTGCAACACCAACAGTGGGTACTGGTTCAAGCTCCTCCCCATACATCCGCAAGTGGCACATGACAATATGGGATTGATGTCGTACTTCTCGCTTGCCATGAGTGCAATGACAATACAAACTCTCCGTAAGCCACTCTATGCTCTCGAGCATTGGCACATCATCTGACAAGCTTCCACTCGTCCCTTCCATCTGCACATTTCCAAAATCACAACATGAGCTACAAGGAAATCCATTAAGATCCAGAAAATAGCCATCCATGAGCTCCTTTCCTCTCTTCTCACAATAAGTGTCCTAAACCATCGCTATATAGCGACTCTTTGCTACGTTCCATCGCTATATAGGGATGCTTTTAGGATATAAACGTCAGTATATAGAGAGTGACCAATGTCGCTATATAGCGATGCTAGGGGCAAAAACCCGAAACCTCGCACGATGCTATCTTTCTCATCTCTATTATGGGAAAAGCAAAAATCGATGCTCCCATCTTATATTCTACGACCTCGCTTTACTCCTCTCTATTCCCCACACTCCTCACCCCTACTCAAACCCTCTCCCAACACTTGTGCTCCCTCTCCACCCTTCTCCCTCCCTGCTTGTGTGAAAGGAAGTTTTTCAAGAAGGTTTGTCTCTTTAAGCAATGTAGGTTTGTTTCTTGTGAGATTTCATTCTGTGAGTGTTGAAGCATGTTTCTCCTTGTATTGGCTAAGCCTATGTGCTGATTTTCATGCTTGATTTTCAGAGGTTAAGGACAAAAAATGAGATTTGGCGAAAAAAAGAAGGCTCATCTCTTCTCTTTTTGGTATTTCTTTTCCTCCTCTTTCTCCTTGTCTGTAGGCTTATGCTTGTCTCCTCAATCTAATCCCTTTGAAAAGTTTCTTCTCCAAACTCCTCCTTCCTCTAACTAGTTATCTGAAAAATGGTATGTTTGCTCTCTTTCATAGGGCTAGTCCATGAAACACCGAGCGGGACTTTTCCAAGTAAGAAAGTACTTCCTCTTTTGTCCTTTTGTTATTTTCATTATTTGCATTGGCCTACATATAACACAAGAAGAACAAACGTTGCATCCTGATGTAAGATGTAAAGATTGGAATTTGCAAAAGAGAAAATAAAGACAACTTGTCAGAGATGGGAGTCGATCTTGGAGAACCATGAACAAGATTCCTGTTTAAGCCCATAAATGGACTTCAAAAGCCTACACACTTGATTAGAATGATGAGAATCAACATAAGCTGGAGGTTGGGTCATGTAAATTTCCTCAGCAATGTCACCATGCAAAAATGCGGTCTTCACGTCGTCCATCTATTGGATCTCCGGGTCAATGTGAACTACAAATGCAAATAGCACCTGAATGGTAGTAATTTAAGTGGACTGCATTATCATTGCATTTTAAAAGAATTGCATTTAAAAGTCTCTCATTTTAAAAGAATTACACTTTAAATAAATTTCATTTTAGAAGGATTATATGTTAAAAGAATTTCAATTACAACATTTATCAGACACAACCATATATCACACCAACGTCTCTTCTTCTAAGTCACTAGAATTCGGTTCAAGGTGTGTCAGTACAGGGGCATCATGCAAGGGACTTGGAAGATCTGTGTGTATCCACTTTGGCATATCACCATCACTGCATACCCCTTTCACATCGTCTAGCACTCTACTGTTCACATAGAGGTAAACCAGCTTCTCCGAACTTTCCGATGTCAAGCACTTTCTTGTGACTGGGACACAAGATTAATCCTTGAGCATAAGGGAGGATCTATGCACCACAGGGAGGATTGGTGAAGCTTAGCCACAAGGGAGACCAAATGGGCATGTCTTTTTACCCTGTGCGCACCATGGACATTATCAATGAAAGAGATAATGGTGGTGAAGTGGGCTATCACTACAATTGGTACTCCCATTAGATGCATGAGGTGTTTGAAGGGGGCCTTCACAAAGGGCAAGAACATAGGTCTAGAGAAATTATACGGCTTGGAATCTCATGATTGGCACAAGATTCTCCAAGTAAGTATGACTTGCCATAATCCATTTTTTTGTGCAAATTTGTGATAGAAGCAACTAATAATCCATCGCTCATGTGTTTAGTACATACTACCAAAACTATCATTTCTCATTGTGTGTCAAAGGACGTGAAGGATTGTATTTACAAGATGGATGAGCCTGTGAGGTACTTCACACTATACAAAATGTGGGCGAGCTTGATACAAGATTTTCATATTGCTAATATGGTGTACTTTTTTCTTTCTAGGTATGTGATCTCAAAGGAAATAGATTCCACCATGCTTGAGGATGCTCGTGTTATGTACGTGGAGGAGGTTTGTTTGGTGGAGGAAACCTTTCCATGTTCTATTGTCACAAGCCAACTTTATCTCATAGTGCATTTGGTGCATGAGATTGCTATATGTGCATGGATGATTTTTTCAAGTTAGTTTCGTTAAGAAGCTAAACTTTTATATTGGCATCAAAAGTTTATATGCCCTAATAAAAATAAATGTATGAAATATTAGCCAGGATTTGAATTTTTATGCTAGAAAAATTAAAGTTTATCCACAATTTAAATTGTTTCCTTCAAAATTCAAAAGAAAAAATATAAAAAAGTACTACATTCTACCAATATTGTGAAACTAAAAAAATGAGCATGAAAACTTTCACCAAGTTTTTATATGAATATATAAGCATAGCTTCGATATATGTGGCACTGTGCATGCACGATGGTTTTCCTTACTCTTGTGCTTCATGAAGACCTTGAAGGGTATTGTGAGGCAAAATGCAATGCCCGAAGGTAGCATGGCCGAGGTTGGTGACACAAGATTGTCATTGGGAAAAAGTCTCTTTAAAGGTTGGTATGGGGAAAAACACTCTCTGCAAAACGTTGCTATAGGAAAGTCTCTTGGAGTAGTTTTATAACAACCTTTTATAATTCTACTAAACGTCGCTATATACCCACCATTTACAAGTCTGGTAAACGTCGTTATATACCAACGTTTTATAAAGGTCTCTCTATACCAACAAAAGGTCACAATATACCAACTTTTTAAACCTGCCTTCTATACTGATAATTAGCACACCGTACGCACTAAACTTTAACACTTAACTATCAGAATAAGGCCCATGTGTAGTAGTGTGTGCAACACAATATTTTGTTGCACTGACCAGTGTGGTGGTTCGAGCAAAACCATGCATAATACTTGATTTTGTGTTGACCTGCTTCCATGCTAGTACTATCTTAGTACTATCTCAGTCATCCTCATCCATCGCTCCAAGACACCCCAAGACACTCCAAGACATGCTCATGCATGTCTAAATCCAATTTGAAGACACTCTTTCCCTTCTTTCATTTTGGCATAGGTTACATCTGGAACTTAATAGCTCTTACTAGATGAGAGTGCGCAAATCTTTGTGGACTCTTATGTAGCAGTTTGTAATTGTGGCCTCTCTTGGATGTTTTTTTGTACCAAAAAGCTCTAACTACTACATCCCACTACTCATAGGTTATTCCCCAATTATTCTTAAATGCTTGGTTAACCTTATGCTTAAGTTTGGTGCATTGCATCAAAAAGTATGGGTCATCTTCCTTGTTCTCCCATAGGCATCGACAATTGCAAAGTTATCCCCATCTTTCAAACAGCTAGTGAGGTCATTGAATTTCTCATAAAGAAGCAATATTTACCCTTGTAGGCCGCATAGAGAAGTGAGAGCTTGCCCAATCTACATTTTTATATCCCAAAAGATCAAGAGACATCACAAGAGATGATTCTATATGATGTAGATAAACTAATCCAAAATCAAAAGTGCCTTTCAAATACTTAAGAACGCATTTTGCTTCAAACCAATGTTGCATTGAGGGAGCAGTCAGATATTGACTAGTGAAAAGAATATCTGGTCCAATGTTCAAACCAACAAACTATAGGCAACCAACAAGATTGGCAGGGTTGATGTGAAACCTTAACATCATGAGTCAATCGAGCATTTTTGACAAAGGTCACAAGACAAGGGGTGGTTGCAGAGTGAGCATTCGTCAAGCCAAACTTTTGAATACATCTTGAATGAATTTTGTTTGTCGAAGTAGCAGAATTCACTTGTGATGAAATCACTAAACTTGAATACTAAGACATGAATGAATGTCACCAAGATCAACCATATCAAATTTTAAGGGTAAGATTTTCTTGACATGTTGCAAGAAATTGAGATTGTTGGAAACAAGTATGGTGTCATCCACATAAAAAGAAGAATGACAGAAAGAGCACCATCACATTTGGCATATGAGTGGCATATAAATTGGGGTTAGAGAAACAAGAGTTGAAACCTTGAGATGTTAGAAACTGATCAATTTTTATGTACCAAGAATGGGAAGCTTGTTTTAGACCATAAAGAGCACGATGAAGGTGACAAACAAGATGGTCCTGATCGGGAAGTATGAACCCTTCTAGTTGCTCTCCATATAAATCTCCTCTGTAAGATCACCATTAAGAAAAGCAGTTTTCACATGCATTTAATGAATCTCCAAATAAAATTGAGTAGAAAAAGCCAAGAGTACCTAAATACTTGTGCTACGAACAAGGGGTGAAAAAGTATCATGATAATCAACTCCTGCAATTTGTGAGTACCCTTTTGCAACCAGAGGAGATTTAAACCTGTCAAAAGAACCATTAGCTTTGGTTTCAATTTTATAAACCCACTTACATTTGATAGGAGTGTGACCAGGAGGTAGTTCAGTAAGAACCCATGTACCTTTAGAGATCAAAGAATCATATTCAGCTTCCATTGCCTCTTGCCATTGAATCTTTTATGCAAATGAGATAGCTTCTATATAAATAGTAGGGTCTTCATGAGCAACCATTGCATGATCAATGATTTCAAAGTCATCAACACAATCATGAGTAGAACCATGTTCAAAATCAATAGGCAGATCAACATAAATATCAATACTATCATCAGAGGCCTATGTATGTATAGGATGCAAATCAAGATTGTCAACACATTGCTCTACAGATGGAGTAGTAGTAGCGATGCCATCAGATGAACGAGTAGTAATGACATCAGAAGTGGAATCATTATCAAATAGAAAAGGAATGGCAGAGAGTAAGGACTCAGTGTCCTCTACATCCTCGGTAGACCATGTCCCTCCCATTAACTTCTCATTGAATATGGCATCACGATTGATTATCACCTTCTTAGAAGAGGAATCATAGAATTTATAACCTTTAGAATTCGGAGAATATCCAATGAATATGACCTTTTTGCCAAGAAGATCTATCTTTTTCCATGTCTCTTTTGGTACATGAATATAAGCAATGTAACCAAAAGTTTGAAAATGTGATACTGAAGGATTCTCCCCTATCCAAGCTGTGATTGGTATCTGACCAAAAGGTGCAGTTGTAGGAAGATGATTTTTCACAAAGATGGCTATCAGAAGTGCTTCTTCCCAAAATCCTTGAGATAATCTAGAATGAAGGAGCATACATTGCATAGCATCAACAAAAGTATGATTCTTATGCTCTACATGAGCATTTTGTTGAGGAAAGTATGGAACAGTATATTCACGATGAATGCCACACTCAATGCAATAATCATTAAAAAGATTAGAAATATATTCTCCACCGTTGTCACTACGAAGGGTCTTGATCCGAAAACCAGTATGAAGTTCCACAATAGTTTTATATTGCCTCGCAAGACTCTTGTTGAAGAAAAAGTGCCAAGATATAAATCACCAACACCCATGACAAGTAGTGTCATCAGCAGTAAGATAAACCAATTTCTTGAGGAAGAGCATGATAATTATGTAACCATTGAGATTGATATGTCATATTACCAGTAGCACCAGAATCAACAATAAAAGTGAAACCATCTCGAACATGAGGTATCCTTTCTAGAGAGAGACATCAGAACAGATATGATTTGCTTCTTGATGCGTATGGGCATCTTGTTGTTGAGTAGCATATGCTTGACTACATTCACGATCATAACGCCTCTTGTAACACCAAAAGGATGGATGATTCCCACCACAATATTTGCAAGGAGAATTATTGGATAAGCAGGGTTGCTTAGTGGTAACACCATGTTCCTCATCATATTGCTGAGCCCAACAATCAGAGATAACATGACAATGCTTATCACAGTAACAACAATGTTTCTCAGGATATTTGAGACGATAAGAATTGCCACCTCTATACGGATGATCACCACATCCATAACCACCATGTCCATATTTGGAGAAATGACACTTGCGAGCAACACAAGCTATCTCTGAATCTGCATCATTCGTTGTTAGCATGACTGATTCATGAGGGTCTTTACGATGCTCACGTCGTTGAGTGTATTCAATCAAAGAAATACATGTTTGATCAAAATCAGTGTTGTTTTTGTTGGAAAGGATGGTAACAATATTATCATATAATGGATCCTGGACTGTGTTAAGAAATAGGTCACCAATTGATTTCATGGAACAGGTGCACCAGAAGCAACAAGTTGATTGACAATATTCTTGAATGAGTCAATATGAGTTGTCATAGGAGCTCTAACTTTGTACGGAGTGGGCAAAAATATAAATAAATAAATATATGCTAGAATAAACATTAATATAAATCTTTATTTATGCCCACTCTCTATCTCTAGCCCAAAATTGCTCTCTCTCTCTCTCTCTCTCTCTCTCTCTCTCTCTCTCTCTCTCATCTTTGTCTCTCTAAGTCTCTCTCTTATCTCTCTCTCTCTCTCTCTCTCTCTCTCTCTTTCTCTCTCTCTCTCTCTCTCTCTCTCTCCCTCTCTCTCTATGTCTCCCCTCTCATTCTCGCTCCTCTCTCGCTCCCCCCCGCTCTCTCTCTCTCTCTCTCTCTCTCCTCTCTCAATCTCACTCCTCTCTCGCTCGCTCCTCCCCTCCCCCCCCCCCCTCTCTCTCTCTCTCTCTCTCTCTCTCTCTCTCTCTCTCTCTCTCCCCCTCTCCTCTCTCATTCTCACTCCTTTCTCACTTGCTCACCCCCCCTCTCTCTCTCTCTCTCTCTCTCTCTCTCTCTCTCTCTCTCTCTTTCTCTCTGTATGTCTCTCTCTCTTATCTCTCGCTCTCTCTCCCTCCTCCTCTTTCTCCCTCCTCTCTATCTCTCTCTGTCTCTCTCTCATCCCCCCCTCCTCTCTCTCTCTCTCTCTCTCTCTCTCTCTCTCTCTCTCTCTCTCTCTCTCTCTGCCTCCTCTCATTCTCGCTCCTCTCTCACTCATTTGCCCCCCCTCCCCCCCCCCCCCCCTCTCTCTCTCTCTCTCTCTCTCTCTCTCTCTCTCTCTCTCTCTCTATGTGCTCTTTCTATGTATCTCCTCTCTCCTCCCGCGCTCTCTATCATGTGCTGCGTCATGTGTCGTCATTACGGAGGCCGAGCATTTGCACCAGGTGTCATCTCAGCGGCCGCGCATCTTGGGGGCCGGGCATCCTCGCCAGACTGTTGGCCACATGGCATCTCGAGGGTCGAGCACACGCATCAGAGAGTGTCAGACTGCGTTGGGGGCTCCAGAGTGCAGACTCTGCAAAGTCCGTGTGTTTTATGGGGGAGTGGGATTTCCTTCACAACATGGAATGGCATTGCGCCATGTAGCTGCTGGCACCTCTAACTGTCTGAACGAACCCACGTAGGACTACACAACTGCCACATGTCATGCCTAACATCCTCACTGTCCTCTCGCAGTCCTCCACTGGGCCCTCTACGCCTTGCCATGTCATCATAGACGGTCGTGATCTCACCACCTCATTGAGAGTGCTCTCAACGGAAGCAAGAATGGAAGAAGGAGAGAGAGAGACAGAGAGCCACACAAGTTTGGTGGGTGCAGAACCACCCTAATCTTCTTTTTCATTCATTTATATATGTGTTTGAGTATTGTACATAACTGGGGTTAAGGCACAGTGACCTTTAACCCCACACTCATCTGCCACTGGTCACTGCAATGCCTCTGTGTCCTCTGCGCTCTGCCCTCATGGTGCCATGTGGCACTCTTCTCTCTCCTCTCTCCATGAACCTCCCTTCTCCCTCTCTGAACCTCCCTCCTCCTCCCCCAAACCTCCAGAATGCCTCCATCAGACCTCCACAAACCTCCCTTCTTGCCCATATGGGATTAACAGCCATAAGAAATATAAGAGATGATGAAAATCATCCATGAAAGAGGGCGGAAAGTTGTGTGTGTGTGTGTGTGTGTGAGAGAGAGAGAGAGAGAGAGAGTTCCACCAAAAAGTGTGTGTGTGTGTGTGTGTGAGAGAGAGAGAGAGAGGGGGGGGTGAGAGAGACACAGAGAGAGTAGAGAAAAAGATGGAGAAATTTAAGGGATGAAAATAGCAAGTGAAACTTGCACCAATCATAAAAAAGACAAAAATAAACCTCAAAATTACGAATTTTCCCTTTGGGAAGGAAACCATCACTCTACTAAATCCTACCCTCACAAGGCAGGCCAAAAAGAGGGTAAAAAGGGTTGGTCAGACCCACAAGGACCAAGCAAAAAAACAGCCCCGATAATATGGGCCACCACCCTCAGCTTGCGCTACGAAGCTAGGATACCACTAAAGACACATTGATGGACAATAGATAGTGGCTTACCACCAGTATCTTCTCTTCTAGGAGGGTCCCTAGATCTACCAAATTCGTTTTTGTAGCACACAAAACGGACGAAGCCACATCAGAGCACTGATGAGAGGAGTCCCGGACTTTGGCACCTAGTTGTTGGATGGCCTTCTTTCGTTTGTGAAAGGGTCCGGACTCTAGAGTACTGATGAGATTACGAAGATAAAGAATCTCTATGATAGATTTCTTCTCAAAAGTAGCAATGAGATATTTCCATATTGCATGAGAAGAAGGAAGGGCAAATACATCTAGCATAAGAGAATCATGTAGAGCAGATAAAATATACCGACGAGTTGCTTTATCACGAAAACACCTATCAGCAGAGTCAGATCTCCATTGCTCAAAGAGAGGGCCGTGAGTCATAAGAGCATGATTCAGAGTTGCATCAACAAGTTGGAATGGATAAACAAGATCACCAAGAACAATATCTAAAAGATTATCACCTTTAAGTATCAATAACATCTTCACTTTCCAACCAGGAAAACCTTGTCCTTGAAACAGAGGCATAGATCATTGGCCAAAAGGAAAGTCGTCGATGATTATAGACGTTGCCATCATACTTTAGGAGAATATGTTTGTCAGAGCTCACGTCAATGATAGAGAATACAATGGTCGCTCTGAAAATATAGAACTCAAGATACGCCAAAAAAGGATAGAACGTGAGACGAGAGTATACTAGAAATAGCATACATGCTAAGAAAGCGCTTTGAGCTTGTTGATCATGAAACCACGATATATTTGGGGAAAAGCAAAACTTGTCGATCACAAAATGGAGATATTTTTGGCAAAAAACACTACGATTGTGCCGATCACCAAACCAATACGTTTATCATGAAGCCACGAGATTATTGGGTGAAAAGCAGTACGAGCGTGCCAATCATGAAACCAAGAAAAAAGTAGTCGGCATAAAAACTAACGTAACTTTTTGCTCCAAAGTCCGATTAGGGTGTTTAACTGATTAGAACAAAGAGCACGATGAGAGCTCCATTTGCCATCGATAACCTTCTCAAATTTGCATTGGAAGACCTCCAAAAAACCACATCAAGTTAGACATGACAAAATCGACAAGAGAAAATAAGTGATGAGATACTGAAAGCGCTATGTAATCAAATCAACAAATAATACTTCCTATCTTCCTCATTATAGTGAGCATACAATAGCAACACCTTTGTAGCTGTGATACCATGTTGAGAGAGAAGAAGAAGAGACGATAAACACACCAAATAGACTCCCAAAGACTAATTCATATTGATCACTAGTTACACATATATAGGTGATCTCACAAGTTAGGGCAAGCTATATATATAGCTCTAACAAATAAGCTTATGCTTATGCATGAGCATATGCTCATATGCTCATGCATAAGCATAAGCATAAGCTTTCTCTCTTTTTCTCTTTTTTCCCCCTCTTTTCTTCTTTTCTCCACTCTTTTCTTATTTTCCCCTCTTCTTTTTCCTTCCCTTATGCTTATGCTCTTTTTCCCTCTCCTTTCCCCCTCTCTTTTTTCATTCTTTTTTCCCCTCTTCCTTCCTCTTCCTTCTCTTCTTTTCCCCTCTCTTATTTCCTCTCTTTAATTCTCTTTTCTCTCCTTTTCATAAACATATGCACTTGCCTATACTTATGCTCATATGCTTATGCTTATGCATGAGCATATGCTTATATGCTTTTCCCATCTCTTTTTTCCTTCTCATTTCCCCTCTTCCTTTCTCTTCTTTCTCTTCTTTTCCCCTCTCTTATTTCCTCTCTTTCATCGTCTTTTCTCTTCTTTTCATAAGCATATGCATTTGCCTATGCTTATGCTTATGCATGAGCATATGTTGATATGCTCATGCATAAGCATAAGCATATGCTTTCTCTTTTTCTCTTTTTCTCTTTTTTTCCCTTTTTTCTTTTTTTCTCCTCTTTTCTTATTTTCCCCTCTTCTTTTTCCTTCTCTTATGCTTATGTTCTTTTCCTCTCTCTTTTTTCATTTTCTTTTCCCCTCTTCCTTCTCTTCTTTTCCTAGGCTCTCTTATTTTCTCTCTTCCATCCTCTTTTCTCTTCTTTTCATAAGCATATGCATTTGCCTATGCTTATGCTTATGCATGAGCATATGCTCATATGCTCATATGCTTTTCCCCTCTCTTTTTTCCTTCTCTTTTCCCCTCTTCCTTCCTCTTCCTTCTCTTATTTTCCCCTCTCGTATTTCCTCTCTTTCATAAGCGTATGCATTTGCCTATGCTTATGCTCAGCTGCACTGGGTCACCTTCCTAGAGACAAAGAGGTGGGACGCGCATTCCGCATAGGAACAAAGCCATGGTTTATTGAAATGGAGGCCATGGGAGCTACGGTCGATTGGGCTGAGGTGGTTGCTCGCACGGTATAAGTCTACTCCTACTTGTAATCTCACTTTTTAAATTGTTTTATTCTTTAAGTTCCAATCTAAATTCCAATTAATATGGTTTCACTCTTAGAGTGTAAGCTCGAATGCCCCATCCATGGAGGTGAGCAATGATGACCAGGTATTTGGCTTACACAGCTTTGACAAGGGCAAGGGATTAGGCGTAGCTCACGAGGGCTAGGGAATAGGCCAATGTGACCATGATGAGGATGACGACGAGGACGATGATTCAGATGAGCAGTAGTATTAGCAATAGTTTGTATATACTTTTGCATGTATATGCTTCTATACGTCGGCTCGTTTGAGTGATTTTGTATCACCCTTTTCGAAAGGGTAATTTTGTAGCAAACAATGTTGTATATCTTCAACATGTATATGCTTTAGTCACTCGGCTCGTTTGAGCAATTTTATATCACCCTTTTCACAAGGGAAATTTTGTAACAAACAACATTCTTTTGTAATTACTAAAAAAAAACATTAGTGGGGCAAAATAGGGCTTATTGTGGCCCTGTTTAGCCCCACTTATGTTTTTTTGAAGCTTTTGTTAATCGTTGCTATATAGCGACGTTTACCAGTGTCGCTATATAGTGACGTCTACAAGTGTTGCTATATAGCAACATTTATTAGTGTCACTATATAGTGATGCTTATATAGCAACCGTTCTTTTTTTATGCTAATAGCGATGTAAATGCCGACCTTTGCACTCGTCAAAAAAAACTTTTTAGTCTAAAAAAGGTCGGGATTTCCGTCGAAAAAGGGCCTGTGCCTTGTAGTGTATGATAGGACAGAAAGTTGTGAATACATAAGATGTCTACTAAGAAGACTAAAATAGATGAGGTAACAAATAAGGCCCATGGATCCTTTGTCTAATTGCCTTGATTGCTGCACATGTTGCAAACCAGTTTCTAGAGGAAATAACTTTGATATGGTCATGCAAGTTGTTCCCATCATGGAAACTTGTCATGTGCATTTGGTAACATATCTTTCTAGTTTTAGTGAATGACGATTTTCTATAGAAAGGTTTAAAAAATGCTAGTGGGGCATATGGCACCAATGAGAATAAAAGGAGTTCCAGGAGTTCATAGCATTTGCAATTTGTGGGCAAACATTTTCGTGGAGGATGCAAATGTGCCATGCTTGGAACACTAGGAAACCCTATTTGCTTATCGTACCATTTTCTAATGGGGGCAGGAAATGGATAATATTCACAATACATGCACACTTAGGAACTTTTAGCCATTGACCATCTAGGGCAAACCTCACAAACTAGAAAAAACGAGGAAATTTCCTAATATAACTATGCATTTCAATATGTATATCTAGGAAATCTCATTCCCTAGATAAAATCAACACCTCTATCTAGGAAAGAAGGTTGTCACCATTAGGGAGGAATCCATACGTTCAACATTTTAGTGCCTTGTTGAGCACTCCTTTCACTACCCCTTCACTACTAGAATCCTTTTGAAAGCACATAGTCTTCACTCACTTCACCATCTATTCCATATACCAAAGGCAAAATCCAAGGTCCACATCCGAGTTCCAATGTCCATCCAATCATCACGTTGGTGACAAAGTCCATGTCATCATTTCATACAATCATGGTTCTCCATACACGTAGTCATTTATTTATGAAATATACATTTAATACAAAACATTGTCTCAAATAATAGAGGAGGCCTCTATAGGTATCATTTCCTACCCTAGCCATGCTAGCTACATGTGTATCTATCAGTGCTAGCTCCATCTACACATGAGTGCTCCTATACATGACTTACATGGCATTTTCATCCTTGACAAAAAGATATTAGTTGCACAAAAAAATCCCACCAATGTCTCATCCACATCATTTGGATGCTCTAGGGTATATCAGTTATCTAACTCAAAAAAAATCATTGCAAGTCATACATAATAAATATTTACCTTTTTCTTTCACCCAAGCATGTAGATCAAGTGGCCACTTAATCAGCTAACTTGATGGCCAATTCAAGCAAATTCTAGAAAATGTCTTAGTGAGGAGATTATGTTCCATATCTGCTAGATTAAAACAAGCTGCCAATGCAAAAATGGTGAGGAAACAATGAGGGTGGTGGTCCCATAAAACATACGATATAATCAAGCCCAGTAATTATGTCATTTTGACAATCATGGGCTAATGTAAAATAAGGCAATGGTATTCATGATTGGCCGTTTTTTATCCATGTATTCATTCCAATATATTTCTCTCCTCCCAATGGAGTAGCAACTTGCCAACTTAGAGCTTTCCAAGAAATTTTCCTCTAGATGGGAATTTTTATTATTATCTTTTATTGCTTGATTGAATGAAAAAGCCTAAGATAATATATTTCCACCTCATAGTACCCTAGGAAAAAACATGCACCCACTTTGTTTGATCCAATCTTGCCATTATTTCCCATGGTAATGGTGGTTCTTTGTCCTACCATTGTGGAATTTCAGTTTGATGTTGCTTTTGCTGACAAATCTTGTGGGGGAGTGGAGGTATCTAAAATTTATCCCACTCTAATCTCCTTGAATGCATGTGTTCTATCCTATTGGGAGCATGCCCTCGATCCAAATACAAAACCATGATCTTAATATTGTTCGTTTTAGAGTCAAATATAGCCTCGATTTAGTAGTAAAGTCTCCATAAAATGACAAACTTTCCTAATCACCCTTTAATTTATTAGAATTGTCACCTAGAACACTAGGAGGAAACCTCAGGGGGGGGACTACTAAGGAACCCTATGTATCATGTGCATGCAAGAGGTATTTTAAAAACCCTCAACTAAAATTCTACTCGTAATAGAACCACCCCTCTTTACTAACGAGCTAACATTATTTTTTCTAAACTTGAATTAAATTACCCCTTGTGTTATTGTAATCCTATTAAAATTTTTCTAGAAGTTGAATTAAAATAGCCCTCCTTTTAAATGCATATGGTACACTAAAATTCTATAAGGTGAGCTCCCCAAGGAGGAAATGAGTTTTAAACTACCATTGTAATCTTAAGTAGTGGGTTATTGCAAATCCAAGGATTTTAAAATAGACACTTGGCTCAAAGACAAGGTTTAAGAATTTCTTTTCATTCCACATAGCTACCTTCTTCAAGAAATAAGAACATTTCTAAATACATGCTTACCCTTAAGCTATATTCATTCTAAGTACTCTTAATTGATATTCATGCTTTGATGCATATGATTAATGGTATTCCATATTCTAGATGCACAATATGTAAAATGGATAGATCCCAAAGCATAATTAAGGAGTGTTTGGGCAAGATGCATCCTCACACTAATCACATCTTGGAAATCAATCAAGAAGAAAATGAGGGTAGCTATGAAGGACATATGGAACAAGAGAAAATAGGAATTGGGTTTCCGGGGGAGGCACTTCTAGAAAACCCTCTAGATAATGTGTGCATTGAAGGGTTAATATTGAAACCCTATAGTTACATCTAGATCCTACCTACATTAATCCTTTCCCTTTCTAAAAACGTGAATTTTAGATTTTGAGAATTAGAAATCCTCTTCTTTGGATCAAAAACTTTTGATGAAAAAACCCCTTACATTGAACCCACATCGAGCTCACATCGTTAACCAGCCCATGAGGGCAAGTTAAACAATTCTTAAGGATGGTGGCTCATGAGGGTGCAAAAGGGAATAGAGGGTATGAAGACTATGGTTAACCCATGATGTAAGCATTTATCAAGATTTACTTGAAGTAAACGCATCACTACTTTGACAAAGTTACATTTTTCTTGCACATAAAACATATTTCTAAACATGAGTTTTCCTTCAAAACATGGCTTGCCATGCCTAGTATATAAAACATCCTCAAAATTTCACAACAAGACAAAGCACCCACAGACGTGCACATAGACACATTTCCTTAACTTAAAAAAAACTTATGGGTGTGTCTATTTGCGCGACTATTGGTGCATCTATATAACAAACAGACGTGCCTATAGATGTGCAAATAGACGCTCTAGTAGAAATAAAAACAAAACAAAAAGATGCATACATAGACGCATTTATAGATGCACCTGTAGAGGCTCTACAGAATCTCTTTTGTTAATAAAAGTAGAATTTTGTGTGGTTGAACAGAATGTTGTGTATGTTGTGTATGCTATGAAGTTACAAGAATCCCATTTCCACATTGCACAATTCAATTCTTATAGCCAATTGCATTTTAATTAGCATGATTGCAAGCACATCTATAGCCGATGATTACAATTCTGAATAAAACATTACAACTCCAAAACATTTAGTTCACAAGGCATTCATTGGTAGAACGTTGCTCAAGGAAATTGAAAGCCAAAAAAATAAAAGGAGTGTATATTAATTCATAGCTCAAAAAGTGCTTGTATGTACACATAGAACGAATCCAAGCCACTCCCTGTGGCTTCAAGTACAAAAAATAAGAGGAGTGTATATACAAGAGAGGCACAAAGCCAAGCCAGTGGCTTCAAGTATAAAAACGAGTAGCTGGCACTACTTCTACAACTAATCTAGGTTCTCTGCATCCTCGCTCCCTTCTTTGCTCCCTTCTTCCTCATCTTCTTCCTCCTGATCAGCCATAGGGCCCTATAAAGAGGGACAACATGTATCAATGTATGAAAAATAAAATCTTTATTTACAATATTGACATAAATTACTTTTAAATACCTGGGCGAGCGATCCAATAGCCTGGATATATTGCTCCTCAGTAATGAACCCATCATCATAGAAGTGCCTCCATGTATCTCCTCCGCAATGGTGGCCGTGGTAGGTTGTCTCGACAGGAGTAGGGTAGCTGCCCATGATATCAAGCTGCAAGATGACACAATTTGTGGAGGGGTTAGTACAAAGAAACAATCTCCTAATAAACTACATAAACAATATAATTTGAGATCGATACTTATAAATTGGGCCTCCCATGATTCAACTTCCCCTGCTCCAAAATTCCATATTGCTCCATTTGGATCCTTCGTGCCTCCATGTGCTACAAACTGGGGTTCACCTTCCCTACCTTCATTGCTTTCTTCCACTCACGCTTGTGAGCGGTGTGGGGCGGGCCCCTTGGTGGTTGACCTCCCTCTCTCCTGGCAATCTCGCCTAGTGCCTACCTCTTAAGCGAAGATCTTTTATTGCCAAGTATCGTAACAACAATCTTTGACTTGGCCCATTTATCTGTGAATTGAACATTTGGAGGATTGGGATACCTAGAGCTCGTCATGAGATGCAAAAGAAAAAATAGAGTGACATCCTCACAATGAGCAAGCATTTACACACTCCTGCATTCTTTGAATTAGAGTGACAAAAGTCTGTATCTACTTGTTCAATGTTAGGCTATTGAAGCTTCACATGGGGAAAGAGAGTGAAGGAAAGAGACAAAACGAGAGGAAAAGAGAGGGGAAAAAAGAAAGGAGATAAGAGAGAAAAAGAGAGGAGAAAAGAGAAGGAAAGAGAGGAGAAAAGAGAGGAAAAGAGAGGAGAAACAGAGAGAAAAAGAGAAGAGAAAAAGGAGAAAGGAGAGGAGAAAAAATAGAGAAAATGAGAGGAGATAAGAGACAAAAAGAGACGAGATAAGAGAGAAAAAGAGAGAAAGTGAAAAGAGAAAAAGTGGGGATAAAAGAGAGAAAAAGAGAGAAGGAAAGAGAGGAGAAATGAGAGGAAAACAGAGGAAAAAAGAGAGAATAAGAGAGGAGATGAGAGACAAAAAGAGAAGGAAACACAGGATAAAAGAGAGAAGGAAAAAGAGAGAAAAGGTGAGGATAAAAGAGAGAAAAAAAGAGAAGGAAAGAGAGGAGAAAAGAGAGGAGGAAAAGAGAGAAAAAGTGAGAAGGAAAGAGATGAGAAAAGAGACGAAAAGAGAGGAAAAGAGAGGAGAAAAAAGAAAGGAGATAAGAGAGAAAAAGAGAGGAGAAAAGAGAAGGAAAGAGAGGAGAAAGGAGAGGAAAAGGAGGAGAAAAAGAGAGAAAAAGAGAGGAGAAAAAGGAGAAAAGAGAGGAGAAAAAATAGAGAAAAATAGAGGAGATAAGAGAGAAAAAGAGAGGACACGAGAGAAAAAGAGAAAAAGTGGGCATAAAAGAGAGAAAAAGAGAGAAGGAAAGAGAGAAGAAAATAGAGGAAAATAGAGAGAAGGAAAGAGATAAGAAAAGAGAGGAAAAGAGAGGAAAAGAGAGGAGAAAAAAGAAAGGAGATAAGAGAGAAAAAGAGATGAGAAAGGAGAGAAAAAGAGAATGCAATCCCTTATTTCCTCATGAATGCAATCCTTTTCTTCAATCATGCAATCCCTTTCCATCATTCATGCAATCCCTTTCTTCATTCATGCAGTCCCTTTCCATCATTCATGCAATCACTTATTTCCATCATTCATGCAATCCTTTTCTTAGAAGGGGAAGGGGAAGGGGAAGGGAAAGAGAAGGAAAAGGAAGGGGAAGAGGAAGGGGAAAGGGAAGAACACATAACAAAGACTGTCGTAATGCATCTAAAAGCACGACTATAGGCGTGGTTGTCTGTTTTTCCAAAAGACAGACTTGCTGTTAGATGCATCTATAGATGCGCTTTGATAGACGCCTTTCTCAAAAAAACAGAAAATGACCCCAAAAAGAACAACACTAGTACCAAAAACATCCGTACCCTACATATGACAAAGGACGAATCCAAAGAGAATAACTTCCAAAGAAGATCAACTACCAAGTGACTTGCCTTGGATAGAGGTGTGGAAGCTTCTTGTCCTTCTTCAAAGCTGCTTCTCTTTCTTCTCTTCCTTGCTCACCCTCTTCTCCTGTGTGCTTGGGGATGATTGTGTAAGCCTGGAGATGAGTGTGGGTACTTGGAGATAAGTAAGGATGTCCGAAGCTGTCTGTTAATAGGAAAGCAAGCTGCACAATGCTAAAAGTATGTGAAGGAAAGCAAGCGCGCTAAAAGTAGGTTCAAAAATCAGCTCACAGTCTGCATGTCTAAAAGTGCATCTATCAGCGCATCTAGTAGTGCATCTAAAAGTGCATCTAAACATGTCTCTATCAGTGTGTCTAGACTATGTTTTAGACGCACCTATAGACACATTCCATATTACAGATGCAGTGTTAGACACGGTTTTAGTGCTCCACAGAGTTTTGACATTTACAACTCATGCAAGAATAAATTTTTTGGGTTGTTTATCTCAAGGATGTCTTCATCTTCAACAAGTAGCTCCAGTGAGGATGAATCCCTCCGTATCCACCATCGCAAAATGTGGTTGGAGCAAAATATCAAATGTATGTGTGATCGATGTCGAGGAAACATGTATCGTGCACGCAGAATTACACTCAATCACGTCTCAAAGTATGGAGAATGGGATGCGACTGTAAACATGGTAAGTGTTAAAGAGTTAAGATTGATTGAGATATCTATGGATGTTCATGTGTTTGAGTTATGATCTCATTTTCATTTGATACATGATGCAGTGCCACACCCGTATATGTTGCCCTATGCTCATCTTGAGGAGGCGAAGCGTCACCGATATGAGGTGGGATCTTTAGGAGGGACCGTAACGGATGCATGGAGTAATGGTGATAGTAGCCCTCCGCCATTACCTCATGAGGCTGTGGAGGAGGAGGTGTTTGATGATATGGTGTGAGATTTATATGTCCATCAATCCTCAGGTAGGGATGATAGCATGGAGCAGGACAATCTTTTTACTGCCACAGCATCGACTCCACTGTTTGAGGGGTGCACATTCTCTATTCTATGTGCCTCCCTTGAGTTACTAAACTTGCAGACCATCTATGGATGGAGCAATGTAAGTTTGAATGCTATGGATTAAAGTCTATTTTACAAACATGGTGAATTATGCTAGTGGGTCAATTACTCGAATGCTTTTTCTCATTTATGGTCTTCACGTGCAGGCTATTGTGTAAAATGCTTCCAAGGGAGAATAAATTATCGACCTCAAGAGATATGCCAAGGCAACATGTGACCCCTCTTGGAGGATTAGATTACAAGCGCATCCATGCATGTGTCAAGGAATGTGTTTTGTTACGTGGACCACATAAGGATGCAAGAGAGTGTCCTACTTGTGGAGAGGCAAGATATAGAGCAGATCTCAAAACTTTGGATGTGCCTCGTAAGGTTCTGCGACATTTTCCCATAATCCCTCACATCCAACATATGTTCAAGTGCAAATCCATTGCAGAGCTCATATCATGGCATTCCTCCCATCGAACAACCGATGGCAAGTGGAGAACTCCCGCAGACACTCCTGCGTGGAAGCATATTGAAGACACATGGCCAAGCTTCAAGGAAGAACCTAGGAGCTGAGCATGAGCCGGTAAGGGTTTGTAACTATTATGTGCTATATTGAATGGAAATAAAGATTGCTTGCGAACACCATCTTTTGTTTAGATACTTGATCTTTTATCGTTTGCCATATTGGTCCCACCTCAAGATCAATCACTTGCTTGATCCCATGCATGTCTTCAAGAATGTGGTGTCTACCATTTGGGAACATTTGAATGGGACATGAGATTCCCTAGGCATAAGGGAGGATCTACGCACCACAAGGAGGATGCGTGAAGCTTGGCCACAAGAGAGGCCAAATGGGCATGTGTTTTTACCTCGTGCACCATGGAGGTTATCAAAGCTCGAGATGGTGGCAGTGAAGCGACCAATCGCTACAATTCGTACTCCCACTAGACGCATGAGGAGTTTGAAGGGGGCCTTCACAAAGAGCAATAAAATAGGTGTAGAGCAATTATCTATCTTGAAATCTCATGATTGGCACAAGATGCTCCAAGTAAGTATTTTATGTGCATAATAGTTCCAAATTTGTGAGTGAATTAGAAGCAACTAATCAACCATTCCTCGTGTGTTCAGTTCATACTACCTACTAGCATTTCTCGCAGTGCATCAAAGGATGTGAAGGATTGTATTTACAAGATGGGCGAGCTTGTGCTTTACAGGATACAAAATGTGAAGCGTATCAATGCTCCATGCAAGGTGTTCATATTGCTAATATGGCATACTTTTTTCTTTCTAGGTATGTGAGCTCAAAGGAAATAGATCCCACCATGCTTGAGAATGCTCGAGTTATGTTAGTGGAGGTGGTTTGTTTAGTGGAGGAGACATTTCCACATTCTATTCTCACAAGCCAACTTCATCTCATAGTGTATTTGGTGGATGAGATTGCTGTATGTGGTAGTGTACATGCATGATGGTTGTTCTTCCTTGAGCACTTCATAAAGACCTTGAAGGGTTTCCTGAGACCAAATGCAAGACCTGAAGGTAGCATGGCTGAGGGTTGGTTTGTATAAGAGTCACTTGTAAATATTTTTGAGTCTCTTATTGATGTGGATAGCTCTCTCCCACGAATATGGAGAGATGATGAAGACCTAAGGATGACCTCTATTGTGCCTCAAGGGAAAGGACATAGAAAAGTAATAGACACGGAGTTGCTTAATAATATCAACCTTTATTGCATGCTTAATAGTGATGTGATGAAAAGATGGGTGATAAGATATGAGGATGCAAAGGCAAGAAGACAAGGAGAAAGGGTCCTCTTTCGTACACACCATGGATCTCATGTGCCATACTCTCAGCATCTAAGAGCACTTCCAAAGGATATTCATGTGGATTGGCTACTTGATGAAATGGAGAGAGAAAAGAGAGATGAGGGGATGCATATCACAATGTAAGAACAGGAGTATGCTAAGGGATGCATGAGCAAGGTCAATATATAGAATGTTATGCATAAGTTAGGAGCTTTCAACAATTTAGATTGCTTATTAAATTGATTTTGTCTTAGTGTAGTGTACTATGTTCAATGCTATATGGTGTGAGGGCAAGCAATTTTTAACACAACAAAGTGATGATAAGAGAAACACACAAGATTGCGGCATCATTGCTAGTTGTTGGGAGCCAATGTAGGAGCCATGGATGATTATTGTGGCATAATCCAAGATATTATTAAGCTTGACTTTAGACACTTCTTTGTGTATGTTTTGGATGTAAAGTGGTTTAAGGACGTGGTGGAAAGAGGCCCTAATGCAACAATCAAATGCCATGCAAAGTTTTGGCAAAGTAAGGACACACTAGTACTACCGCAACAATGTGAACGGGTATTGTACACATATATAAAAATACTCACTTTTAAATATTTGATATTTTTGATGCAAGGAAAATAACATGATTGTATTTGTGTTTGAATTAGGTTGTCTATCAATCAATGGTGGATAATAATAGGTGGTGGCATGTCATACATATTACGCCACGTTCCAAAGTGATGTATAGTACATTTACTAATATGCAGCATATAGAGGATGATCATGGCCATGGAGGTGATGATGACCGTGATACGAGAGAGGAGGATGATCATGAGATAGGAGATATAGATATTGAGGCCATTACCCGTGAGGACGAGCCTACCATTGATGATGTTAATTTCAATGAGCACATGAGTAGCACAAGTAGTAGTGGACTGAATGTATTTGTAGATCTCAACACTGGTTTGGATTTTGAAGTAGATAGTTTGGCAAGGGTTGATCTCATTGAGGATGATATTGAATATTGTCTCGTTCTCCTCACGTCACTTAATTTTTGTATATGTGGGTTTGCCAAAAAGCATTGATATTTTTGTTAAAATTATGTGCTTTGGTAATCATGGGCAATGTTTGGAAAGCAGTAATGTATTTTTATCAGCCTATACCAAAATCTCACTTTTTATATTCTCTGTTTTGTCTCTAAATCCACGTCTAATTCGCAATGTAGACGCGCTAATAGATGTGCAAATAGACGCGCTATTAGACACGCCCGTATTTTTGCTATTCTGACAACGCCTGTAGACGCGCGCACTATTTTGCATGTCTATAGTTGGTTTCTCTTGTTGTGTTTCCCCCAATTCAAAAAGTGAATAGGCAACAGCAATATACTTTAAAATTGTTTTATCGCAAGAAAATAGCACCAAACTTGATAAATTTGGTGTAAATTAGTTAATGATCAATATTATTTCACAAGCATTATATGTCATTGATCATGTCATTATCCAAAGTGGTACTTTTTAATGTTCTCAACAATGTACAAACTTGAAATTTATGCCCAAATCTGAGTTCAAAATCATAATATCCTATGCCATGCATTTTTGTCATCATTTTGTCCACCGTGGCCATGGAAATCGCATATAAACAAAAACAATATATTGTTTTACTTTAAATTGCTATATATATGTGTTTAAGTTTTATGATGCAAGACATCTTGAATGTGCACTATTGTAATGCTTTTGAAAAAATATGTGTTGATTGCAATGTGGTATTTTCACGTTGCCAATGTTGTATTTTCTTGCATTTCAATGGTTTTGTTTTACTATTCAAGATTCAAGATGTATATGTCATATTTGACGTATAGTCTTTGAGATCGTCAAACTCATAGGATTTGAGGGGTTTTGGTGGACTTTATGAAGTAAATAATTTTTTTAATAAAGTCACTATTTTACATTCCTCATATATTGACACATGCTACCAAAATCTTAACTAGCGTGCATGCTTGAATATAATTCAACCAACAGGAGAAAAATGACACTTTCAAAAATGCTCGAATTTCCTAAATTGTCTCATATATATTTTTTAAAGTTTAAAATAATATGGACTAAAGTTTAGGTAGTTAGTTAAAGTAGTGAGTTCTTATTATTCTATGCACATCCTCTGTGATAAAGCTATATCCTCGTATTGCTCTATGTAATCCTCTACATGGATATATGCAATCCTCTACATGATTTTCACGTTGAAACTGTATGATTGCTAGAAACTGCAAGGATGACCTTGCAATTGCAGTATCAACAACGAGCAAGGTGACTTAGCATTGGTTGGCCTGAAACCCAATTCTCTGAGCATGTAGATCCAGGGTAACCTTGAAGCCTTCCTGTTGTACGCTACCGATCACAAACATGCTCTCATCTGGTGCAAACACTAGGCAATAGACATCCTTACTCCATGGGTAGAGGACATTCTTCTTGGAAAGAGTCATGGTTGCTCCGCCCTGGAAGTGAAGCACCACAACAAGCAATACTGCAAGGTCCAAACCCCCCGATATGCGATAGCAGCTGCAGAACACCCCCAGCTATGTCGTGGAGGCTAGGGGGTGCTACTGCTACTACATCCGGCCTCGAAACACATTGCGTAACACTGTATAGGCGAAAGAAATGAGGCAGGTCACCGTGGTTCCTGAGTCCTAGATAACTCCACCATTCCGACGGCCTCCCATGTATTCAAAAAGCGAGGTAGGTCTGCGGAGAGGAGAACCATCTATGCTGATCCCAGTCAAGGGTACATAGTAGAAGTTGGCGAAAGCAGGATTGTAGAAGATGCTGAAAGAGCTAGGAGCGCATCTGTGCCGTTTTCGCCAAGTGTAAGATAGCCGGAATTGAGGGAAGCGTGTTGGGCTGGGCAGACAGTAAGAGAAGACAGGTTGAAACACGGAAGCAGGGACAGACTGCCTTTCCCTAAACCCAGGATCCCAGCCATTCCCATGGCTTCCTTAAGGTCGGCAAGATGGCTGCAGCCGATGGGAGCGACCATGGCCTTAGAGGAGCCCGGTGCTCCGTATTGAATCTTCTCAATAGCCATGGTGCCGATGGTGTAGCTCTCGTCGTAGTAACGGACATGGTAAGCGCAAAAATTATCTGCCAGGCATGCACGCGGAACTGAAAGGGCCTAGTGGAAGTGCACATGACTCTCTCGTAGGAGCTGGATGCGCTCGGGTCGAAGATGGGAGAGTCTTGTTGGTAGCACTTGGAGCAGGGCTCGCATTGCATCCAAGTGAGCTCACTTCTAGTATCCATCAGAAAATGCATACGTTTGGTCGGCGTGCCTACTCCAAGGGTGATGTAGTAGTTCCCATAGGGTGCTACAGTCACAGCGCCAGTGGAAGATGAAGCTGTTGATTGCTCCTCGATGTGTTCGCATGGCTACATTCTAGTCGTGTTCTTCTATTCGACCCCGTCCACTGTGCTAGAAATGCTGGATTTATTCGAATTTTGCAGCTGCAGCGCAAGCGTTTTGATAGAGTCAAAGTGGGCTGCATCACGCTTCAGCATGAGGAGCAGAAGCTCTTCGAGGGTAGCGCCTTGGGGACGCAGAGGAGAGGACGGGGCATCCTGATGAAGGAGCTCGATGCGGATCTCCTTCTTCGTAGGAAGACGACCATCAGGTGAGGTCGTATGGTTTTGGATGGGGTTCTGTGGATCGTTTGGGCTAAACGAATTAAGGCCGGGGCGGGAGGTGGTGACAATTGAGATGTGTTGAATCGAAGCCAGAAGGAACGTTAGCATGAGAAGCTGAGCTACGGAAGACGTAGCAGCCATGAAGGTGGTAGCGGAGATTTTCATGATGAGCTGAGATGAATGACAACAACGTTAATGAGATTTCTCTTATACATTGTTGAGGCATTCAACGGCCTATCGACTTTTACACTTTCATGGATAAGAAAAGCCAACGTTCGTCGGTCTGTCGTCTGGCGTCGGTCTCTCGACTAAGAAACAACCTCCTAATAAACTACATAGACAATATAATTTGAGATCGATACTTACAAATTGGGCCTCCCATGATTCAACAACCCCTGCTCCAAAATGCACGCTTCCATATTGCTCCATTTGGATCCTTCATGCCTCCACGTGCTGCAGATTGGGTTCCTCCTTCACTGATTTCATTGCTTTCTTCCACTCACGCTTGTGAACAGTGTGGGGCGGACCCCTTGGTGGTTGACCTCTCTCAAGCCTGGCAAGCTCCGCTAGTGCCTGCCTCTTAAGCAAAGATATTTTATTGCCAAGTATCGTAACAATCTTTGACTTGGCCCATTTATTTGTGAACTGAACATTGGGGGGTTAGGATACCTAGAGCAAACAGCAGCGAGGGTCTCATCAGCCAACCTCTTTGGATGGTCTTTGTAGTGAATAAAGCAATCTCTGTAATTGTTAGCAATTACAGAGCGCATGAAGGCCATGATGTCCTTCCCCCGTGCATCCATCAAGATGCCTCATGTCTGAGTGATGTCATAGCAGATCGTACCATCACCCGGAGGCACATCTAAATCATTTGAATCATCCTCGTCCCCATGACCACCTCTCCCAAAGCACTGTGCCATGCATCCCCCACTGCTCTCCCTGGTACTACGCCTGCTACTGTGCCGTGTCAAGCTAGTACATTGGCCACTCATAGTTGGAGAAGCAATTCTCGACTGCACGGGACCATGTGGACCACTCGTAGCTGGATAACCAAGTCTCGACTGCACGGGAGTACGCCGATGGCTCTGCGAGGCAGAAGGACCTCCTGATGGCATGGGGGAAGGGACATAGGACGGCATGGGGGAAGGGACATAGGACAACATGGGGGAAGGGGCTCGGTTTTGTAGCTAGCTGGGCTGTGTAGACTCCATTGGGGTAATCTCAGCTAGTGTGGGGTTGGGGTGGTTTGGAGTCTATAGTGCCGACTCTTGGGGGGTGTTTAGAGTAGCCGTCATATAGCCGTATAACTCCCCAGTACTGGGAGGGTGACCCAAAAGGTTATATAACTCCCGAAAGATGGTCTCCTGAAGATCAGGTGAGCTTGAAGAGCTTCCTGGCCACATGATAAACTGGAAAAAAGAAAAAAAGAAGATTATTGATGAGCTAAGAAGAGAAAAAGAAGAGAAAAAGAGAGAAAAAGAGAGAAGGAAAGAGAGTAGAAAAGAGAGGAAAAGTGGGAATAAAAGAGATAAAAGAGAGGAGAAAAAGAGAGATAAAGTGGAGATAAAAGAGAGGAGAAAGGAGAGGAAAAGAGAAAAGAAAAAGAGAGAAAAAGTGGAGATAAAAGAGAGGAGAAAGGAGAGGAAAAGAGAGGAAAAGAGAGGAGAAAAAGAGAGGAGAAAAAGAGAGGAAAAGAGAGGAGAAAAAGAGAGGAGATAAGAGAGAAAAAGAGAGACAAAAAGAGAAGGAAAGAGAGGATAAAAGAGAGAAGGAAAAAGAGAGGAAAATATAGAGTGCAATCCCTTTTTTCAATCATGCTTTCCCTTTCCATCATTCATGCAATCCCCTTCTTCAATCATGCAATCCCTTTCCATCATTCATGCAATCCCTTTCTTCATTCATGCAATTACTTATTTCCATCATTCAATATGCAATCCTTTTCTTGGAAGCGGAAGTGGAAAGGGAAAGGGAAGAGGAAAGAGAAAGGAAAGGAAAGGGAACGGAAGGGAAGGCTAGGACAAGGAAAAATAACAAAGCGCGTCTATCTTTGCGTATCACAGTGCGTCTATAGACACGGCTATCTATTTCCAAAAACAGAGTAGATGCGTCTATAGATGCACTCTTAGATGCACCCTTACATGTGCTTTTAGACGTGCTCTTTGATGCATCTATAGACGCGCTCCAACAGACGGACTATTCTAAAAACTCAAAAAGGACATGTGCCCGACACAAAAGCACAACACTAGTACCAAAGACATTCGTTTCTTGGATACGACAAAGGACGAATCCAAAGAGAGCAACTTTCAGAGAAGATCAATCGTAAAGATACTTACCTTAGATAGAGGTATGGAAGCTTCTTGTCCTTCTTCAAAGATTCTTCTCTTTCTTCTCTTCCTTGTTCACCCTCTTCTCTTATGTGCTTGGAGATGATTGTGTAAGCTTGGAGATAAGTATGGGTGCTTGGAGATAAGTGTGGATGCTTGGAACTATGTTTGTTAATAGCAAAGCAAGCCACACGACGCTAAAAGTAAGTGAAGAAAAGCAAGCACGCTAAGAGTAGGTTTAAAAATGATGTCTATAAGCATCTATAGGTGCATTTAATTGCGCATCTAAATACGCGTTAATTGCGCGTCTACAATGCACCACACAGACACACACGGTTTTAAACGTGGTATTAGGCACATTTTTAGATGCGCACCACAAAACAGACAGACGTAGTTTTAGACGCGGTATTAGACGCGCCACAAAGTTTTAAGATTAAATATTTGACACAAGAGCAAATTTTTCGGGTTGTTTATTTATAGGATGTCTTCATCTTCAACAAGTAGCTCCAGTGAGGACAAATTCCTCCATATCCACCATCGCAAAATGTGGTTGGAGTAAAAAATCAAATGTATGTGTGATCGATGTTGAGGAAACATGTATTGTGCACGCAGGATTACACTCAATCACATCTCAAAATATGGATAATGAGATGCGACCATAAACATGGTAAGTGTTAAAGAGTTAAGGTTGACTGAGATATCTATGGGTGTTCATATGTTTGAGTTATGATCCCGTTTTAATTTGATACACGATGCAGTGTCACACCCGCATATGTTGCCCTATGCTCATCGTGAGGAGGCGAAGCATCGATGATATGAGGTGGGATCTTCAGGAGGGACCGTTATGGATGCATGGAGTGATGGTGATAGTAGCCCACCGTCATTACCTCATGAAGCCGTGGAGGAGGAGGTGTTTGATGATATGGTGCAGGATTTATATGTCCATCAATCCGAAGGGAGGAATGATAGCATAGAGCAAGACGATCTTTTTACCGCAGCATCGACTCCACCGTTTGAGGGGTGCATATTCTCTATTCTATGTGCCTCCCTTGAGTTACTAAACTTGCAAACCATCTATGGATGGAGCACTGCAAGTTTGAATGCATTACTCAAGTAAGCTTTAAAGTCTATTTTGCAAACATGGTGAATTATGTTAGTGGGTCAATTACTCGAATGCTTTTTCTCATTTATGGTATTCACGTGCAGGCTATTGTGTAAAATACTTCCAAGGGAGAATAAATTACCGACCTCAAGAGATATGGCAAGGCAACATGTGAACTCTCTTGGAGGATTAGATTACAAGCGCATCCATGCATGTGTCAACGATTGCGTTTTGTTTCGTGGACTACATAAGGATGCAAGAGAATGTCCTACTTGTGGAGAGGCAAGATATAGAGCAGATCTCAAAACTTTGGACATGCCTCGTAAGGTTCTGTGACATTTTCCCATAATCCCTCGCATCCAACATATGTTCAAATCCATTGTAGAGCTCATGTAATGGCATTCCTCCCATTGATCAACCGATGGCAAGTAGAGAACTCCCACAGACACTCCAGCGTGGAAGCATATTGAAGACACATGGCCAAGCTTCAAGGAAGAACCTAGGAGCTTGAGACTTGGATTGAGTATGGACGGTGTGAACCCATTTGGTCTCAAAAGCACCTCTTACAGTGTATGGCCAGTGATATTGGTGAATTATAATCTCCCATTGGATGTGGTTTGTATAATCGATCACGCATTAAACCATGTTTTCACCTAGTGTCAAGCACAATTGTAAAAAAACATAGTCCGAGGTGTGTTATTTAAAGGCACATATTTTTCACCTATAATTCCACACAATCATTAAAAAACCCTCTTCCAGGTGTGTTATGCACACATGCACATATCTGATGAGTGAGCACCTCGCTTTACACGCATGTCAATCCCACCTATGTCGAGGCACATGCAAAGTGTCATGCCCATTGGATATGGTTCACATGGTCTATCACCCATCAAACCATGTTTTTTACATTAGGGTGTCATGCACAGTCTTAAAAAAATACCCTCTAAGGTTTGTTATTTGAAAGCGCACATATTTGATGGGCATTGTTCTTTGCACGTGCATCAATCCCACCTATGTCGAGGCATGTGAAAAGTATCATGCCCATCAGATGTGGTTGGCATGAACGATCACACGATAAACAATGCTTTTCACCTAGTATCAGACACATCGTCAAAAAACCCGCTTCGAGGTGTGTCATTAAAGCCTGCATGTATGCAATGGGCATCCCCTTTGCATGCACATCAATACCACCTATGTTGAGGCAGATGCAAAGTATCGTGCCCATCAGATATGGTTCGCATGGTTGATCACCCATCCAACCATGTTTTTCACCTTTGAGTGTCATGTACAATGGTAAAAAAACACGCACCGAGGTGTGCTATTCAAAGGTGCACATATTCAAGATTTGCACATGCATCAATCACACCTATGTGTTGGGATAAGTATGATCAAGGGCTTGCTCTATGGTGCATGTGTGCATCTAGGGGAGTCACATGTGTGTTTGTGTGTGTTGTAAAGGCACATCAAGTGCTATGATTGTCTAGTGTGTGACCTAAGTGATGATGTAAGGCAAAGGAAATCCCACTGATGTAGGGATTGATTCCCACTGATGTAGGGGCTAATTGCCACTTATGTAGGGAAGGTATTACCTTCTCCCCCTTTCTATAAGAGAGAGTCATCTCTCTCACAATCCATAATATAGAACTACCAATTGAGAAAGGACATGTTATGTTATCCCTTCTAATTCCAGGGAAACATAAAGTCAAAAATTCTGATGTTTATTTGGAGCCTTTGATTGATGAGCTAGAGATATTTTGGAGAGGTATCGAGGTGCATGATATGAGTAGGCCTCCCTCATCACGAGACTTCAACTACAAAGCAGTCTTGATGTGGACAATGCATGACTTCCCAAGCTATGGTGAGTGTTAAGGTAAGCATTTCACTTCTAATTATGAGTAGGCAAAGGATGTGGCACCCTAAACCCACCTTCAACTCTTAATTGCATCTATTTTTCAGGTCTCACTACATCAGGTTACCATGCATGTCTTGTTTCTGGTCCTTCGCTTGCTACCTCAGGGGTAGATGCATTGAATAAGGTCATCTATGAGAATCACCATCGATTTCTCCCACCTGATCATCCTAGATATATTGCCCCTTGGAATGAAGTCCTTCCACAATCACTCACTGCAGGAGATTGGATGAGAATTTGGGACAGTTCCACGACTCCTCCACCACTTGGCATGAGCCGGTAAGGGTTTGTAACTATTGTGTGCTATATTGGCTGGAAATAAAGATTGCCTGCTAACACTAGCTTTTGTTTAGGTACTCCATCTTTTATGGTTTACCATATTGGTCCCACCTCAATCACCTGCTTGATCCCATGCATATCTTCAAGAATGTGGCATCTACCATTTGGGAACATTTGAATGGGACACGAGATTCCGCAGGCATAAGGGAGGATCTACGTCCCACAGGGAGGATGCGTGAAGCTTGGCCACAAGAGAAGCCAAATGGGCATGTTTTTTTACCTCGTGCACCATGGAGGTTATCAAAGCTAGAGATGGTGGTGGTGAAGCGAGCTATCACTACAATTCATACTCCCACTAGATGCATGAGGTGTTTGAAGAGGGCCTTTACAAAGAGCAAGAAAAGAGGTGTAGAGCAATTATATGGCTTGAAATCTCATGATTGGCACAAGATGCTCCAAGTAAGTATTTTATGTGCATAATATCTTTTTCCTTTTAAATTTGTGAGTGAATTAGAAGCAACTAATCAACCATTCCTCGTGTGTTCAGTTCATACTACCTACTAGCATTTCTCGTAGTGCATTGAAGGACGTGAAGGATTGTATTTACAAGATGGGCGAGCTTGTGAGGTACTTTACATGATACAAAATGTGATACATATCAATGCTCCATGCAAGGTGTTCATATTGCTAATATGGTGTACTTTTTCATTTCTAGGTATGTGAGCTCAAAGGAAATAGATCCCACCACGCTTGAGAATGCTCGAGTTATGTCAGTGGAGGTGGCTTGTTTAGTGGAGGAGACATTTCCCCGTCCTATTCTCACAAGCCAACTACATCTCACAGTGCATTTGGTGGATGAGATTGCTATATACGGTACTATACATGCACGATGGTTTTGTTCTTCCTCGAGTGCTTCATGAAGACCTTGAAGGGTTTTGTGAGACAAAATGCAAGACCTAAAGGTAGCATGTTGGTTGGTACAAGAGTCACTTGTATATATTTCTGAGTTTCTTGTTGATGTGGATAGATCTCTCCCACAACTATGGAGAGACGATGAAGACCTAAGGATGACCTCTATTGTGCCTCAAGGGAAAGGACGCAACAAAGTAATAGACACAAAGTTACTTAATAATATCAACCTCTATTGAGTTCTTAATAGTGATGTGATGAAAAGATGGGTAACAAGATATGAGGATGCAAAGGCAAGAAGACAATAAGGAAGGGCCCTCTTTCGTACACACCACGGATCTCGTGTGCCATACCCTCAGTATCTAAGAGCACTTTCAAAGGATATTCATGTGGATTGGCTACTTGACAAAATGGAGAAAGTAGAGAAAGACAAGGGGATGCATATTACAATGGAAGAATGGGAGTATGCTACGGGATGCATGAGCAAGGTCGGTATATAGAACGTTATGCATAAGTTAGGAGCTTTCAATAATTTAGATTGCTTATTTAATTGATTTTGTCTTGGTGTAGTGCACTCTATTCAATGCTATATGGTGTGAGGGCAAAATTTTCGAACACAACGGATCGATGATAAGAGAAATATACAAGATTGCGGCGTCATTGCTAGCTTTGAGGGAGCCCATGGAGCCATGGATGATTATTGTGGCATAATCCAAGATATTATTAAGCTTGACTTTCGACGCCCTAAAATAGGGAGCGCATTGATGTACATACTATTTTAGGCATTCAAGTCCTACATGGCATCCTACTTTTAAGGTTTTGGATGTAAAGTGGTTTAAGGACGTGGTGGAAAGAGGCCCTAATGCAACAATCAAATGCCATGCAAGTGGCTTTGTAACTTTTGACTCCACAAAGTTTTGGCAAAGTAAGAAGGACACACTAGTACTACCGCAACAATGTGAACAGGTACTGTACACACATATAAAAATACTCACTTTTAAATATTTGATACCTTCGATGCAAGGAAAATAACATGATTGTATTTGTGTTTGAATTAGGTTGTCTATCAATCAATGGTGGATAATAATAAATGGTGGCATGTCATACCTATTATGCCATGTTCCAAAGTGATGTATAGTACATTTACTAATATGGAGTGTATGGAGGATGATCATGGCCATGGAGGTGATGATGACTGTGATATGAGAGAGCAGGATGATCATGAGATAGGAGATATAGATATTGAGGCCATTACCCATGAGGACGAGCCTACCATTGATGATGCTAATTTCGATGAGCACATGAGTAGCAGAAGTAGTAGTGGGTTGAATGTATTTGTAGATCTAAACACTTGTTTGGATTTTGAAGTAGATAGTTTGGCAAGGGTTGATCTCATTGAGGATAAGATTGAACCGTAGCCCATCATTGATATTGGAAAAACTATTTTACATATTGTCTCATTCTCCTCACCTCACTTAATTTTTGTATATGTGGGTTTGCAAAAAAGCATTGATGTTTTTGTTAAAATTATGTGCTTTGGTAATCATGGGCAATGTTTGGAAAGCAGTGATGTACACCAAAATCTCACTTTCGGTATTCTCTATTTTACGTCTAAATACTCATCTAATTCTCAGTGTAGATGCACTAATAGATGCGCCTATACATGCACTGGTAAACGCAGTGATAGATGGGCCCATATTTTCTCAGTGTAGATGCGCTAGTAGACGCGATAATACACGCGTAAATAGATGCGCTATTAAATGCGCTTTTAAACGTGCTCGTAATTTCTCTTTTCAAGCAACGCCTATAGATGCGCCCGCTATTTTGCGCATCTATCAAGCACGTCTATAGTTGCTTTGTGTTGTTGTGAGCTTACCTAGTCATATTCTTGCAAGGTTTGTGGTGCCATTGCTCTATATGGTCTTCAAACCTGGTGGGGTATGAAAAGCATCCCGATTGCACTTCTATTACTATGTGTATATATGCGAGTTGCAAATGATAGAAGCATGTTGCAATCTTGCTTCTCTCCCTAGTCTTTGGACCACAGACTAGAGAAACTCATCATAGTAGCTTGGTCTAGTTTTAGATAGTGGTGGATAGTTAAAGAAATATTGCTCCTCTTAGGAGTTGAAAATTTCTAGGGCAAGGTTGGGACCAAGGTGAGAGATGAGACAATCACATAGCATGTATCATGTTTTAGGGCTTAGGGTATATTAAATGACAAGGAGAGGGAGAGAGTCTCAATGCATGAATGTTTGAATTGATTCTTTTTATTCTAAGTATATTTGATATAGACATGCATAAATATGATATAATTGGTTGTTTAATTTTGCTAAATTTTGGCATGCATTTGATTGTAGGATTGATTGCAATTTTCTTCCATTCAAGTTGCATGCATGATGAATGACTAATAAGATATCATTTTTGTGTTCATGTTTTAAAGAGTTTAGGGTTTAGGTAGAGCTTAAAAGTAGAAACTTTTAAACTTCCATATTATCAAATCATTGCATATGCTTTTTCATGAATCAAATTGTTGCATACGCTCTTTCATGAATCAAATCATTGCATATGCTATTTCATGAATCAAATCATTGTAGGTACAAATATGAAATCATGAAAGAAAGTACAACATTAATTTGTGATATCTCATAATCCCAAAATTAGATTACACCAAAACCTAGAGCAATCCATCATGGATATTTCATTGCACGCAAGTCTAGATTCATTATATGATAGGATTTACAAAGTTTTTATGAATCAATAGAGTAAGATAGTTTGATAGAAAATAATCAATTATAAATTGCATAGAATTTCATGAGTGTACATCCTTAGTCAGAGGTGTCCATTGTCATGTTCTTGCTTTGATCCATCCTGGATGGGGCAAGGAAGGACCGTGATGAAAATGTTGTGATATTTGTATTTTTTTTGTATTGATCAAACTTTGAAGTGGATAACTCATCATGGCTATTACTTCCCTTTCTATTAGGAGGAAGAGGAAGCCTAGGATTCCATTATGGCATTCTTGCTCTATCTAATGCTTGAATTGGGTGGGATAAGAAAGCTATCGTGATGGAGAGGCTATGGCAATATTGTAGCTCCTACTAGTCTTTGAAGAAAAAGGGGTTGGATAGTAACCATTCTAAATTCATTTCATATATTTAATTTGTTATTTAGTAATGCTTTGTCTATCACATGATATCCCTACTAAATTAACCCATTTAGAGGATGTTTTGTCCCATGCATAATGAATAGTTAGAATAGGTGTCTCATTACTAGACATGCAATATATTATATTTTTCCTTGGAATTAGAGGCTTGAAATTGCTTTTTCGATAGACTTTCATTTTCAACAACATTTTTGTGGCACGATTGTTTACAATTGATTGCAAGCCTTCGTGCACCTTTTGAAAACATTTACATACAATTGTTCTTGACATATGCTTTCTTGAAGTGTAGATGATCGCCTTAATCACTTATATATATTTGATACCTTCAATGCAAGGAAATTAATATGTTTGGAGTATTTTTGTTTGAATAGGTTGTCTATCAACCAATGGTGGATAATAATAGGTGGTGGCACATCATACCTATTATGCCACGTTCCAAAGTGATGTATAGTTATACATTTACTAATATGGAGCGTATGGAGGATGATCATGTCCATGGAGATGATGATGATTGTGATACGAGAGAGGAGGGAGATAGGAGATACACATATTCATGCCATTGCCCATGAGGACAAGCCTGCCATTAGTGATGCTAATTTTGATGAGCATAGTAGGGCAAGTGGTAGTAGGCTAAATGTATTTGTAGATCTCCAAATTGGTTTGGATATTGGAGTAGATAGTTTGGCAAGGGTTTATCTCATTTAGGATTAATGGAACAGCATGAAGGAGACAATAGAATGAAGCAAATGAAGAGATTGTTTATTCAAGAGTGGAGAGCCCAATATATAGGCGCCAAGATACATCTAGTGAACATCATAGATGATGTCTTAGTAGAAGCCACCAAGATCCTATAATCATGCCACCATCTCCATGAATCTCTCAATCACACCTAGAACCTTCTACAACCTAACCTAGTCACACTAACCACCATGTGGTGACACAAACTCACACAAACCTTGTACCCCTTGGTACACCCCATTACATGAATTTGTCCTTCATTCTCTCCCACAAATTGATGACCTCATCCCTCATTAGTAGTACATGGGATGCTCCATGGCTTGCCCACCATCATGTGGCAACACACATGGCCCCAACCTGTGACTCACTCCTAGAATTCTTGGTTTACAACTGGCAGTTTGGACAATGACTATATACGGAAATCCCCATGGGTCCAACAAGGTAAAAACTTAAACAAAGGACTAACAATCATAGGATGGACTATCCATGGCAGAGAACCATTATTGACTCAATCACACAATAGAGAACTCAATCAGAGAAAACACAGTCAAAGCTTCTTGAAAAAGTCCAAAAGCCCCAATTTTTGAGACCGATTGGTCAACTGATTTTTACCAAAAGAGGGGAAAATATGCTTGCAAAGACACAGGGTCAATGGAGGCCAAAATTCAGATGATGGAGAGCAGATCTGAGAGGTATTTAAGGGGGAGAGAGCATACATACCAGGCAAAGTCCTCAAGGAAGAATGCATGCTGATTTGCTCAGGTCAGAAATTGATAGAGATGAGAGGCATGAAAGTTAGCATGATTTTAGGACAGTTGCTGAGTGCTCATGGCAGAATATTCAGCAGTAGTATTGCAGGATAGCTCAACCGACTTGCAACTCAGTTTCACGTAGGTAACACTATGTCAAGGTAGTAAATCTTTCAACTCAAGGCAGCTCCATATTGGTGAGGATCGCTATCTTCAAAGCTCCATTGGTGCGAGAGCTTCTCTTCATCGGTGAGGCTAGGGTGGAGAAGAGGAGAGCTCAAGGTGGAAGAGGAAAGAAGAAGAACCTTGAGGAATCTAGGAGAATCTAGGGTCCTAGAGGTGGAATTCTAGTCTGGGCTCATGGAGGCTTGTAAGCTAGCTCTGATACCACATGATGGAACAGCATGAAGGAGATAATGGAATGAAGCAAATGGAGATATTGTTTATTTAAGAGTGGAGAGCCCAATATATAGGCTCTAAGATACATCCAATGAATATCATAGATGATGTCATAGTAGAAGCCACTAAGATCCTATAATCATGCCACCATCTGCATGAATCTCTCAATCACACCTAGAACCTTCTACCACCTAACCTGGTCACACTAACCACCATGTGGTAACACACAAACTCACACAATCCTTGTACCCCTTGGTACACCCCATTACATCAATTTGTCCTTCAAGGATGAGACGATCATTGTATTATTCAAGTTTCTTACATATTGATGAAACTATTTTATATATTGTCTCATTCTCCTCACCTCACTTAATTTTTGTATATGTGCATTTGGCAAAATTTATATTATGTGTGACAGGTGCATAGCATTGATATTTATATCAAATTAGGTGCTTTGGTAATCATGGGCAATGTTTGGCAAGCCATGATGCACATTTATCAGCCTGCAGTAAAATTTTAAACTTTGTTGCATGTTTGGGTGAAAGCATGTTAAGGTGGTACACTAATATTTTTTGTTAGCACATCTAAATCTCCACTATTAAGGCATTTCTAATGGTATTCATAAAAATCTAAAAGTCCTTATACCACTAGTTAAACTAGAAAGAGTCTTAAAAGCACATCATTTGTTTTCATTTTGTTCAATTGTCACATAATAGCATTAATAATACTAATTGTACCACCTTAACATGCATAGACCTATTTATAAATGCGTCTAAATGCGTGTCTATTATATAGTGCAGATGCACTATTAAACGCATATATAGCGGCAATTTTAGACGCATGTGTAACCACGCTAGTAGACATGCCTATAATCTCATTAACTCTATCACTGCGTATAGATGTGCTTGCTATTTTTTATGGTGTGACACGTGCATAGCATTGATACTTATATTAAAATAGGTGCTTTGGTAATCATGGGCAATGTTTGGCAAGCCATGATGCACATTTATCAGCCTACAATAAAATTTTGAACTTTGTTATGCATTTATAAATGCATCTAAATGTGTGTCTATTATACAGTGCAGATGCACTAGTAAACAAATGTATAGCCACTATTTTAGATGTGTGTATAACTGTGCTAATAAACTCGCCCGTAACTTCATTAACTCTATCAGTGCGTATAGACGTGATCCCTATTATTCGTGTCTATTGAGCGCGTCTACGGATGCATCATGTTGTTGTGATTAAATCTCTTTTGAATTTGACAGGCCATATCTTGCTTGCATTGAAAACTAGTCACATCACTTTATGTGATCCTCTCCATCTCATTATGGGTAAAGAATTTATGAGGATTAACATCAAATCCCTAATCATCTTGTTTAACAAATATATATCTTCTTTCTATTTGTTTCCCTCAGTCTTGGCCTTTTCTTTCTTTAGCTCAAATATAGTTTTCATAGGATCCATTCTTACAAATTGTGTTCTATATGACCACCTATTGATTGGAAGTTGAAATTTTCCTATGAAGACTAAGCCTTCAATGGTGAAGGCGGAAGCAAGTAATATTATAGATTAATATTTTTATATATGTGTAGAGTACTTGTTCACATTGTTGCAGTAGCTTTCCACCACGTCCTAAACCACTTGAGATCCAAAACATACACAATCCACCTGCTAGTTTTTGTTGCTGGTAGCCCAGCCTAGCATAGGCGGTCATATACATCATCGTCTAGCCATGACGTGTGATTAGATGGTTTCTATGGGAGAATTTCTCGGTCATCGGAGCCAAAATCATAATAATTCAATCGGATGAGGGGGGAGGAGTGGTGTCACATGTACCCATCTTGTTGGTAGCCTAGCCTAGCATAGGCGGTCATATACTTAATCGTCTAGCCATGACGTGCGATTAGATGGTTGCCATGGGAGAATTTGTCCATCATCGAAAAACTCGTCTCATATGTTCTTATAGTCTAAATCCATCTTAATGCTAATCTGAGCATGTGAATTAGAAAGTCCCTCATGCAAAGTATTGTTATTACAGTCTGATTTTGACTAAATGCTAGTCTCACAACAAGACAAAGCTACTATAGACACGCTTGATAGATGTGCAAAATAGTGGGTGTTGCTAGAATAGTGAAAATATGGGCGTGTCTAATAGCACATCTATTTGCACATCTAATAGCACGTCTTCACTGCAAATTAGAATTAGATGAGGATTCAAATGCAAAATAGAGAATACAGAAAGTGAGAGTTTGGTGCAAGCTGATAAATGTACATCCCTGCTTTCCAAACATTGCCCATGATTACCAAAGCACATAATTTTTATAAAAATATCAATGCTTTTTGGAAAACCCACATATACAAAAATTAAGTGAGGTGAGGAGAATGGGATAATATGTAAAATAGTTTTGCCAATATCAATGATGGGCTACGGTTCAATCTCATCCTCAATGAGATCAACCCTTTCCAAACTATCTACTTCAAAATCCAAACCAGTGTTGAGATCTACAAATACATCCAACCCACTACTCCTTGTGCTATCATGTGCTCGTCAAAATCAGCATCACCAAAGGTAGGCTCGTCCTCAGGGGTAATGGCCTCAATATCTGTATCTCCTATCTCATGATCATCCTCCTCTCTCGTATCACGGTCATCATCACCTCCATGGCCATGATCATCCTCCATATGCTCCATATTAGTAAATGTACTATACATCACTTTGGAACGTGGCGTAATAGGTATGACATGCCACCACTTATTATGATCCACCATTGGTTGATAGACAACCTAATTCAAACAAAAGTACAATCATGTTATTTTGCTTGCATCGAAGGTATCAAATATTTAAAAGTGAGTATTTTTATATGTGTGTACAATACTTTTTCACATTGTTGTGTTAGTACTAGTGTGTCCTTCTTACTTTGCCAAAACTTTGTGGAGTCACTAGTTAACTACAAAGCCACTTGCATGGCGTTTGATTGTTGCAGTAGGGCCTCTTTCCACCACATCCTTAAACCACTTTACATCCAAAACATACACAAAGAAGCATCGAAAGTCAATCTTAATAATATCTTGGATTATGCTACAATATTAACCACCATCCATGGCTCCATTGGCTCCCTCAAAGCTAGCAATGATGCCGCAATCTTGTGTGTTTCTCTTATCATCAATCTATTGTGTTCAAAAATGCGTGCCCTCACACCATATAGCATTGAACATAGTACACTACACCAAGATAAAATCAATTAAATAAGCAATCTAAATTGCTGAAAGCTCTCAACTTATGCATAAATCCCCTAGCATATTCCCATTCTTCCATTGTGATATGCATCCCCTCATCTCTCTGCTCTCTCCATTTTGTCAAGTAGCCAATCCACATGAATATCCTTTGGAAGTCCTCTTAGATGTTGAGGGTATGGCACACAAGATCCATGGTGTGTATGAAAGAGGGCTCTTTCTCCTTGTCTTCTTGCCTTTGCATCCTTGTATCTTATCACCCATCTTTTCATCGCATAACTATTAAGCATGCATAAGCGTTGATATTTTTAAGCAACTCCGTCTCTATGACTTTGCTGCGTCCTTTCCCTTGAGGCACAATAGAGGTCATCCTTAGGTCTTCATCATCTCTGCATAGTCATGGGAGAAAGCTATCCACATCAATAAGAAACTCAGAAATATATACAAATGACTCTTGTACCAACCAACCCTTGGCCATGCTACCTTCAGGCCTTGCATTTTGTCTCAAGAAACCCTTCAAGGTCTTCATGAAGCACTCGAGGAAAAACAACCATCATGCATGTACAGTACCGCATATAGCAATTTCATCCACCAAATGCACTATGAGATGTAGTTGGCTTGTGAGAATAGAATGTGGAAATGTCTCCTCCACTAAACCAACCACCTCCACTGACATAACTCAAGCATTCTCAAGCGTGGTGTGATCTATTTCCTTTGAGCTCACATATCTAGAAAGGAAAAAGTACACCATATTAGCAATATGAAATCCTTGCATGGAGCATTGATACGCTTCACATTTTGTATCCTATAAAGTACCTCACAAGCTCACCCATCTTGTAAATGCAATCCTTCACGTCCTTCGATGCACTACGAGAAATGCTAGTAGGTGAAGGAGGACCCCAGTCTATAGCACATGGAGGCACGAAGGATCCAAATGGAGCAATATGGAAGCATGCATTTTGGAGCAAGGGGTGTTGAATCATGGGAGGACCAATTTGTAAGTATCGATCTCAAATTATATTGCTTATGTGGTTTATTAGGAGGTTGTTTCTTTGTACTAACCCCTCTGCAAATTGTGTCATCTTGCAGCTTGATATTGTGGGTAGGTACCCTACTCCTGTCGAGACAGCCCACCACCGCTGCCACCATTGCAGAGGAGATACATGGAGGCACTTCTATGATGATGGCTTGATTACTGAGGAGTAGTATATCTGGACTACTAGAGCACCCCCCAGGTATTTAAAAGTAATTAAATAATGTCAATATTGTAAATAAAGATTTGATTTTTCATACATTGATACATGTTGTCCGTCGTTTAAAGGATCCTACGGCTGATTAGGAGGAAGAAGATGAGGAAGAAGGGAGCGAGAATATGGAGAACTTAGATTAGTCATAAAAGTAGTGCTCGCTACTCTTTTTTGTACTTGAAGCCACTAGCTTGGCTTCGTGCCACTCTTGTATATACACTCCCCTTATTTTTTGTACTTGAAGCCACAGGACGTCAGGACTTTGGTACCTAGTTGTTGGATGGCCTTCTTTCGTTTGTGAAAGGGTCCGGACTCTGTGCAAAGTTTTTGTTTTTGATTTTTTTGAACACACTCACACACCCATGGTCCTATTGTGGGGCACCTCCAGTGGGCAATGGGCCCATCCTCCATGCCCCAGCCCCCAAGACTTGAACCCACGTCCTGAAGGTTGGCAGCCCAACACTCAAACCACTAGATTTGCATAAATTTCTTGTAGCCAGCCAGTGTCGACTATGTACAGGTCTTCAACACTAGTAGTGTGAAGGGTGAGATGGCGCAACACCTTCATATGCCAAGGCAGTCAAGTAGGGGGTAGAGTGAAATCTATAGCTAGGTCATCCTCTACCATATGAACGAGTCAAAGAGGTACTACAGCTTCCAAACATCATCGTCTCATTATGCAAACCAATGATCATGGCCAATCCTTGTCATCATGCCATAAACTCAATTGTATTTGCTTTTGTTAACCTGAGAATTCTAGCCATTTTGAAAAGAGTGTGCTTGCACTGGAGCAAACAATAGCATATCCCGACTGCGGCATCTGCTTGGTCATAAAATACATCTTTGGAGCAAAACTCTCTCCTGCTCAGGAGGTGAATGAGTACGCAGTGTTCATCGAAGAGCTTTCCTTCTACGAGTCAGACGGAGATCGCAGCTTTCTTCGAGATATTACTCATCACGCACCAACATCGATGTGTCAGTCGTCATAGAATGCAACGAAGTCTTGATTTGTCTATGAATGTCCTTCACCTCATGGCATCGAGACAATCTCGGGTGCCGCTTATCGGTTTAGCTCCTATCTCATTCGCCCTATCAGTCTAGAAAAAGAGCTACGATTGAAGTATTACACGCTCCTCAGACCCTGTGCTAAAGTTGCAAATGTTATCTGTTAGGAACGAGGGATGTTGGCAAACAACTGACTCCTTGTAGCAAACTATATCTACCGGAGTCGTTTGAACTAATGCAACATGTGTAGTGGCTATTCATTGAGTATCTTTGACATGTTGCCGTTGGTAGTCATGCTACTGTGACTATCTCTGTATATGAGTTGTTGTGTGCTTCCCATGAGGTCTCAAATAGTAGGAAAGCGTTCTGTGAGGAGGAGGAGAGGACAAGACCCAGAGTTAGCGGGTGTGTACGGGTAGCAAGACGTAAGAGTGTATATCAAAGCAGGCTTGGAGTGAGAACTAGTTGATGGACTAGTGGTACCATGTAGATACCATGTAAAATCAAAGCCAACAAGAGTATGCAAGGAAAAACCAACGAGCATACACAGTTCGGCCCTAGTTCGGCCTACAAACTTCCTAGGATTGTCGTCCAATCAAAGTTACATGCATTCATGTGCTTCTCAAGCACTTCGCATGCATAGACAAATCGAGTAGCAACCACCTCATGTTGGGGTGGTAGGGGGGAAGGGAAATGTCATTCCCAACATCACCGTGCTCTCCTGAGCACTCTGCCATGTGAAACAAGCCAAGGGAGATCTGTGGGAGGAATACTCGTGAGGACTGGACGTGATTGGGAGCAGGGGTAGTGTTTATGCCTCCTAGCTAGCTCTATACAAGTGCATGGCCATTAAGAGGCAAGAAGGGTTCGCATGCAGGTTAAGAAGTTAGAGCTTAGAAACACGGTGGTGGTGTTATCACATGCTCTTCTACTGACTTGGGCGAATTCCATAGTCCGACAGGGTCAATGGCCATTTTTTCTCAGCCTTTCTTCCATTAATGTGTAGTTATTTATGTCTTCATGGTAGGGGGCTTGATGTCAGGGGCAATCAAAACCCTCTTACCCATATTGTCAGGAACTTATAGAGGCTTATATGTTGCTTTTTAGGGGGCAAGGTTAGCTTATATGCATAAGTGTATGCCTCGTCAAAAATTGCTTCCATATATATATTTGTATATTTATATTTATATCCTTATAGTCATAATATATGTAAGTATATATATCCTTACATATGACGATATAGTCATCATATATGTAAGTATATATATCCTTACATATGACGATATAAAGATATATATTCCAAAATGCTTTACCACATATATATGGATGTCCACACACATATATATATTCATTTTTACTCACACCCCATGCCCTCCCATCTGTGTTGCAAATGGATACCTGGAGGATCTTTTCCTACATCCAATTACCTGATTTTTCAGTGCTAAATGCATATCTGCACATATGCTTGCACCCATTTAATCATATAAATGCAAGTAAATATATCCCCATTACTAATGATATCAAGGTATATATATCCCTAGAAAGTCATTGGCACATATATTCATCCCTAATAATATATTTTGTTCTGATCCATATTATACATATGCCTATAAGAATGCATATGTAATTAACTAAGCCTATAAGAATGCTAAAATTAAGGTTCTCATAAGCTTTTATAAGGTTCTCATACACTTTTCAACTTATATATGAATCGATGTCCCTATGCATATTCATATATATAACTCCTCTTATATGGTCATGCATAAAGGCTTATCTCTTTTTCGGACCTTGTATGAGGGCTTTTCGAGCAATAAGGTCAAGCTAGAAGTGAAGGTCTTGGGTGCCAAGATCCCTCACCAAGGGATTCTAATATGATTAATTTCACACCTAAATCATGTATATATCCCCCTTGTCGTAGAATTAAGTGAATATGGTCAAAGGCCCATACTTCTTCTTATGTCTCTACCTGAGTGTCATTGCCATGTAGATGCGTTCAAGTTTGTAAGGGCATATCTGTATATGCATCCATCTCCTCACGCCCTATGGAAAGCAAGTGTGTGTTTAAATTTAAAAGTCCCATCAATAATTGAGCCATACAATTAATTCCATAATTGGATAAAAAGTTAAAAAAGGGGAACATAGAAGGAAAAAATGTTTCAGACATTTAAGTTGAAAAATGCAACTAGAGTTTGCAAAAATTTTGATCAAAATTAGGAATTTTTAATAATATTGAGTTTGGCAAACATAATATTGAAAAAAGATGTTGAAACCTGAGGCAGTCCAGGTTCTACCCAAATGTAATTATGATGTTCTAACACTTACATGCCACCATCCAAACAAACTAGGTGTTAGAACATCATAATTACGTTTGGGTAGACAGGTAATGCCTGTTTTCCCAGCTTGTTATCGCTTGACCTAGGAATATAGACAACCATATAGATTCTTAGATAATTTTATTTAAAAAATTAGCCACAATTGAAGTTTAAGTCACGAGTGGAGTAAGGAGCAAATGAGTGCATGGGTTGAGAAGGGATTAGAGGAGGTATGGGACAATTAGTGGGCTTGGTATGTGGGGTGGTTAAAAAGAAAGTGTAAAGGAAAGATTTCATGGGAGTACATAAAAGAATAATTCATAGTTGGGGAAGTATTCATGCGTGTGTCTGTGTGTGTGTGCATGCATGTGTGTGTGTGTGTAAAGGGGTGTGTGTGTGTGGGAGTGTGAGGGAGAGCTCGAGAGCGTGAGAGAGAGCAGGTCGTGAGATAGAGGAGGTCCCGTACAGCTCCCCCACCTGTCCGTACACCTGTACGGTCGCCGTAGTGCCGTACAACCGTACGAACAGGCCCGCTCCTTCGTCCGCAACCTCGTGCAATCCCGTTCCAGTTGTATGTGTGTGCATCGCCATCGTTGTTCCCTTCTGAAGCCCCCTCTGTACGTCCGTACACCCCCACCTTTCTCCATACAGTCTAGCCCCCCTGCACCCCGTCAGCATCTCTGTCCAACTCGTTTTCTTCCGTAGAGCCTCCGCATGCCCTGTCAGCATCCCGTACAGTCCGTACGGTCCCGTTTATCCGTACAGTTTCATCTTGTCCGTACTGTTTTCCCTATATTTTTCATGTGTTGTTTGCTCTGTACAAACCCTGCTGTACAGCTCTAGTTTTTTCTGCCTCTTCATCGATCTTGCCCTGCTTACCTCCATGGAGGACCATCTTAAAAGCTATTCCCGGAAGGACCTATCCCGGGACTCCAAAAGACAGCAAGTTGATTTCTCTACTTCAGCCTCTGTAGATGCTCACTATGTTTTCAACATGCTCAAGGATGAATTTCATCACAGCCGGAAGGAGTGGGCCAAACCTCCCCCGGTCCTTAAATATAAGCTGAAGCTGCCCTCATTGGTCGCTCCTCTCCGAAAGTTTTCTCAACAAGCAGTCATCATTTTCTTCCCAGGGAAGCTACCTTCAGCAAATGATGTAGCTCAGTGGGTTCAGGCTTTGTTGGGAGGTTGCTTTGTTGAAGGAGTATATTTTGCTTCTCGAGGTTTTTATGAAGTGCACTTTTTGGATGCCTCATATCGTCAGCAGATATTGGAGATGTCCCCTCTATTCTATGGCAGACAAATGGTCCATGTCATGCCATGGTCGCCAAATAAGGATTATCACGGTCTCATTCGACATCACTGCCCTGTATGGGTTGAGGTAGTGGATTTTTCGGACTATATGAGGGCTGAGTTACCAAGTCTGGCAGCTACTTTGGGGCAAGTTGTATGCCCACCCCGTCCTTCGAGTAATCGAAATCGGTTTTGTGTTCTTTGGGATACAGATCACCCAACCCCTCCTTCCATTGCGGTAGAGGTGGAGGATGTTCCCTTGGGCGAAAAATATTTTGACTTAAAATGGGGAGTATTTGTAGGTGCTTGTTTCACATGTCATAAATTTGGCCACCTAGCTTCACAGTGTCCTGCAGTCCTGCATCAGCTCCCATCTACAGCTATTGCTCCAGAAATTATTTCCCCTCCAACTTATGGTCCGGGGCCTAAGGCTATGCCTAGCAAGTTGGGGAATATGGCATCTAAATCTGCCCCACCCAAAGAAAATGTGGTTCAGGTTCCAGCCAAGCAAAAGGATATGGGAAAGGGCAAAATTTCATAATCTCATGCCTCTCCCCAGGGTGCCTGGCAGCAACCCAAAAAGGTATTTGCGCTCAAGCCACGACCGTTACAATCTCACCATTGGGATGCCTCTGCTTCCACCCCTGGTCAGGCCTCTACCCCTGCTGATAGCCTCACTTCTCAACTGTGGGTTGATGTGCTCAAGAGGGGCATCCCTGTATGTGGCAATGATGAGGATTATAGAGCTACTGATCTAGGAGGCCAGGTGGATGTCGATGTCATGGCTGAGGCCTGACAACTTACACCTTCACTATGATTTTTGGTTCGGCTGTACATACCTTCTATGTCTACTTCAATTACTTGCATTACATACAATGTTCAAGGTCTTTGCAATGTCAATAAGTGGAGACTTTTTTGGCACTATGTACATAGAATGCACCCCGATGTAATTTCTTTACAGGAACACAACCAACACTTCTTGGCTGGCCAGCAAGGCCATTTTGCTGGTTATGACATCTTTTATGCTGGTACAATGCACTTTTTGGGGGTATGCATGCTGGTGAAACATGATATGCATGCAGCCCACGGTTGCTTACAATGACCCCCAAGGTCGATGGATGGTGATCAGATGCATCTGTCATGCTGATCTTTATGAAATAGCATCTGTCTATGCTTCTCAAACTTCTGCGACAAGAGCTCGAATGTGGGCCTCCTTCATTGAGCTTCGACATTGGGAAGATATGCTTTCTTTCTTGCATGCAGAAGATTTATGGCTCTCAACAAGGGATAGAGATATGGGTTACACATACCATCACAATGCCTTTACTCATTACTGGGTCGACTTGACAAATGGTATTTGTTGCATGCTCAGCAGTATGCCAGTTTCACATGTGCACTATGGGTTGATCATTCCCGCTTGCTATCTGATCACTTTCCAGTATGCTTGACATTATCTATAGCATGTTTGACAGATGATATGCCTTCTTTTGGTCGTCGCCTACTCCATGTTAATAGTGCTTATTTGCTTCATCAATAATTTCAGAACATGGTGAGAGTGGCTGTCCGCCCCCTCCTCTTACATGCTCAGGAGGACATGGATTTCGCCTGGATCAGTCTTGCCCATCGTTTGCAGGCTGTCATTCAAGATTATGGACGGAGTTACATGGGAAACCTCAGGCTTAAGCTGATATGGGCTCAATCTCATAAGCAACAAATGGATTTAATCAGCTCTTATAAGCAACTCACCTCCTCTGAACAGGATTCTTGTGCTTATGCGGTTCACATCATCCATCAAAATGATCTTCGCAAATTAAAGAAGTGGCAAATCCGAGCTCGCATGAAACCCCTTTTGGATAAGGGCTGCTCCTCCAAAGCCTTCTTTAAAAGCCTGCATGCGGATAGGCGAAAGGAGGATATTTGCAGGATCAGGCAAGATGATGGTACCTGGACCACCTCCAAATCAGAATTGGAATCGCACTGCTCTAGTCATTTCTAGCATCTCTTTTCTCCTCAGCCTGATCATTCAATGCAAGTGAATGCAGCTAGGTCTCAATTTTTGATGCATGTTCAGCCCATATTATCCCCGAAACAGGCTCGTGCACTGGAGCAGCCCTTTATGCTTAATGAACTGGATGATGCTTTGAGTCATTTACGTAAAGGCAGCTCTCCTGGTTGGGATGGATTGACTGTAGAATTTTTCCGTGCATTTTGGGGTGATCTCAAGAGCACTCTGCTTCTTATGATCAATCATGCTTGGGCAAAACAATCTCTTTCTCTTTCTTGGAAACATGGCCTTGTCAAATTGATCCCCAAAAAAAGGTTGTGTGAGACAATGGCTGATTGGCGGCCCATATCTCTTATGCCAGTCATTTACAAACTCGTTGCCAAAATGATTGTCCTTAGGGTTCGATTTATCTTGCAAGCAGGACTTCATCCTAGGCAGTATGGGTTTGTTCCCAGAAGACAGATTACTAACAATATCTCCAATGCTTTGCTTGCAATTAAGTATGCCAAATATTCTAAACAAGATGTTCTCATTCTGCAAGTGGACATTGCCAAAGCATTTGATACTGTCCATTGGGATTTTATTTCTCAGACTATGCGTAAATTGGGATTTGGCCCTCGGCTGGTCCATATTATTTATTGGCTCTATTCTCATGCCACTGCACAGTGTTTGCTTGGTGGTGGGTTGTCAAGAGCATGGACTATGACCCGCTCAGTGAGACAGGGTTGCCCTCTTAGTTCGCTATTGTAGGCCATTGCTACTCATCTGTTATTGTTGCATATGGACCATCTTGCAGATACAGGGCAGCTTCATGGCTTGCAAATTCCAGGGGCACAACCGTTTCTTGCACAGGCATATGCTGATGATTCATATTTCATGCCCAAGATTTCTCAAAGTGACCTCTCTCATTTGATGCATACTCTGAATGATTTTGGCATAGCTGTTGGACTGCATATTAACTTTCAAAAATCGAATCTTCTAGCATTGAAAGAAGCTGATTGGCATACACTTCTCTGGCCAGGCCACATCCTCCCTTCCCATACTCTTGTGAGGCATCTAGGGTATCCCATTGGCTGGAATATTACCCCTCAACAACAGCTCAAATGGGTGCTTCAAAAGATCAACAAGAAGCTGGAATACTGGCATTTGTCCACTTGGCCTCTACATGTTTGACTTCGGATAGTACAATCTATCATTATGGCATACGTGCAATTTTATTTGCCTCTTCTTCCCTGGTCTTTTAAGCATTTGGCTTCCTATATGTCCCAGGCTATGGAGATATTTTGGAAAAGCAAATCTCACAAAAAGGCATTGCGACTACTTCCCATGCAGTCTGTTTGTTCTCCTAAGACTCATGGGGGACTGAATATTCTCAATCTTCAGTTTCATATGTTGGCAAGAAAGAGCACTATGATTGCTGATTTTTTTCAGCAAAAACAGCCATGGGCTATTATGTTAGCAGCTATGTGTGGAAACATGACGTCCCATGCATATGGGCATTGGATTATAGATCACTGGGAAGCAGTCATGACCACATTTGAGGGGAAAATTCCTGGTTGTCCTGTTTCTACTGCTTTTATTCATGATTGGAAGAGAATTCTCTCTTATGCTAAATGGACAGGTGCTTCTTCCCATCATGGTAATTCTTTTCGCTTGGAAAGCATCCATTGGAGCAAGGTGTTTGAATCACCTCTCGCTTTATAGGCACCTATTAAAGCATATAATCTTATGAAATTGGGCATAAGATTTGTCGGAGATGTGGATCAACATGGTTATGTGCTTTCATTCCCACAAGCTTGCAGGACATTCCCCTTGGGTCTGCATCATAGACCCATTTGGAGAATACTTACAACTATGTTGCAGCCATTTGTTTCTGTTCCTCCACTGTTTGTACAGGACAGATTGCTGGATTGGAATCTGACTTCCTTATCCCCTGCTACATGTTCGCTTTCAATGCATAATCTGGCCTCCTCAATGGTCTACAGATTTCTTCTTCCACCGCCATGGATTGATAAGCATGCCAACACTCTTTGGAATTTGGATAGGCCTTTATCTTGGTGGCAATCACGACTCAAGAAAATTTGGAAAGCCAAATTGCCATTGAAACAGAGGCTTTTCTTTTGGAGATGTATAGTGGGAGCTTTTTCCATTGGGGTGAAATTGGCAGCACGTCGCATTGCTTTCCCTTCCTACCCCCGTTGCTCTCATCACCGTGAGACAGTTCCCCATTTGTTATGGTCTTGCCCGCACTCTCGGATATTGATCACTCATGTTTCTCATTTGCTGCGGCTCCAGTTTCCCTCTATCAGATTTGGGAAACTCTTCTAGATGTTTGGATGCTTCTCATCTCATATGTGTCCATTCCTCCTTTTCTTTCACTGGACTCATTTTTGGGTACTATGGATTATTTGGACACAGAGATTGCATTCTAGGATGGGACAACAGTTTCCTCAGGCATATGCTTTCTTCATAATGTCCCTCAAGCAATCTTTATATGATAGTTATGCTGCGAGGGACTTGGATGCTACTAGCCTTGAAGTGTTTTCTGACTGTTTTTGAGTTCTTCCATTAGGCTCTCTTTTGGAGTCTAATGTCATGTACATTGATCTCATGTTAATAATATAGTTACTAGTTTCACCAAAAAAAAAAAGTGTGTGTGTGTGTAAAGAAATGTCTGTCTGTGTGTGTGAGATACATTTACTAATCAAATTGTGTGTGTGTGTGTGTGTGCGCGCCACCCCCAACCTAGAGGGTAAGACCACATGGTGGGGGGAGTAAGCCCACCATGTGGAACTTACTCCCCACCTATTGATAATAAGTAAACAAAAGTGGATCTGCATGATAAGTGAAAAAATGTATGCTAATAGTAAATGCGTAAACCAATTCTGCAAAATAGATATAAAAGTTAGTAAAAAATAAGGCAGATCACAACATGACTAGGAATTATACATGCTAAAGAATTATCCAATGGATGTGAATTAGTTGTATGGCACTAGCCCAACCAAAGGCTAGTTGGGATTGGTGGGGGTGGGGAGTCTCTGCCTGAGGAGGCAGGGTGGGGAAAGAGACCATAGCTTTCCCCTTGCCCGCGGGCTAAGGGGCCACCTCCAGCCCGGATTCAAAGAGGAGGGCGGAGGGGGCAGAGGAGGGGAAAGGGGCTGCTATAACCAAAGGGGGAAGGGGCTACTGTAACCAAAGGGGGAGTAGGAGGGGATGGGAAGGGGTGGGCATAGGGGGAAGGACAAGTGGGGGAGAATGACTAGCTGAAGAAGAGGCAGTTGTTGCTAAACCCACTGCAACTCCAGTGCCCCTCTGCTACACCAATGGCTATGGTCCAAGGCCTCTACCTCAGGCAACTGAGGGGGGCTAGTAGATGGGGCTATTGACACTAGAACCTCAGAGGATCTCGCATCCTACTACTGTACCTGTGGATGTATGTCATGGGCCCAATCCCTTGTGGGTCCTCTGGAAGAGGTCAAAGAAAGTCTCATCCTCTAGCATCTTAGGGCATGCAAAGGGGGCACTCCCTGGATGCACATCTTGCACTTGAGAATCAATCTCTCTCTGCCTGCAACTTCTCCTTTACCTTTCTTCTATGGTTCACCCTGATTTCTGTACTTTTTCTTTTTGTTTCCAGCATTGGTCCACTTCCCATCAAATGGCTCTACTACCCAAGGGTTGGTGCTGATGCCTCTATATTCGTGCATGCTGGGGTCTCTTTGCCTTTGACACATTCTATTGTCATGGGTGCACCCACAAGGGAGGGGGAGGGACTCCTCTCTAACCTCTAGGGCAATCTCATGCCACGTGTCCCATCAAATGACATCAAAGGCACTAGCCTAGTAGCCTTGAGATCTCCACCCACCACTCTCCACCCACCACTGACTGCCTAGTGTGTCAAGGAAGATCTCTTATGGGAGAGACGCTGGCACTCCACCACTAGTCAAAGTCTGGGGACCCCATCACCCACTACAATTGATGCTATTGTATGTGGTGGGGACTCCAACACCATGCCAAATGCTTGACCTAGGAATAGGAGGATGGCTTCGGTACTCTCTCGAGAGCCCCAAGAAGTGGATTATCACTAAAAAGTTGGGAAGAGGATGCATTGTGTCCATGTCCTCCACTCTGAATCTATGGTACCATGGGAAAGATACACCATGTGTGGAAGATCGGGCTTTGCTCAACAAGGGACAAGGTAATCTCCAGTGAACATAGCTATAGGAGAAATATGCCCCTACAATAGATGGTGACATCCTAGATGTGGTCACCTTCCACCTCAAGAATATAAAATGTATCATGGCCTATCTACCCCCCATTCATGCAGATTCTAGGAAATAGAATGTCACCTTGTAGCCTTGAACCTACATAGATAAACATGGGATAGTCCTATCCCAAAATTTTGTATCATATCAACTCAACAAAAGTGGAAACCATATTCAGTAAGTTAATAAACTTACTTTCTTGTGAATTAATATACTTTTTCTTGTGTTTTTTATTCTCATTAGGGTATGCACAAATCTATCTCCACATAGAGAGCCTAGCACATATCCTCCTAGGAAATATCCCATCTATATAATTCCTTATTTTCTAACAAGTTTTTCTCACATCAATACAGTATTAATCCAAGGAAACCCAAAAGATTCTTGTTTGGACCTTTTGAACCTCGCAATTGATATTTTGGGGATTCAATTTTTTCCAAAGGAAATCTCTCATACCAAAGAATGATGTTTTGAGGATTTGATCATATCCAAAGTAAATCTCTCATACCAAATAATGATGTTTTGGGGATTCGATGATATCTGAAGGAAATCTTTCATACCAAAGAATGAAGTGAGTAGAGGGAGCAAATGAAGCTAGTAACATCATTTTTAGAAGTACCCCAACTATCAAAGGCCCATGACACGCATAGCAACTGAGGAATAGAGGAAGCCACAACCCAACGATGAGTCAACCTGCTAGAGCAAGAATGCTTTTGATGGCTCAACACAAAGGATTTGCGAGAACAAAGTCTATTAGCTAGGATAGATACAAAGTGGGAGGTGTGAACCATTGTAAATGTGATGGGTAGTACCCACCATGCATGTCAATAGATAGTTGTGTAGAAGTTAGGGTCATTCTTGCAACATGTGTAGCTTGTGTGTAAAGCACAACAAAGGGTTATTTGTATTCAAAGCCATTTTGGGCTAAGTAAAAAAGAGCACTTTTCTTTCCAATCATTGAAATCTTTTATGTCTCTCCTTCAGTTCTACGCTTTGCTTTGCATTGTTTGTTCCTTCTTGCCCAAATGCTACATGTTCACTTCTTGACATCATGCATTCACTTCAATACACATTCACTTCACAATTATATGTATTCACTTTATGAGGGTGACGACATGTCTTTTATCATATGGAAAGGTGATTACCCTACACACTTATGGGACAAGTTGATGAACCAAACACACCACCATGATTAGACATTAAGATTTGGCAATCTTTACTGGGTAATACAAAGTTGGTTCACTAATAACCTAGGTGGATTGCAAGCGCATTGACTTATAAATGATAGAGCCGAAAAATGCAAAACCAATTTGTCGACTTTCATACCAACAACAAGCCATGTGTAGCTCTTTGGGGTTTAGCATCCTTTAGATTGCTACCCATAGTGCGTCGATCATTGTAACAACTGACATAATGTTAAGCATGAATACCATTTCTGTGGCAATTGATACATAGCTTTCTTCCACCTCTAGATATTTGGGCTTGTGGCCTTCTTGACCATGCTTTTATCCCATTGATATTCACATATGCTTCCCTTCTTGGGCTATTGTGAGGGTCTCCCCTCCCCAATCATGACCACCTTGGCATCCTTCAACCATGATCATCCTAATAGCGTCGGGTACCCTCATGCACTCTCCATCTTGGCCATAATGAATGTGATCATGAAGTATGATCCACTCATTTTGATGCAGACATCTTTTAGCATGCCCATGGGAATCACCAGCTATTAATTTACCATTTGGACCTTGAATGGCAAGGGCTTCAAGTCCTTCAGCTTCATACTCTTTCACACTTCATTTAGAGATGAGTTTCACTCTTGATTCTCCATCAATGATGAGCACTCCCTTCAGTAGTGTGATTTTGGACTTTGACATCAAAATTCATTGGGTACCTCTTCATCATAGATCGATGTCTCAGTTACTTGATTGAGTTACTCATTGTGCATAATCATTAGGTATGTAGTTGTGTAGCTCAATTAGGACCACATTGCCGTTTCATCTTGCGTGTTGTAGAGTTGATTGGCAGTACCCTCTTGTGTGCTACAAAGTTGTACACTGAGGTAACTTTGTTCTGATTGGGGTGGTGATGTGTCAACAATATGTCTTCCTTTTTTACTTCATGCTAGAATCTCTTCATGAATGTAGCCTTCAGCTCCTCCTTTGTCTCAAAATTCCCATCAAGGTACTATCATACCATTCGATGGATTTATTAGCAAAAGGTAGTAGGAAACTACATCAAGTACTCTTCGTTCGATTGACTTATAGGATTGCATCCACTCTCAATAAATTTTGCAAGTGAAATTGAGGATCCTCTCCCTTGTCTCCCATGAAGTTATGCAACTTCATTCATATCTTTGGTCCTCTTCTCCATCCGCTCCTCAGTGTGGGTTACTCATGGAGTGCCTTTGTCTCTATTCACCTCTATTTGTTCTACTTGGTTTAGTCTTCTTCCTTGTGATGATGATGAGGATCCACTCCCTTTCCCTTGCAAAACTCGCTTGAATTTGTTGGAGGTGGGGTTCTTTGACTCTATTGGTCAGTCCCTTATTCCTCACTTCATCAAAATTGGTGTTGGCAAACTTGTCGGCCTTCTCACTTCCCTCGATGAAGAACTCATCTTCTTTAGAAAATTGTCTTGAGCCTTCTTGTCTCAGCTTTGAGTCTAGTGATCCACTACTCTTCATAGAGCACAAAGAAGGAGGAAAAAAAGCCCAAGAATAGCTACCAAGGTGAAATAGTTGAGCTACCGATGGCAACAAACAAATCATCAAAGATTGAGAAATCAAAGAGATCAACATGGGACTGTGCAAAGAGCTGAAGTCGATCTAGACCAACAAATAATTCTCAATGAACTCCTAGAGAAATTCAAAGTACCCTTCAAACAATACAAAGATGTATTCACCCGAGAATACATGGATTTGAAGGGGGGTCCCACTAAGCTTGATTCAGCCCCAAATTTCTCTCATTCTAAATGCAAAACCTATTTGGCTACAATAGCACAAAATGAACCCCAATTATGCTAAATTGGTAAAGGCAAGATCAACCAATAGCTCAAGGTAGGGTTCAGCTCTACCAAGTCAACCAAAGTGATTTTTTGTTCAAATTGTTATCATGCCAAAGAAGAATGGGAAGTTACGAGTCTATGTTGACTAATGGAAGATGAACAAGTAGACCATCAAAGACCCAATTCTGCTACCATTCATAGACACCATCCTTGACAAGCTAGCTAGACATGAGATGTGCTCATTTAGGGATGGAGTACAATCAAGCCACACTGGCCAAAGAGGACCAAGAAAAGACTGCATCACCAAACAGGGCACATACTCAAGCACAATCATGACATTTGGGTTGAAAAATGCATCAATGACATTTTAGTGCTTCATAGTAGAGACCTTCCAAGAGTACATCAATAAATTTTTCATTATATTCCTAGAAATTTTCTCAATTTACATCACGAAGCAAGCCCTCAATCCCATACAATTGTGCATTTTGTGTGCTCTTAGGAGTGTTGTTGGGGCACATGATCTCAAGTCAAGGCATCATGACCAAAAATCTACCATACACAAGATGAAATATCCAAACAATGTCAAGCAAGTTTCATTCATGGGATTCTTAACCTTCTACTGATGATTCACCATGAAGTTTGTACGAGTCATGAGCTAAAATGAAGTTTGAATGGAGCAAAAAATGTAGCATATTATTTTGGATCTTGCAACAAGGTGTCAATCCTTTGAAAGACTAACTAGAATTTGATATTCCATGTTCATGAGGTGCATTTGGTATGGCGATTGGGTCCATCTTGGTTGAGCTTGAACGAAACCTAGATTTCCTAATCTACTATGTGAGCTAAATATTCTCATTAGTTGAGATGAACAATTCAATGACAGAGTGAGAAGGCCAAAATATGGTGTATATTGCACAAAAATTTTGGCAATACCTCATGGGCAATCCAATTTTTTCTATCTAGATCATCCAACACTATTATACTTGATCAACAAGACCATTATGGAGCTACATTTGATTTGTTGAATGCTATTGCTGTAGGAATTCAACTTCAACTTCATCCACAAGAAAGGTTCATCACATTGTGGAGCCAATGCCTTGTCTCACGCTAACGATACAAAATCGAGGGATCAACAAAAGTCTTCCCTCTACCAACTTGTTCATGATGTTATTCTACAAAGATGAGCATGAAGAGATCATTCAATATCTCTTGATGGAAACATTCCCAAAAGATGCCAACAAGGACGAACAGTGAAGGATTGCACTAAAGTCATGGAAGTAATCACTCACACATGATTCCTTGAGGGGGATATGGATAAATCATGGAAATACTCTCATATGTGGTTACTTTTATAGAAAAGTGGGAGACATGGATGCATCTTTCCATTAAAAAAAAGCAATCCCATCAAGGCTAGTGGTCAATTCTCCACTAATTTCACTCTCTACACCAATGTGATGAAGCACTACAAAAATTGTGATCCATGCAATGAATCAAGAGGCCAACCTTCTAAGGTCAGATGCCATTGCAATCAACGTATCCATGAGAGTCATTCCAAAAGTGGGGATCGAACTTCATTGGTCTGTTAAACATGGCAACACATCAAACAAGCAACAAGTACATTGTCGTTGTGTGATCGACTATGTCACCAAATAGGCCAAAGAAAAATCCCCCCTCAGGGACAACCCAACCTGTAGCACAGCATGGTTCTTGTGCATGGTTCTTGTGTGAGGAAGTCATCTACGATTTGAATGCCTCATTTCAATTGTGTCCAACCAAGGGGTTCATTAGTTTGATCATTGATGTGATGAAGAATAAATTCCTCATTTAGCACAAGAAATCAACGACCTAGTATTTGCATGCAAATGGTTAAGCTAAAGCAACGAACAAGGTTTGAAAGATGATTCTCCACAAGATAGTGAATGAGCACCAAAACAATTGGAATCACAAGCTGCAGATAACACTTTAGGCCTACCAAATGGCGTTCAAGGTCACAACAATGCAATCCCATTCCAACTTCCATTTGGGCTTGAAGCAATCACACTAGTGGAGTTCCTTGTCAAAAGTTAATGGTGGTTGTACAACAACACACCTATGGCCAAGATGAATCCCTCGCAAAGGGGTTGGAAAATTTGTCTAGAATTGACAAAGTTAGGCTGAGAGAAGCTTGGATGCAAGGCATAATTGAGTGGAGGAGGAAGGCATGGCATGACTACCAAATCAAGAAGTGAGTTCTCAAAGATGACAACTCATACTACTACCCTATGCTCCCACTTCTACATTCACAGGCTTAGAGAAAGCTTAGACTCTTTTCTCTCCGTCTCCAAGCCTCCTGCGTTAACTCTTGAGCCTCCACCCCACAACCACCATGAATGTCAACTAGCCACCACCGAAGTGGAAGGGCATGAATGCTGAATTCTTGCTTCAAAGAAAGCAAAGGTGAAGAATCCAAAGTGCGTGAGAATAACCCACCCACAACCCACAACTTACCCACCATCTCTTTGAATTGGCTATGCCTCATTGGATTGAGTGAGTTCCATCCATTACCTTGGAGTGTGGCCTACAACCAAAGCCTTTCCATGAGGCCATCTATTCACACAAGAGTCAGACAAAGGCATTCCATGCAAGGGGGCTTGCAATCACCATCAACAATGATAAACTACCAACCCGGTGGTAGCCAAATATGAGACATCATTCAACAAAAATACATGGTTGTGCGGCCAAATATGATGCATTATTGAATGACAATGCATGGTTACACGGCCAATAGTACATCATGGGTGAGGCCAATGATGTTTTAAAGCACCAACATTGGCATCTACCATTTGGGATCATTTGATTGGGACACAAGATTAATTGTTGAGCATAAGGGAGGATCTATGCACCACAGGGATGATTTGTAAAGCTTGGACACAAGGGAGACCAAATGGGCATGTCCGTTTACCATGTGCACCATGGACATTATCAACGAAAGAGATGGTGGTGATGAAGCGGGCCGTCACTACAATTTGTACTCCCACTGGATGCCTGAGGTGTTTGAAGGGAGCACAGACAAGTAAAGTCTGGCAAGGTCTGGTAGGAGGGGTTAATGGAGAATCAACCAACCGGATTACATGTGCTCATAACTCTGGCAGGTCTAGCAAGCTTGAGCTTGCATGTGCCCCTGATTTCGATAACTCTAGCCTTCACTCCAGTCTTAAAGGATTGCAATCGGAAACCTCTCATGTGCCCAATCTATCAGACGCTCGTTAGAGGTTATTGGCCTGCACTCAAGGCAGCCTTAGCAATGCTTCAAATTTGGCAAAGCTGAAATTAGGCATTTTTAGAATTTTTGGAAGTGCATTTTTCCTATTGGACAATATGTTGACTCTACTTCATTAATGAAAACTTTGAAGTGGTTGACTCTCTCTCTCTCTCTCTCTCTCTCTCTCTCTCTCTCTCTCTCTCTCTCTCTCTCTCTCTCTTTCTCTCTCTCTCTCTCTCTCTCTCTCTCCCCTTCTTTATCTCCTCAATTCTTCTTACACACCATCTCCACCTTTTCTCTCTCCCCCCCCCCCTCTCTCTCTCTCTTTATCTCCTGTAGTCTTCCTCCACACCATTTCCTTTTTGTTTTGTTTGCTTTTTTGACCTTGGGCAGGTCTTATCTTTTACCTATTAACCATGGACAAGGGAAAAAAAAAGAAAGAACACGTGGTAGCTTGAGGGAGAAGAGCTTGCCACGTGTCACAAAGGAGGAGGCTTTGGGATGGCTTGATGTGAGAGGAGGAAGATGGAAGATCAAGTGTTTGACTTATCAGATGTACTGAGTAGTCAGAAGAAGAGAAGGCGCACACCTCATTTCTTCTTCTTCTTCCCTTGCTGCTTCGCCATGCATAGTTCCACTCAACGCAGCTATGGCGACACACCTCCCAATGCCTCTTCCTCCCCTCTCATGCTCCATTTCATCAGATACCCCGTAATCAAGGCATGCAGCAACAAGCTACAAGTCATGAGGGCATGCAACAGCCCTCAAGAATATATGCACAGGGAAAAGCTGTTGCTGCAGTAATGCTACAGAACTCCAGGACATAAACAATTGCATGGAGTCCAAGTTGCAGTGGAAGCAGCTCCAGCAACACAAACCTTATTCCAGCAATGGATCAGGCTCCATCTCTGGAGGGCGTGCTGAGTTCCGATGCTCTTCTCTGGAATTTCTCAATGCTTGGCTCCATGGTCTCTTGAATCCTATAACGTATCTGTTTAGATACAAGAATTGGCCTTTCAGCCATTCATCGATTTATTTGGACGTTTCTCACTAGCAGCTCTTTGAGCTATAAGAATTGTCCATATGTAGATTCAATTTCTCCCTGAGATTTCTCCATTTGCCTTATATTTTGTGGTTTACTTAATCTTTCAGCAAATTTGAGAGGGGAAAAACAATTTTCCACTTGATAGTTAGTGTCTCTCCCTATGGTTGCTCTCCATACAATATTATTAAGTGAAAGCTATTGCAAGTTACCCATTTTGAAGAGAAGCTGTAGCAATATTGTAAAAGTACAAAATTTGCGGCACTCTAGAAAGACCCAAATTTTACAACATTTATTTTCTTACACTAAAACTTGAAAACGTTTTATTAATAAATGTAAAGTCATCGTCTTCTAAGTGTCATTGACTACAAATCTTAACTTCTTCTTTGGGATAGAATAATGTTGGCTTTGTTATATAGGGAACTTTGTTATGAGTTAATTTCCTTATCTCAATCTTATCTTTAACCTATTAACCACAGACACCCCAAAAAAAAAGAGAGGACACGTGGCAACGTGGAGGAGAAGAGCCTGCCACGTGTCACAAAGAGAGGCGGGGAGGGGGGAGGAGGTGGAAAGACAAGAGGCAAGCTTTAGGGGCAAGGAGGAGATAGAAGGTCAAAGGAATGGAGGAGATGGAAGATGAGCTTGGGGAGGAAGGAGGAGATGGAAGGTTAATGGAATGAAAGGAGGAGATGAAAGGTGTACGAGGGATGGGTTAAGAATTAGCAAAAATTTCAACATCCAATCCAATCCAAGTATGGAAGGTGAATTGATTAGCAATTTAAGAATCAAATATCCACCTTCATTCAAATCAAAGTATGGAAGGTGAATTGATTAGCAATTTAAGAATCAAATATCCACCTTCATTCAGATGGGGACTTGTTGAGGATGGGCATGCATCTTTGCCCGTTCAGAGACCTGATCAAAGCGTCATCAGCCAATGGAACGCCAGCTTTCAACTGCAAACGTCAATGCTGGACTCTGAAGGTACACAGAGAGAAACACAGATATCATGACAGCTACTCTCACTCGCTTCAATTCTACTCCCAATAGGCGCCACCTGATTGCTCAATCTAGCTCCCACAAGATTAAGCGCCCACTCCAGCGCGAGAGACAGAGAGACACACACAGGGCGAGATAAGGCCATCTCTGAAGCTTATCGCCGTGAGAGAAGAGAAAGAGAGAGGGAGCGAGCTTGCTCCAGTTTCTGAACGCATCAAGCTGTATTGAGCTATAGCGAGAGAGCGAGAGAGAGTGCCCAGGCGATCTCGGAAGCTCAAACTGCTGAACTGAGTGAGAGAAGAGAGAGAGAGGGAGCGAGCTTGCTCGAGTGAAGCTCAAATTGCCGAACGCAACAGCCTGCATTGAGCTATAGCGAGCGAGAGAGAGAGAGCGCGCTTGCTCCAGTGTTCAGGCGATGTCGGAAGCTCAAATTGCTGAACGCAACAAGCTGGATTGAGCTATAGCGGGCGGGCGGGTGAGCGAGCGTGAGAGAGAGAGAGAGAGCGCGAGCTATGTCTTTCCAGTTCCATCCCTCTATCGACCTCCTACTTGCTCTCTCTGCTCACGTCGTTCAGCATTCTAACATCGCTCGTATGGTCAGTCCTCTCCCTCCTGGGTTTCCTCCTGGTCCCTCTGACGACATGGCATTTGCGTTGGCTTGTGATCCCCTCCAATCCATCGAACAACTCAAGTGTCAATACGGAACTGCTGTTGGACTAAAGCTGGCTTCCCAACCTGTAGTTCTTATCAGCTCCCCGTATGTAGACTTTTTCAACTGATTGTATTTGTCCCTGCGCAGAATTACGTCAGTGCGTCGAGAAAGAGAACTCTGATCGATAACCGACATTTGGTGAATGCGTGTATACGATGAAGTCGACATGTTGGACATCTAACACCAGCCTGTAAGAAATACCCAAGAGCCATGGGCGCTTGCTGGACTTATTAACGCTCGGTGTTGATGCTTTTGCAGGAGACTGACGAGGGAGGTGCTGGTAACCAAGAGCAAACTATTTGTAAAGGTGGACCTCTCATACTGGCTTTATGGGTAACTGTCGGTTTATGTGTAGAAAAAGCTTTAATCTTTATGTTCTCAACTACGCTTAAAAATTTGACGAAGTATGCAAGGCACTTTCTCGGATCGTAGAGGCCTTACCACGAATCTTGAATGTTTTTTGCAAATGGTGATTTTTAAAGCGACGACATCGTGAAAGCCTGCTGTTAATGATCTGTAAACGGGAAATTGCCAAATCAGAGGAACAAGTTATAATTTAAGAGAGAAGCGTTCACGAGCACCTTATTGACAAAACTGCATGAACTTGCACCCAGGCAGGCACTGCCTTTTTTCCTGGCAGCAGTCTTACGGGAAATGGTCTCATAGTCAGTGATGGAGAGGTTTGGTTGAGACAAAGGCGCCTCTCAAATCCTGCTTTTCGCAAGAGTGTTATAGCCACATATGCTCAGGTTATTGTCTGCTTTGGCCGAGACTTTGTATACTGATGACGTCCAGTTCGATGTTTAGAAGCTTACAAGTTGGATTGGAAGCTTTCAGGTAATGGTAGACTTAGCAGTTGATATGATTGAGGAAAAGTGGCAGCAAAGGTCTGTGCGAGATGTTTATGCAGATTTCAACCACTTAACCATGCAAATTGCTGCGACAACTTTATTTGGCGGATTCTCAGGAACTTATAGTCTGGATGCAATTGGGCAAGCAATTACCACCGCTTTCAAACTGTTTACTGCTCGTGCTACTTCCATGTTTATTGGTTTGTTTTTCCACCTGTGACTTCCCTTCTGCATCCTTTACAAGTTGGACAATTTGCTCATAATACCGCGATACATTCCAATTGAAAAGATCTTTATAGATCTTTGTTTGACGTAGAATCAAGCTACCACCTAACAGCAATGAGTTCTTCAACCGGTAGTGCCCGCCCTTCTTGCCCACTGAACACCCACAGCAGATATCAGTACATCAAGAACAGCCTAGAGACAAATCATAAATCTTCTCCTGCCAAAACACTATCAGAAACAATATAAATCATGCACAGGTCAGATGTAGAGGCAATCGCAAGTGAGGACATGAAAAGGGCATGCCACAAGCAGAACTCATGAACACGAGTAAAGCATGCTAAATGGGCGCTGAGTTCAAGGACGTGCCCATTCGGTCTCTTTTTTTGGTGGGTGGCCACTTTTTCCTGCGCTTTCTATGTAGAGAGAGGTAAAGCAATATTATTAATCTGAACAAGTGGGCTGGTCAAGACACAATGAAACTTATTCTATAGTAGGCTGAATTAAAATCAGCTAACACTTCAAAAGTTTACCGGACGACCTACATTCAAAAGCCCTTGCCAACTATCAAACAATCAGCTTAGAAGCCTGAACATGATATAGAGTACTCCCATGATATCGGATCCACCACATGCACTAGCTCAGACAGACCCATCACAATTGTTGTGAAGGTGATAAGGTCAACACCGCATGGAGGTTGAAGAGTGTAATAAACGTGGTCATCACAACTCAAAGGATGACCTAATAAGGAAGCTAGTCACAATCTTCGTGAAATAGTCAGCTCCCTGCAACCTCTATAAGATCATTTGCCCCAGGAAAGGTATATCTATTCTTAATTGTAACTTTATTGAGATTTTATAGTTCACTCGCATCTGCCAACTTCTGTCTTTCTTGTGTTTGGCAGCATTGGCGCACCCCAGGGATTTACTCTTCCTAATTTTACCCATCCTAATGTATTCCGACAATTATCGAGACACCTCTTTCATCTGGGTCATCCTATACAATGCTACACTCATAGGATGAGCCCCTGGGGCTAAATCCATCTTTGACCTCCAATCGGCATAACAACTCGATATATGTGGTCACGTGGCTGTATCTGTACTCCCTTCTCCTCCTCAAGTTTGGCATTGACACAGTTATGTGTACTTCCTTTGTTAAAAAGTATGTGCACAATCTTCCCTAATACCGACCCATATATTGTATAAATCCGTTAGCATGAAAGTCTTGCATATTAAAGGTACAATCTTCCTTGTAAGAACTCTGATTTAGAACTAATGTATGAATGGAAGAGAGTGTGTTACCTTTGGCTTCTGTCTAATTAACTCCCTTGCTTAATTCTTTGCTTGAAGACAATTAATCCCTAAGTGTCCTTTCTGTCCACAAAGGAAACACTCACAAGCTAGGGAGTTTGTTGTACTTTCTTGCTCGCTTTGATATTGAAACCCCTAGAGTTTGCGTAGAAATTTGGGTTTGAGTCTGGTTACCCCTCAAGAATGGAAACGTATGTTTCTTTTTCTGTAGCTCGGTCTTCGTCGGTGGTTGTACCTTTTAAAAATGATTTTTTGCAAAAGTAAATTGCATCCTCTAGGTTCTTACATTGATTATTTGTCACTTAGAGTTTGTGTTACTTCCGTTTCCCATTAACAAAGAAGCATGCATAGTAATAGGGTCTACATGTGTTGCTTTTGCTTGCAAGTTGCAAATCATGTCCAAAGAGGAGAATTTGGCTACTGCATCCACCTCATCCCCTCAGAGTGAAGAATTTTGGACTTGAAGACTGCTTCAGATTCTTCCCTCATTGTAGTTTATTTCTAAGTTCACCAAGTTAAGGCTTTACCCTTCATTAAACCTTAGGCCATGAATCTTATGCGCATCAGAGAAGGGACATGCCTGGACATTTTGTTAAACACTGCAAGAAGTGAAAGGCTAACCAAGCAAAGGAGGACCGATAAAACATGGCATCTACCAATATGGTTAGAGAGGAACTTTTCTTAGTGACGACTCAATGTCCCGAGAGAGAGTTTGCAGACCCAGGTGCAACGGTCTTCATGAGAGTCATTGAAGAGTGGAGCACAGAGTCACTTTGTGGTGGAGGTTGGAAGATGTTGTTTCAGCCTTGGGATCTAAGGAGCCATCTAGTACCACCTACAAAGATGGAGGAGCTCACTCAGATGGAGCTTGATGAGCTTGAGGTCACTAGGAGGAGCATCCATACAAGCTTACACAAAGGCATGGAAGAAGCGGGTACTTTTGTGAGTTACATAACTTACTCCAACGGCAGCAACATCAAACTGAGTTTTCAAGGTACATATTGGAATGGTTGTTTGTATAGGAATTGTCAATTAAAGGGAGAATGGAAAGGGCGAAAGCCTTCCATATATAGACAAAAGGGGACTTCTTATTGTAGAGGCTTTCCACAACTACGAGACTACTCTTGAGATTAGTTGGTGAAGATTCGACAAGTTTGAGTTGCTGATCAACAAATGTGATTACGAGGCTTCTCGAACTAGAAAGACTATGTGGTGATCATGCTAAACCCTTACAGTAGGAGACATGGGATCTGAGAGACCGACCATCTTGCCGAGTGGAGGACGTGTAGGCGACTATGATTTTCAGTGGGGATCAATGTGGAGCAGCCACAAGGATCTCACCGTGAAGGAAATCAAGACCAAGACATGGACATTGCCGGTTTGATGTCGGGTTTGGAAAAGACCCATGTACTTTGCAAGATTTAAGTCATTCCTATCTTCTGAGGGGGATGATTGGATGGATCTGTTAGTGTTCGTGGCTTGGACCACAAATTGTACCAGTGTTCTGGATTGGATCCAGAGTCTATATATATGAGCTGAGGGCTCATTTGTGGGCATCCCTCAGAATGGACTCCTTCGGATATTGTGAGGAGTGCAACGGGACCTCATACCTGTAGATCTGCCATGTGGGCAGCAATAGATCTCCTTCTTGTGTTCAGTTTAGGGCAGCTGGTTAGCAGATATGGCCGATAGTAAGTCCAATGTGCAGGTTGGTTGTGGGGCTGTGTATAGCCCAGCTAAGTGTCTATTGGGCTGGGGCAGGACGGCAATACAAGGGCCAAAGGGATGGAGAACTGCGCAGCAGCTCTGGGCAAAGGTCCATTTGTCAAGGACTGTAGGTGGCAGGAAGGCTGACTGCCAATCAGCAATGCTGCAGACAGGTCGGAAAACCTGCAACAAAGGCAGGCCAATGGTTGCACACCACATGGCAGAGTGGGCCAGGACCTACAGCAGACTGCAGGAAGGAGTCGGGTATAGCAACAAACTGCACAGTCCTGTCAGGTGGATGAATAGGCCAAAGATAGGGCCAGAACAGGTCATCAGAGGGCCAAACCTGATCGGCCGGAAGCAGGACAGATCAGAGGCATTAGGATGAGCTGGTCGGCTAGATCAACAGGGCCTAGCTAGAATCCTGTCAGTCACATGAAAACGCGTTTTGTCCTGTCAAAACGCAACGAAATGTTTCGAAATAGGATGAAACGCTCTGCATGAAACAGTGTTTCGCCCAAATCGTGAAATATTTTTTTAACATTTTTTTCAACGATTCAATGTTCATATATCTGGATTCTAGAATCCATATGCTTTTGAATCCATAAAGTTTGATTTATCTAAAGTTGAAACTTGAGAATCGTGATTGAAAGCTTGAGATAAATTTGAAGAATGTGTTGGTGTTTTAAATTTTATTCTTACGTGTTTTGACTTGTATTTCTCTTTGTTCACTCTAAACTTGAGTATAACATATCTTTTTTGCCACTATCGTTGTATATATTAAGTATCATTTCAAAACCTATCCGTTTCGTCTAAAAACACAAAACGAAACAAGTTGAAATGATGAAGCAGATGAAACCTTTTTTTATGACACCGAACCTATATAAAGGCCCATCGTGGGCAATGCAATCATTCTGCAGGACTCTTTGAACGGTCCAGGAGCCCCACAGTAGAAGACCTGGATTATGGTCCAAAAGAAGATCAGCAGCAGACTTACATAGAGTAGCCACTGAAGTCTCTTGGAGGGGTGCGCAATGATCTAGGAGAGTTCTACAACAGTGAGAGCAGCAAACAATGGTGTCCCACCTCCGCGATTGTTTGGTACAGGTGATGGTACAGATTTGACAAGGCTTTGTACTTGGAATGTTACCTATATACGATATTGTTTGGCTGTACATCTGTGTGTACTCTCTATCTGAAGTGTTCTCTCTCTATACACATACAAGCACATGGAATGAGTTGACATTTGAAGTTCTCTTTGTGAGATCTTAAGATATTCGACGAGCTCTAGTGTCTTGGAGATCAATAACAAAAGGGCCTTCTTAACTGAAGGGTGCTGACCTTGCCAAGGAAGAAGGAGCAGGCACATTCAGGTGTGTTGTTGACTTTGCAGACGGGTCAAAATACTTTAGGTCACCTACACCCTACCAGGGGATTCACTTCACTCGCTCTGAACTTGGTGAGACTAGAAAGATGGACAGAACCAACTATTCTTCATGGAAATCCAACAGTGATAGTAGTTAGTGGCCAAGATGTGACAGAAGGCATGGAGCTGAAACATATCAATGCGCTGGATGCCTCAAGGAAATCTAAATCCTGACACATCCAAATAGCAAAGGATGCACTCACTTTTTCCCAGATTATCAGGACAGTTGCGGATACTGTGATACCCCATATCCAGCTGGCAGATACAACACATGAAACATGGAAGATCTTACAAGTCTTTATGATACAAAATACAGGGAGAATAATCAGGCTCCATAATCAATTGTTCACCTCATGACGGGGGAATTAGAGTCAGCCCATGAGTTCCTTGTGAAAGGTGAAGATCCTCAAGGATCAACTCGCAGCTGCAGTTAGTCACAAGGTGAACAGCAATCAATTGGCCAGGCTTTTGGTCAATAATCTTCCAAAGACCTACCGAGAGTTGGTGACGACTCTTACCATTGGAGAATGGGCATGGCCAATTATTTCGAGGAGCTAGGCCTGCTGTTGCTTCAAGAAGAAGCTAAGACAAAGCTATATGACGGTAGTGACGAAAGCGATGATGATGAAAAGGCTCTCATGGCCAAAGGGAAGCAAGAATGGCAAAGGAAAGCTGCAAAAAGAGGAAGATAGGGACTCTTTTGATGAGGAGAACAAGAAGAAGAAGAAGAGAGAATTAGAAAAAGTGCTTTTATTGCTGAAACGAGCAGTGTACCTGCCATCGATTTGACCAAGTCTCCATGCTTTTAGGCATGTGATCTTTTAGCAACACCATCACAAAGTGGATTTGGGTTTTTTGGCTCATCTCAACTGTGGTAAGAAGCCCCTCGATGTCTTGGATTTGATTCTTGAACAATGTTTGAAAATCCCGCAGCAGCTGCTTCATCTCATCCGATTGCTTATCACATCATAATTGGTAGCAAAGCTATCCAAGTTTGCAACAAATCCTTCCATATCATTATCCTCAACTTGGGTCTGAGGTTACTAAGGCTTCTCCCTAGCTTTTATTAGCATAAAAGTAGTAAAGGGGCGAGGAAACTCTATGACAAGGGAAGGGGGGGGTGATTGAAAGTAGGCAAAGGAATAGGGAAGCGTAAAGGATGGAGATGATGTGCTGGAATCAGCAATCGCGAAGAGCACAACCAGCAAGAGGGATACTGAGAGCAAGCGGGACTGTTCAGTGCAGGAAATCAGCAACTTCTCCATGGTTGTTCAGCTTGAAGCAGGCCGCTCTGTTCTAGAAACAGGCAGCCACAGCAAGGATTCAGGAATAAAAGTCAACCTAGCCATTATGATTAGGCTATCCACAACCACCGACTGGCCTTTAAAACATTTGCTACGATAGAGGGCTGCTAATCCAATAACCGCCCAGCCACAGATTCCCTTACGAGCTCTTGTCTCTCCTCGTTTTTCTTCCTATGAGACCTCTTTCAACTTACCACCTGCCAAAGTGGAGCTCCTTGGTTTTGGAATCCTCTCCCATGCCGAATGCCTGCCATGTGGATTCTCCTTGGTGTGCCATGTGTCCATCATGGACCTTCTATTAAACCCCTCCAAAGAGCTTTTCCAATTTCACCTTCAATTAGTGCCTAGGTCTAGGAATACCCCCTAGACCCTAGCCTTCTAATCCACTTTAGCAAGCATTGTCCAGCCCTCTGGTTTTCCTCCTCACCACCATAACCACACCATAGGGTTCCAGGATTATGGTTGATGTAACTTGTAGTTGAATGCTTGGCTCTGTTACATGCAAATTCTAATACGGGCAAGTAATGCTCCCGATTAGTTTGCCGTTTACTTACATATGCTCGAAGCATATCCTCAATGACATGATTGACCCTTTCAGTTTGACCATCACTGTGTGGATGATCCATGGTTCTCATATTCAAATGGAAATACTTTCCCATTTGCTAGATGGAATCTCCAATGGATGTAGGAGACCTCCTACCTTAAGGTGTTCAGCCTTATGGCCTTTTTAGCACTTCAATATATCTAATCCAGGCCAAAAGAATTGCCTCTTTAGAAGCGCATACGTCTTCCGAATTCTCGGGTATCCAATACTTGGACAAATGACACTGAAAAAGAATTTGGCACCTAATGTCATTATTATTTAGGACACATATTGTACCCTTGTAGAGCAGGTAGCCGTCTTCTTCTCCCCCCCCCCCCCTAAAAAAGACTTCTATTTAGTATGAACAAAACCGAGGAGAGCAAAATCTCAAGGTGGAGATACATCATGTGGTGCATGAGAAAACACTCCTTAGAAGGAGGTAGAAGACAACAAATGTTGAGGCTGAAAATGCCATCTCATCCCTAGTAGGTAGCCATCTTCAATAGTATATTTTTTCCACTTGAGTTCTTCATCACCAGACTGTGATGTAACACCACATCCATGTGACTCCTCGGTGAAAGCTCCTCGATTGTTGGATCAATCCTCATAATTGCTTTTCATATTTTTGAAAAGTGTGAATCAAACTTACATTTTTCTTTTAAGGACTCTAGGAAATTATTTTGGAATTGAGTAAAACTCAATTCATTAACCATTGGCATTTGGCTTAGGGTATCTACTATGACATTAAATTTCTCCTTCCGATATGTCAATTGGATATCAAACGTTTGATTTATTTCAACCCGCGTAGCTTTTTTTTTTTTTTTGGGAAAAAAAAAGTTTTATTATATTATGATCACAAGTTTTGTACACATAAGTTCCTCAAATACAAAAGACCCCTCTCAAGAGAGGAATAGACATCTTGTAACCAAGATAGCTCCTGTTCAGGGGAAAAAAACCAAAATCTGCTGCTCCTAGTGACTTGGCAGCATCCAGATAGCTCCATGGTAGAAGAACAGGATGTACAATCAGATTGCAGGTTCATCTTTGACAGGGAAAAGGGAAGGTAAGAGATGTGCTTGAAGATCCACACTGGAGTTTGTGCACCTCCCAGCATCTCTGATATGGTCCTCCAGTTCAGCCTGCAATTGTGAAATCTGTTCATTAAAGTTATGGAATTCTTGATCGAGCAGAAATTTGGCCTGGACCACAAAAGGTAGTAATCAGTTAGTAAGAAAATATCTTTCATACCAATTCAAAAATATCTGATCAGCATGCATGACCTCATCATTAAACTGATAAGCATTCCTAGCAATCCATATAAACCATAAAGCATGTGCTCTGATGTACACCCATGTTGCATAAGGTAGCTTGAGTGCATCTCCCAAGGAAGTGATTTCCAGCCGATCGGTTCCCCTAGCATTAACTGAACCACCTTCCAGACTTTTCTTGCCCTAGGGCAGGAAATATAAAGATGGAATATGTCTTCTTTGAGTCCAGAACGTGATTTACAGGTGCCATCTCCCTTGCCAATCCTCAAGCTTTTGCAATTAGTCTAGACAACTTTATGTAGAATTAGCCACAAAAGAGTAGACATTTTCTCTGGTATCCTTCTGTCCCAGATCAGTGAGAACCTGATATCCCATTTCCTTTCAGCATCAGCAAGATTCCCTCTAGCTTTGAGGGTGGAAACAACCTCTTCAATGCTCTCAGAAGGAGTAGGTATGGGTAGAAAAGATGAGCTGCCAACCCAGCTGAACTCTCTAGTGAAGTTTAAAACCCTGCCCCCTTTCCAGGTAATGTCTCCATCCCACAGTTGTAATTTGCTCATGACCAGCTCTTGATCTGCATTACTGAGTATGTATTCCCATCTTATCTCCAGCCGTGTCTTTCATTTGAGGTTGGTTTTGTCCCACAAATCTCCCTAGTTGACTAGACCCTTCTTTGAGAGTTGCCATGCTTTTAAGAAACCCTCATCACTTAGTTGCTGTTTGGTAAAGAAAACAGACATCCAAATTGAGTCCAGAGTCATGAAACTCCCTTTACCAAAGAGGACAACGTGACTCTTGATCAGTTCAAAGGCCCCCCATAAGGTTTTCTAGAATTGACTCCCCTTAGGTGGCTGGAAGTTTGTAGGCTGCTAGCTGGATATTAATTACTCCCAACCCTCCTTCCTTTTTGGGTCTGGTACAAAAGGACCATTTGACCTTTGATATTCTCCTTCTTGTATCACTCCCCTCCCACAAGAAGGATTTGTAGACTCTGATGAACTTTCTAATCCTGCTTTAGAGGGGCACCAACAGGAGAGATAAAATATAGCTATTGGGTATATGCAATGGTTTAGAATAACTCTCCTCCCTGCAAGATTTGCCTGTAGACCTATGAGTCTGTCTATTTTTTTTAGAATCTATCTAGAAACCACTCCCATTTATCATTTCAACTTTAAAGCCCATAGGAATACCCAACAGCCTGAAGATTTGACCATGTGAAATTCTTTTGCATCCCATATGATCTAGAAGCTTTTGAGAGCCATCTCTGAGCAAGGCATAACCTGTTTTTGTGTGGTTTATTTTAGAACCAGATGCCATACAAAATATGTCCATACAATCCATAGTCCATTGAATGTCAGCATTGATAGTGAGAGTGGTGTCATCAACAAATTGCTGATTACTAGATGTTTTCCTGAGGGGAGCTCAATACCTCTAATTTTACCACTTGGCACTTGGTCTTTTATTAGCCATCCCAAAGCATCAGCAACTATGGCAAATAAGAGATCACTCAACTTCCATCTTCCCATTTACACCTACCCTTATCCTATGATCCATGCATCTACCATTCAATGCACCTTAATGCACCCTTCCCTTCCTATTGCCCCTAGGACCTAGACACGTGTGTGCATATCTTTATTAATAAAATAAGTATCACATGTCCAAATTTGATGCCGTCTGAAGCAGCGGCTCCACTTGACTAGTCGTATCTACTGAGATGATCCACTGCCATAACGAGTCGGTCGGTGTCCATCATAAATTCAAATACATGTTACACCATTGGCGTATAATATATAATAATGTTTTAATGTCTACTAATCATGGATTAGTGATTAGAGATGCATATTTGGAAATCGAAGGCAGAAACTCAATACGAAGACTTTGTATAAATGGATGCTCAAGTATGTGTGGGTGTGTGGATTTGTATGTGTAAGAGCATACTTTTATACTATGGTCTACACCCATTGTTGGGCGCTGATGACGTCAGTGGGGATGTCATAGTAGCTAGTCCCTGCTATGCATGATGGAGTTTATGGTTTTCAATCTTATGAGTGACTATCATGAGATTGAAACTGCACTATGTGTTTTTAGAGGATGAGTTTGGGAATGTTCCTGGATTCATCTAGGTATATGCTTCTGCCGTATTAGTGGACATGCAAATTTCACCTTGTGGAGTTTTCGTCCAAGTTGCGGCCTGCTGGTATTGCGATAACTCTTTCTATCTTAAATGGTGCGTTGCCCTATCAGCTAGATTTAGATTTAGATGCTCGTTTGGGAGAGACTAAAATGAAATCGTTTAGACTTCACAAGCAGTTGTAGCTTGAATGAAGAGATTTGGACTACTTTTTGATTAGCCTTCTCCTTTAGTGCTAGCCTTCATCATTGCTGAGTTTGCCCTTCACCTCCGGAGTGCCGACAGAAAATTAGTACGAAGACTTTGTATAAATGGATGCTCAAGTATGTGTGGGTGTGTGGATTTGTACGTGTGAGAGCATACTTTTATACTATGGTCTACACCCATTGTTGGGCGCTAATGATGTCAGTGGGGATGTCATAGTAGCTAGTCCTTGCTATGCGTGATGGAGTTTATGGTTTTCAATCTTATGAGTGACTATCGTGAGATTGAAACTGCACTATGTTGTGTTTTTAGAGGATGAGTTTGGGAATGTTCCTGGATTCATCTACGTATATTTGGAAATCGAAGGCATCCTGATAGCCTTGAATGTCGACCTCTACAACATGAATCATGGTGTCCCAAATCTTTTTGTCACTGCCATTTGCCAGAGAGAGACCACATAATTTATGGGCACTTGGACTCTCAGGCAACTTCATTTTCTTAAATGAATAGTTTAAGAAATTTTGTGTGACACTATCATTAACCATAATTCTTACTTTTTTTCCCTTAATTTTTCCATGCATTCTGATTAAGTCATGAGGACCAAAAGTGGCCTGCCACATTGCCGATGATAGGCAACACATGTGGGTGCTATCCTCATGATAAACCTCTACTGCAGTGTACTTTTCAGCACCTTTAAGCGGTAATACTTACACTTCGTATACTTGTCTTTGTGGAGGTTTATACGGGTCCTTAGCTTCCTCCTGTTTATTTCTATGGCAGTTCCAAGTAGCATGAAATTTGCCCAAACATTTAAAGTAAATACTTTCTTGCTTGGCCTTCTCCTAATCCTCTTTTTTCAGAAGAGGATATCTTTGCATTTAAGGTTTCTTGGGCGGTACTTGAGAAACCTCCTTGAAGTGCCCCTTTCTTTTTATTGAAGCTAGGAACAAAGCCAGTTTGTTCCAAAGTTCCAACTCTAGATTTTCCAGTAGTATCGTCATATATCTGGGCATATTTGATGGTTTCCTCAAAGGTCTTGGGAGAATTTCTTATCACATCAACCTTGTAGTTGTCTTTTAGACCCCTCACGAGACCCCTTATCTTTTGGAATTTATCGATTCCTTTAACTTAGGACAAACATTCCTATAATTTGCTATGTACTGGACTGAAGTAATTTTCCCAAGTTACAATTATTCCACGCTTCCCATGCCATTTCTAGCTCATTCTCAAGTAAGAATTCTTTTAGGAAAGCTTGTTCAAACTAAGCCCAATACTTTGGGATCTTATCTATTTTCTTGAGGATCTGATACCAATGAAACATTTGCTATGATAGAGGGCTACTAACCCAATAATCACCAAGCCACAGATTCCGCTTACAAGCTCCATTCTCTCCTCGTCTTTCTTCCCGTGAGACCTCTTTGAACTTACCACCTACCAAAGTGGAGCCCCTGGTTCTGGAATCCTCCCTGATGCCCAATGCCTACCATGCGGATTCTCCTTGGTGTGCCATGCATCCTTGATGGACCTTCTATTAAACCCTTTTAAAGAGCCTTTCCAATTGCAACTTCAACTAGTGCCTAGGTCTAGGAACACCCCCTAGACCCTAGCCTTCTAATCCATTTTAGCAAGCATCGCCCAGCCCTTTGGTTTCCCTCCTCACCATAACCACACCACAGGTTTCAGGATTAAAGCCATATGTCAACCATCTTGGAAAAAGGTTGTTCCAAGGGCATAATCGTTGGCATCGTTCTCAACCACAAATGGTTTAGAGGTAGTGTCACCACATGCTTCGATTCTCTAAAGCATGCTTCCAAAGCATTTGTACGAAAAATAGCTCTATACTTAATTTGCTTGTAAAGAATCTTTCTCTCTCTCCTCCCTTTGGAAAATTGAGAGAGGGGTAGCAAAATGTGTTCATATTCATAACATAGAGAAGCTGGGTTCAAAGGATATTTGCAGATGTTTCATACGTGAAGGGTCAGTGAGACTGAAAGGAGCACGTACAAGGTACAAGTACAAGGGTCGATGAGAAACACCGTCATGTCAAAACTAGGATAATGAAAAATCTAAATACAAGGTACTTGTACCTAGACCTAGGACTAAGTGTCCTAGGTGTCACATAGGACTAAGTGTCCTATGTGGCCTAAAAGGCACTAGCACTACAAGTGCCTACATTTATGCCTACAAGGCACATACCATGGCCTGGTATTTTCTGGTCATGGTGGCACATGTTCATCCAAAAGGATATAGCCACCTATGAATGTACAAGTGATGTCAGATCATGTAACAAAGGGAACCAAGTGTAAAGCCTGTCGGAAGACTTCGAACTTGGGACGAGGAAGTGCCTTTGTAAACATATCTGCTATGTTGTCCTCTGTGGGAAGATAGGACAACTCTATGTCTCCTGCTGACAACCGCTCTCGAACATTATGATAGTGAACTTCAATATGCTTGGTACGCGCATGAAACACTGGGTTACGTGCAATGGCCAAAGCACTCTGGCTGTTAGTGTAGACAATAGTGGAGGATGTCTGGCAAATACCAAGATCTGTAAGTAACTGTCGAAGCCAAACACACTCTACTGTAGCGGTGAAAGCTGCCCTGTACTCAGCCTCACAGCTAGACGTGGCAACTGTTGGTTGCTTCTTGCTGAGCCAAGAGATGCATGAATTGCCAAGCAAAAAACAATTGCCAGTATGTGACACTCTGGTGTCGGAACATCTTGCTGAGTCACTAAGACTCTCTTCACTGCCTGCCAATGCTGTGAACTGGGCATGTGCATGAATCTTCTGAGCTGAGATACTGCATACTTCTGCAAGTCAGGTCTGGTGTGACATAAATAAATAAGGCATCCAACAGCCTGTTGATAAAGAGTGATATCACATGGTGGGCTCCCATCATGAGCTGAGAATTTGAATCCAGGGTCCACTGGAGTAGAGATTGGCTTGCAATCCTCAAGGAGCTGTCCAATATACTTGGACTGAGACATCATGATACCCCCCTCAACATGAGCAAACTGAATGCCCAAATAATAATGGAGCCGTCCCATGTCTGACATGTCAAAAATCTGTTGCAAATCAGCCTTGAAAGCTGCAATTTGCTGAGTATGTGGGCCCGTGATGAGCATATCATCCACATATAAAATCAGCACTAAAAAATCAGATCCACTCCCACGGACATAAAGAGTGGGTTCTGTGGGACTATTCTGAAAACCAAGGGATAGTAAGTGTGCATGAATTTTGGCATACCATGCCCTGGGTGCCTGCTTCAAACCATAAAGGGCTTTTCTAAGCCGGCATACCTTATTTTCAGAATTAACAACCTCAAAGCCAGGAGGTTGTGTGACATAGACTTCTTCCTGCAGATCCCCATGAAGAAAAGCAGTCTTGATGTCAAGTTGGTGCACTTGCCAATGATGATGGGCTGCAATGGCAATGACACATCTAATGGTAGTAATCTTGGATGTGGGAGCAAATGTCTCCTCAAAGTCAATGCCTTGTTGTTGGGCATACCCTTTTGCAACAAGATGGGCTCTGTATGGATCTATGCTGCCATCAGATTTCCTTTTTAATTTGTAGACCCACCGCGTTCCAATGGCATGCTTGCCGGGAGGGAGATCTACTAATTCCCATGTGTCATTTTGGGCAATAGATTGTAACTCAGCTCTCATTGCATCCATCCACTCTTTGCTGTCAAAAGCATCTTTATGGCACAGAGGCTCTTCATTGCAAGCTGTAGCAAGGAGTGCAAACTCAAGAAAGTGACCATGCTGTCTATTCCCTGATCTTGTCCGGGCAGCAAAAGGCTGATCTTGTTTGCTGTCCCTCAATGTATCAAGAAGCCATCTGGGAACTTGCCTTTGCTGTCTATTGACAGCTCTTTCTTCAATGACTGTATCATGAGTAGTGGGATCATTTTGTGCCGGAAGAGAAACCTGCAAATCAGCATGAGGTTGTGGTTGATTATTGCTTAGTGGAGGGCCTGCAGGAGGCTCATGTTGCTGGTCAAAATCCTCTTCTGATGATGGCAGAGGTAACCAAGATTCAAAGGCATCAAACATGTCAACATCTGGCTTTGCTTTGCAGTCCACAAGAGGAGAAGCTGAATGTTCAGCAAAGATCACATCTCTACTAACAATAATCTTCCCAGTATTTGGTTGATATAACCGATACCCTCTGCTCTCCTGGCTGTAACCAATAAATATGCATTTGATTGCCTTGTCATCAAGCTTATGTCTCAGCTGAGATGGTACATGAACATATGCAAGAGACCCAAAAACTCTCATGTGTGAAAGTGAAGGCTTCGTGCCTTTCCATGCTTCATAAGGTGTAATAGTCTTCAATGCCCGTGTAGGTGATCTATTCAGCACATAGTTGGCACACATTACTGCATCAAGCCAAAATTTATTGGGCAAAGACTTGGCCTTAAGCATGCATCTGGCCATCTCCATTGTGGACCTGTTTTTCCTTTTAGAAACAGGATTCTGCTGAGGAGTGTAAGGAGTAGTGCATGAGTGAATAATGCCCCGTGAAGACAGAAATGCATCAAACTCCTTTGACATATACTCACCCCCCCTAACTGTGTTGAGGGTGACAAGCTTGCTTCCTGATTCATTCTAACCATATTCAGCCATCTCTGAAAGCATAAGAAAACTTCAGATTTGGCCTTTAAAGGATATACCCAGCAATATCTTGTGAAATCATCAATGAGAGTCATGAAATACTTATACCCCCCAATGGCATTTGTCCTCATTGGGCCACAGACATCACTGTGTACTAGCTGCAATTTCCTTTGTGAGAGTTTTGGACAATTCTTTTGAAAAGGAAATCGATGCATCTTACCCAAAAGACAACCCTCACACACATGTTTGGAAACTGTGTGAGTTTGAGGTACATCATTTGCCATCTGTTGTGAATGGAGCTGTGCAAGAGCTCTATAATTGAGATGGCCCATTCTCTCATGCCAAAGATGAGTTGCAGCAAGCTGTGAATCTGAAATAGCGAATGCTTCAATAGAAAGTGCAGCTGAATGATGATCAAGGTGATAAAGCCCTTTTTGCAAAGTGCCAGTGAGAACTATGGCATTGTCATCACGAAGATCATAAACGAGACATTTGTAGCCATCAAAAATTACTCTGAAACCTGAAGTAGCAATTGCTGAAATTGAAATCAAGTTGACTTCAATGCCAGGCACAAAAAGGACATTTGTCAGAGTGACAGGATGGCTTGAAATGGATGTGAGCTGCACATCTCCAACTCCTTTTACAGCATATGAAGCATTATTAGCACATGTAACAGTCCCCCTCGAGGTGCATCAGCTAAAGAATGGAACAACTGTGTGCAAGATGTGACATGCTTGGAAGCACCACTATCAAAGTACCAGGACTGAGCATCATTAGCAATAAAGAGTGCATCAGCTTTGGAGGGATCAAATGAGCAATGGACAGCCCATGCCCGATCATCCTGAAGAGCATGTGCATGTGAAGCATCTGCTGGCTCATGGGATTCAATAGCATGTGAGGCATTAACTATCAATCCTGCTTTCTTTTTCTCCGAAGCAATGCGCTTCTTGCATTCTGAAATGTCATGTCCAGGCTTGTGACAATAGTTGCATCTTTTCTTCTTTGCCTTATCTGCTGTATTTTTAGATGCATGGGAGGAATTGCAGCTGCTATGCGCAGATTTTGGCTTGCCCATAGGCCTGGAAGCCTTGCCTCTTCCTGTTTGCTGTGAAGCAAATGCATGATCAGGAATAATGGGTTGCCTATTAGCTCTACTTTGCTCTTTCTGCAAAAGCAAAGTAACTAGCTGATCAAAAGAATAGTGGTCTGGATTACCCATGGCCACTAATCGAAGGGTTGTAGCAAGCCCTTCATATGTATTTGGTAGTCCATTCAATGTGGTACTAACAAGCTGTGAATTTGGCACCACCTCATCAATGTTGGCAAGCTGTTCCATGAGGTCCTTGACCTTTGTCAAGTATGCATCCATTGACTCACCTTCATTCATACTGACTTCCTGTAATTGCCTTCTCAAATATGCAGCACGAGCTTCATTGCGAATCTGATAGAGAGAAGCCAATTTATCCCAAGCATCCTTTGCTGTCCTGCAAGACCGGATGTGTGGAATAATGATTCTCTTGCATTAAAGCAATGCATGAATGCGCATTTGCATCTCTTGCATCCCATCTTGACTGTTCTTGAGTTGGAAGAGCAGCGGCAAGAGTGCTAGAGGAAGAGGCATTAGGAGGAGTACCCCCTGCAGAAGGACCAGTAGTAGAGGCAACCACTGTAGCATTGGCTGGCCTCAGATCAGCCCCAGAAACAATATTCCACAAATACTTTGCAACAAGAATATGTTTCATGAGATAAGACCACATCGGATAGTTGGTGCCATCCAACTTATCATCTTCACGAAGAACTTCAAATAAATCTTGATTGTTCCCAGCCATAGCAAATGTGATACCTTGAAAAAAGACCTAAAAACCCAAAAGCCTCAAGGCTATCACTGCAAAAAGCTGGCTGTCCAAAATGACAGCAAATATCTGCAAATTTCTGACCCAAATCAAAGGGCAAATGCAGATCTGACCCAAATGTGACCGTGACAGGCAATGTTCACTGCAAAATATAGCAAATTTGGCAAAAGCCCCAAATTTATTGAGGGAAAATAGGCCAAAAAGAGAGCAAATGCAGAAAAGCCCCAAATTTTGCTGAAATTTTTGCAAATGTGACCCAATGTATGCAAATCTGACTCAATGTCCTGCAAATGTGACTTAATGTCCTGCAATCTGACCCAATGTACTGCAATCTAAACAAGAAATTGCAGACCAAATCCCAAAACTCCAATATTCTTTCAAGAAATTGCAACCAAAGGAGATGAAAAGAACTGAAAGCCCCAAATTTGCCAATGTCCTGCAAAAGCTCCAAATTGCAAATGTCTGTAGATACCACTGGTAGTAGATTTGCACGTGCGAAATTGTACAGAACACTTGGAGCAGGTACAAGTTGTACGGTCAGCTGTTCAGCAAGTACATGTGTACGGAATGCAGGTACAAGTTGACGGTTGATCTGCAAGTAAAACCGTACGGAAGAACATACGAAGCAGATGAACCTATACGGAGCAGGTACGGTGCAAGTACACTTGTACGGAATCTATACGGGAGACCTATACGTCTGTATGCACTATTGTACGGAACTGTGTACTTGTGCATGTATACCTGTACGAAACAGGTACTATGTGCAGGTACACCTGTACCGAACAGTTGCTGTGCAAGCCCTATTGGACAACGCAGGTACTTTGTACAGGTGCAGGTATGGAAGAAGATGCGATGGGCAAAACAACTAGCGACGTAGCTGGGCGGCAGGACTCGGGATCTGTACATGATCCGTACGGAAGTTCGTACAGTCGTACGGATTGTACGGATGGAGCGCAGGCTGTTAAAAGCTGTGAGCGATGCAGATCCGGAGGCAGGGGAACATGTCTAGTAGCGCTCTGATACCACTGAAGGGTCAGTGAGACTGAAAGGAGCATGTACAAGGTACAAAGTACAAGGGTCGATGAGAAACGCCGTCACGTCAAAACTAGGATAATGAAAAATCTAAGTACAAGGTACTTGTACCTAGACCTAGGACTAAGTGTCCTAGGTGTCACAGAGGACTAAGTGTCCTATGTGGCCTAAAAGGCACTAACACTACAAGTGCCTACATTTATGCCTACAAGGCACATACCATGACGTATAGGGCATCACTAGAACCACCAGAAGATGGCCTACAATACGGTCATATAAACTATGGCTACACACAAGTATGTGGTCTAGAAACATGCTGACAACATTTCCTAGATAGATGGTATATATCATTCATCGTCTGTCGGAAAGCAGCAGCACATTAGTGAGTCCACATGGCAAAACTCAGAACTCATATTGCTCGTACCTTATATGAAACTCTGTCTTAGGGACATCCTCTTTTCTGTTATAGTTTTGATGGTGCCTCACACCATGCAAACGATCTATGAGGCCATTCATCCGAGATAAAGGATATTTGTTTTAAATGTTTACTTTACGTAGACCTTTATAGTCCATGCATATACACATTATACTTTCATGTATTCGTGTTCACACCAAAATGATTGGTCCTCCCTTGGTTCTTAAGGCTCAGCCTATATGGTTGTTTGAAAAGTGCCGGTTAAGCTCTTGGAAGAAGCTCTATCTTATGTTCTACATTCCTCTAAGGTGGATGACCATAAGGTAACTTAGATGGAAACACGTCTCAAAATTCAACTAGCGGACTTTGGAGTAGTTGTGACTCTTTAGAATCCATTGAAGGTCTAAGAAATACTTCCAACGAGCTGGAGCAGCAGAAAACACTGGTCTACATGAGGCTTTACAGTGGTAAAATTCCCTAGATTGAGTCCAAAATCAATGCTAGTATGTCCATAGTGCATCCACAATCGTGTTAGTATGTCCATAGAACGTATTGTTTCATTAACTCAAGATTTTTTTTTTCATGAAATAGATTTCTATTAAGTATGAAAAATATCCGCGTGAGCAAGCTCAAAGCGGAAATACATCATGCTGTGCATAACGAAAACCCCCCAAAATAGGGAACTAAAAAACTCAAAATGACCTGGAAAGAAACCAAGGTTGAGGCTGAACGTGCCACCTCAACCCTGCTATAGCCTCTACGAAAAAGGGGAACCCCTCCATTCCCTAAGGAATATAACCCTCCTTGTTGAGGCAGCCCGGGAAGAACCCTGCGTGCTCGCCCAACTGGCCATCAGTGTGTGAACAGTGTCAGCCCAAATACTGGCCAGGGTGTGCAAGGATGGACTTGTGAATCCATCTAAGGCCTCTGTGCGTCTGGCCCTCCAAATCTGCTAAGCTGTGATGCCAGCCAATATCTCCCAAGTGGTATCCCCATCATCATGTACTAGTCTATAGCGGGAGATAGGCACATCCTCCAGAGAGCAAGTCTAGGTGATGTCGAATCGATATGACCCAAGAAGCATCCCGCCACTCAGAAGTTGGCTTGATAGGGAGAGCCAAGCCACTGATCTCTACATCGTGAAGAAACGAGAAGGAGAAAAAGTATAGAAGACCCTGGCAATTCCCATTTAAATGGTTCTCGCGTGCCTGAAGTCCCATAGACAATGATGAAACGACTCATCAGTAGATGAGCACCTAGGACAAGTGGGGTCTGCCCCAAATCTAGACCTCCACTTGTTCACTGCAATCCCTCCATGAGTAGAAAGCCAAAAGAATAGAGTGACCTTTCTATTTCTTCGGGATCTCCAAAGCCTCCTTCAAAAGACCCTCTGCAAATCAGCGAAAATCTGATAACTCTCCCAATGAAGGGCCTTGGAAGATGTCCAACCTCTACAACTGATCTAAAACTTCCTGGCATTACTGACCGTGTAACCGAAAAAAGGAAGGCTCTTCTCTTGGTTCCATGCAACAATCCGTTTCCACTCTTCGGGGTCCCACTAAAGAAACTTTATGGGGACTTCTCCAAAGAGCCACAACCTCCAAGAACCCGAAAGAGAAAGATGAGGGCTTGGATCAATATGCCATGCAAAGTTCGTGCCCTGATTAAAAAAGCCTACGGTCCTGACAACCTGAAAAGGCATGCCCAAAAGAATATCCTTTGAAGACATAACCAGCCTGCCACCTGCCCGTACATAAAAAACCAAGGCATCCTCCTGTGCTCCAAAAAAAGCTATAACCTGGAGACGAGTACCTATCCTCAAGAAAGCCCCATCCACACGGAGCATACAATGGGCCTGTCATATGTATCCACCCAATCAAGGGGAAGGGCTGCATCAATCTGAAGTATCCTCCCTGCACATCCTCTGAGGTGACTAACCATTTGCTGTTGACAAACTTTTGGAAGCCTCTTGAAGGCTTTCCAAGAACCTACGGAGGCGATAGGGCCCTGACTCGAACAGAATAAAGCTCGGTCCATTCCAAAAATGCTGTGGGAAGGGAGAAAGGCGAAGAGGTGTGCTGGCTGCATGGCACATGCTGCTGCCTTTCTCTGCCTTCTCTAGTGCCTCTGTGCCATTCTGAGCTGTCCCTATTCGTGCACATAACCTCTCCTTTCTGATACAATGATCCTGTATGTGGGTCCTAGAATGAGCCTCTACATTAGCCATCTCATCAAGAGGAAGGGCTAGTACCTGGTGGCAGGTGAAGATTTCTGTTTCACAAGACATATCAAGGTTGACATGCATACTTGTAAACCCTTCTCCCAACTCTTTATGTAAGCAATATCAAAGAAAATCCTTCAGTTTGTGCACGCTCAAGTGTATACAATGGCCATCCTTAAGCTGACTCTTTATCAGCCGCAGCCTTGAGCATGCTGAGATCATCCCTAACAATCCAAGATTCCACCTAAGGGAGGCAGTGACAACCCTATTTCTTGTGTTGAAGAGTCTGCCTCATATTGATGGAAGGAGCCCCTCAGTATAAAATGCTTTACTAAATATGTTTTGCTTCTCAGAGTTTCTTCTCGAGAATAGATGAGGTTCCTCAGCCACTTACATTTGGGATGTCTTCCTCTGCTCCATGTAGGCTGAGATACTACAAGCATCTGTGACCTGCTTTCGGCCGCAAAAGAATGACCTGTAACTCTTCAAAATATGTTCTTTGTAACTTTATTACTTTATCTTGAATAGGTATTCCTGGAAGAGAAACCCCCTTTGAAGTTTGCAGCCTCAAGCTCTTAAACAACTGTTCTGTGAGTTGATTATGCTGAAGTAGAACAATTTAATTTACTTATATTTTAAAAACCTTTCTACCTCACGGAATTATACATGCATACAGCCTTGGACTCCATTGAACACTTTATTTGGGGGTGCAGAGGGGCCCAGAGGATCTGGCAGGCACACTTTCTCGAAAGGACAATGATTTACATCACTTGGGGATATGTGGTTGTGACTTCTTGGCTGACTCAGTCCAGCCAGCAAATAGTCTATGAGGGAGTAGATTCAGACGGGGATTTTCTCAAAGCTAGGGAGACCCCTCAGCTTATCACTCTTAATGCACTATCTCTCTTGTTGCAAAGACATCAGCCTCTCCCAGCAAACAACCACCCCCCCCCTGCCCCCTCCGTCTGAGAGGGCTGCTCCTTGTTCTTCGATGAGTCTCCTGAGTCTCTTTGTTGTTGCTCATGTGGGAAGCTCACAATGGGGCCTCTTGGCATGGTTATTTCTATGGTGGCCTTTGTAACGACCCACTTGGTGTACCCTTGTTGCCACACAATGGTGTCGCCATACATCTTTGCAAAATGAACCATATCCTCAAGGGATGTGATCTTGTCGTGGCGCACCTCGTTCTGATAGTCTCCTGGGAAGTGTAATAGAATACTCACCATACTTAATCAGAGAAGGCGAATAAGAATGTCCAAAGATAGGAACAAAGGATGCACTCCCAAACCACACAGAGTGGACAATGGGGTCCTCTCAATGGAGCTAGGAGCTTTTGGTCAGCATCCTTTCTGCCCTATGTGATTTGCTTGACTGGGTGAGCTCTCCACAATGGCTAAGGGCTATTTCTGATGCTCCTGGTGCCTCTACTACACCCTGGTGCTGCTGTACCCTTCACGTTCTCTTCTGAGGATGTGCTGCCTGCATGCTGCTGCCTTTCTCTGCCTTCTCTAGTGCCTCTGTGCCATTCTGAGCCATCCTTATTCGTGCACAGAACCTCTCCTTTCTGATACAATGATCTTGTATGTGGGTGCTAGAATGAGCCGCTACATTAGCCATCTCATCAAGAAGAAGGATGATGAAAAATGATATATTGCTAGTACCTGCTGGCAGGTGAAGATTTCTGTTTCACAAGACATATCAAGGTTGGCATGCATCCTTGTAAACCCTTCTCCCAACTGTTTATGTAAGCAATATCAAAGAAAATCCTTCAGTTTGTGCACGCTCAAGTGTATACAATGGCCATCCTTAAGCTGACTCTTTATCAGCCGTGGCCTTGACCATGCTGAGATCATCCCTAACAATCCAAGATTCCACCTAAGGGAGGCAGTGACAACCCTATTTCTTGTGTTGAAGAGTCTGCCTCATATTGATGGAAGGAGCCCCTCAGTATAAAATGCTTTACTAAATATTCTTTGCTTCTCAGAGTTTCTTCTCAAGAATAGATGAGGTTCCTTAGCCACTTGCAATTGGGATGTCTTCCTCTGCTCCACATAGGCTGAGATACTACAAGCATCTGTGACCTGCTTTCTGTGGCAAAAGAATCACCTGTAACTCTTCAAAATATGTTCTTTGTAACTTTATTACTTTATCTGGCTACCACCTCCCAGACACTGTCCTCCTTATGAGGAGGAGCTAGACTGTCAGGGGGGACTGCCTCATGGAGTGCGATCCTCTGGATGCTCTGACTGTATCCAGTAGGCTGGGGAGATCTCATCAATTTGAAATGCGTGTCCTCCCTCTGTCAACCAAGCCACCATCCCCCAGGTGTAGTCTCTATGAAGACTCTACATACATGTCATGATCTTGAGGGCTGCCATCCAGATCCTCGCTGCACTACAACAGCTCCATAGGCAATGCGGGATAGTCTCCAGGGCACCAACGGAGCAACAATGGCACTGCCCATTGACTCGCATCTGCTCCAACCACGGTCCGATGGGCGAGCCTCCGTGGGCGGCCATCCAGAAGAAGTAAGAGATCTTCCTCGGCCGTAAGCTAGACCACAATCGCGTCTAGAACCTGGAGCGCACATCGTAGGGCACTCTCTAGGTCACCCAATGTCTCTCCCTTGAAGGGGTCCACCTCGACGAGTCCATCTGAAGCCTCCTGCCAATCCGTGTGGTGTAGGAAAAGAAGGGCACCTCATCCACCTGCTCAGCTGGGCCGCCCCTGGAGGGCCAAAACCACTCTCCCGGATCCCATTGGACCTCCCTCAGAGGTCTACCCTCCCACAGCCAAAGGCGCCATCTAGAGGCATCCTACTTTGAAATACTGGGAGGGTCAATGTACCACTCCTTCCCCAACTCTCATCATCTGCCAGTGTATCCCATCAAGACTCCCATCCATCTCGGGGTCACTCTTAGTGAGTGGCTGAAGTAGGCCTCCAGGTCCTACATGGAAGAAGCTGGGGTGCGTGCTGCCGCACTGCATCAACATCCTCAAGGGAACACCAGCACGGGAAAATTGCCCCAACCATCTGCTATCTCTCCAAACGTGAAGTCCTTCCCACCAGGACTCCGGAATGGCTAAGTCAATCTCGCCCATCCGCTGCCCTGCCCCTCGTAGATGCGCTAGCCTCGCCTCTATCTCCATAGGTAGTCTGCTCCAACGGCCAAAGGACCCTGCTGGACCACCGTCCCACTGTGCCCAACCAATGTGAGTCCACTGTCCGAGCATACGGCCCTCCTGATCTCTGATCTCTGGGTGCCACATAAGGGGTTGGTGCTCAAACTCCTCTCTGCATGTGGGCGGAGCACGGATGAGACCCCCTGCCAGTCTCTGCCATACCGTGTGAAGACTCCTCATTAGAGGGGAGCCCTTCCTTGTAAGGGGGGCCTCTGAGAAGATCCATCGATGTGAAGGCTGCCAATGTCCCCCCGTGCGTGGGGTGTTCCTCAAAAGCCCTCGCTGTAAGAGGAGCTTCCACGGCTCTGCACCTAGGTCAATTTAATTTATTTGAGGTTTCTTGCATGATTCTATCCTCGTTTCATGTATTTTGGTCCTACTTCATAGAAGTTCATTTTCTGCCCAAAAGAAACAAACGCAGGAATGTGACAACTGAGAGATGATGAATGTTTCAGGGCTTGGCATTATGATGATTTCAAGCTGGAGGATCAAAAAGGGCTATGGCACTTGATACACAACTTTTGAAGCATTGTGAATTCTCTCTTTATGCTTTGGTCATGGTGAAATTTATTTGCAATATAATTGTTTGCATAAACAAACATTTTTTCCAATATTCCAGTACAGAGTTTAGACCTTATGTGGGCATGAGTTTTATCACACTTTAATTGACATGAAAATTATGGTTGCAGTTCCAGAATGGTTCCCAACTCCCGACAATGTACAATACAATAATGCAGTTAAGAAATTGGACCATGTTGTCTATGAGGTGATCAGGGAGAGAAGAGCATATCTGGCATCTACTTGCCATGAAACTAAGGGCAGTGGAAAGGGATTAGACAGTGTGTCTGCTGGCTTCCAAGATCTTTTGACACAATTAATACAAGTAGGGATTTCCTAACAGTTTTTTCGTATGTATACATCATTCTTTTCCAAAATATTTGCAGCTTGCTTGTTAGAGTCAAAATTTGCTTACATAGGTAAGAAAGGTTAAAGAGGACACACCTGTTTTCTCCTATTTCAGTACATGGCTGTACAAGTACTTTATTCTAAGGTTAAATTACGCTTTTCTTATTCTAATAATGCATTATATATCTACAAGGCTCGTCTTTCCACTTGATGTCATAATACTTAGATTCGCAAGTGTTGATCCACTGCAAGCATGCTGACTTGCCAGTTTCATATTAAAGTGCAATGCCAATGTTGATTTGCCATCTCTGTTGATATAAAGTATGATTGGAACGAACTTTGGTATGATCTATACACATAGCTTCGATATGGAAACACCTCTTGGCCTCAGGCAACTTGGAGGTACAATGCTGATCTCTATCCTCAAGCTACCTACAAGACCATAAAGGGTTAGAATACAAACATAAGGACACATGCTGTTGGCTAGTGCATCACCACTCAACCATAGATCCTTGCAAGGATCCCCTCCAAGTTGGATGTCAGGCAACCCAAACCATTGTGCTCCTAGGTATCGTATACTATGCAGCCCCATTCGGGCATAGATCTCTTTAGGGAGACGTAGGACTACATGGGCTCCATCCTAGCTCAAGAGGCCCCACTCCCAAGAATGTCCCAAATAAGTCAAGGCTCATGCTTATATAGGCATAGGGTGGCTTAGGTGCCTCAAGTCTAAGACTGCCCTAACTGTTCCGAGGGTACCTGATGTCCTAACTGTGCCATGGTTAGGTGACATGACCTTGGGTTAACCTAACCTCCATAACACCAGCCATGTTGTGTTCAAATGTGGACATAACATTCTCATCACCTTATTAAGAGAAGGGATGACACATGAACTCTGATCATTAGAGGATTGAGTTTGGGCATGTTCTTGGATCCATCTAGATATATGCGTCTACCGTATTAGTGGACATGCAAATTTTACCTTGTGAATTTTTCGTTCATGTTGCGACCTGCTAGTATTGTGTTTAATTCTTTCTATCTTAAGCGGTGCGGTGCCCTATTAGCTAGATGAACTAAGCATTTTTGCTTGGATGCTCGTTCCTCTAAAAACACCACACAGTGCAGTTCCAATCTCATGATAGTCACTCATAAGGCTGAAACCATAAACTCATCACGCATAGCAGGGACTAGCTACTATGACATCCCCACTGACGTCATCAATGCCCAACAGTGGTTGTAGACCATAGTATAAACATATGCTCTCACACATACAGATCCACACACCCTCACATACTCGAGCATCCATCTATAGGTCTTCATACAAAGTTTCTGTTGGCACTCCGGAGTTGAAGCGTGGCAAAGGTTAGCACTAAAGGAGAAGGCTAATAAAAAAGTACTCCACATTCTCTTCATTCAAGCTACAACTACTTGTGAAGACTATACAACTTCATTTTAGTCTCTACTAGTTTGGGCATGTTCCTGGATTCATCTAGATATATTGGCATCGAAGAGAACCAACACTTTTTAAAGTACTATCGTCTTCTGAGTGATCCTTCCACGTAATCTTCAGTTTGAATAATTTGTTCCTAAGATGTTTGTCACTATAATCCAAAAGACATTCTGGTTCATGTGGGACATAAGTAGTTAGATCCTTAAGTCATACAAGTTCATTCACAAAGACTAAATTATCTCTTGTACCTAGCTTTTCTTTCGATCTACTAACATGAAAGAAGGGATGCACTCAAATGCCATCAGGTAAAAGAAGGCTGTAGGCCTCCACATTGACCTTTTTGAGGATCCACAAAAGCATGAAGATATTTTATAGACTTGACCAATTTGCATTACTTGAGAATTTTTGGGGATTTTGTTGGTCCTTCGAGAGAACTTGAGGTGACCTGTCCTGATTAGCATAAAATTGTACTATATCTTGAGCACTTTTATGCTTTCCCTTGCAAACTATAACATGCATGTTGTTGTAATAACCAATCAACAAAAGTAGCAACCTTGACATCTTGTAAGCCAAGTACCATGGGGCCCTAGGATGGAATCCATATATTAGCATGAGTGGACTCATATTTGTCGGATGTGGGGAGCAATGGAAGAAAGCTTTAATGCAAGAAGGAACAGCAATTTGAAGGAACTGAAGTGTACTTGCAAATGGATGATGTGAAAGTACAAGAGATGGCCAATATAAGGCCCAAAGTCAACCAAAGTCAACTTAGGACTAAAATGTCCCAAGAGTACTAGGTGTCCCAATAGGACTAGTGTCTCAAGACTAAGTGTTTTAACTAGCCTACAAGGCCATACTAGGGCTAAGTGTCAATATCCTCTCTCCATGATATGGTTGATGTATCCTGGATACATTTCAAGTATACTGAATGGTTGCACATATTTGCCTATGATGGATATAGCAGCCTATGATAGTACAAGGAAGTAGAATCATGTAAGAAATGGTACCAAGTGTATAGCTTGCTGAAAAGCTTCAGCCTTGGGTTTATCCTCCATGGGAACATAGGACAACTGTAAATCTCTAGCTAACAGTTGCTCTTGAACATAACGATAGTGCACTTCAATGTGCTTGGTATGCGCATGAAAGATAGGATTACGTAACGGACAAAGCTCTCTAGCTGTCAGTGTAGATCATGGTGGAAGTGACCTGGATGATATCAAAATCTGCAAGTGACTTGCGAAGCCAAACACACTCTATAGTGGATGTGAAAGTTGCCTTGTACCCAGCTTCACAACTCGAAGTAGCAATTGTAGGTTGCTTCTTGCTGAACCAAGAAAATGCATGAAGAGCTAGGCTTGAAATACTTGCCACATCTGTGAGACACACAGATGTCAAAACAACCAGCCCAATCACTGTCCGTGAAAGCATGCATAACCAGGGAAGACTTATCATCATATAGCAGTTCCACACTTTGCATGCCTTTCAAGTAATCGGAAGACATGTTTCACTACCTACCAATGCTGTGTACTAGGCTTGTGCATGAACTTGCTTAACTGAGAGACTCATATTGCAAATTAGGCCTAGTGTGACATAAATAGATAAGGCAGCCCATAGCCTATTGATAAAGGGTAGCATCAAATGGTTCACTCCCATCCTTAGAGGAGAAAAAGGAGCTAGGCTCTAATGGTGTAGAAACCGGCTTAGAATCCTCGAACTAAAAGCTTTGTAAGTGCTATCCAATGGATTGGCTTATCATTATACCCCCCTCAAAACTGGAAAATTGGATGCCGAGATAGTAATGCAGCCTGCCTATATCTGTCATAGCAAATAATTTCTGCAAATCATCTTTGAAGGCTGCAATTTGCTGTGTATCTAGCAAAGCAATAAGTATGCCATCCACATAAAGAATTAAATTTAGAAAGTTGGATTCACTCTTCTGGACATAAAGAGTGGCCTCTGTGGGGCTGTTCTAGAATCCAAGGCATAACAAATGTGAAAGTGTTTTGGCATACCATGCCCGCTTCAATCCATAAAGGGCCTTTTTCAGCCAGAAACACTGATTTTTAGAACCTTCAACCTCGAAAGCGGGAGACTGGTCGACATAGACTTCTTCAAGTAGATCACCGTGAAGGAAAGTTGACTTAATGTCAAGTTGGTAAATTTCCCAATGCTCGTGAGATGCAATGGCTATGACACATCGAATGGTCGTGATGCGTGAAGTGGGAGAAAAGTTCTCCTCAAAGTCAATGTTGTCTTGCTGTGCATGGCCTTTTGCAACAAGGCGAGGTTTTTTGGTGGTCTACACTGCTGCCATCAGATTTCCACTTTACCTTGTAAACCCATTTAGTGCCTATGGCACACTTGCCTATTGGCAAGGCACATAACTCCCATGTGCCATTTGCATGGAATCAAGTTCAGCTGTCACGGCATCGATCCATCCCTACTATCAATGCATCCTTACGGCATAAGGGCTCTTCATTGCAAATAGTTGCAATCTACAACATCAAGCAAATAGCTATGAATTTGTATCTAAGCACCTCTGGTGTGGGAAGCCAAGGGCTCAGCTTGCTTGCTGTCCCTGAGAGTCATCAATTGGCTGCAAGTCAGGATGAACATTGGCATCATGAGGAGGTTGTGAACTGCTAGAAGCATTGGGAGCTGTACCCTACAAAATCTCATTTGAATTTGTGGTGCAAGGGCAGCAAGGAATCAAACACATCAGAGGCTTCTACTGATGGCTGTTCTTTACAGTCCATCCAAGGTAAATCTGCATTCTCACATCTCTACTAACAATAACCTTGCCTATGTTTGCTGATACTACCTGTATCCTTTGCTCTGTGAGCTGTATCCAATAAAAATGCATTTAATTGCCTTATCTTCCACCTTATGCCTTAGCTGAGAGGGAACATGTGTATATGCCAAGGACCCAAATACTAGCATGTGTGAGATCATAGGCTTCCAGCCTGTCCATGCTTCATAAGTAGTGACTGTCTTCAATGCTTGTGTGGGTTCTCAATTGAGCACATAGGTGGCACATATCATTGCTTCCAACCAAAATTTATTGGGCATAGACTTCCCCTTAAGCATGCGTTTGGCCACATCAACGTCTTGTTCTTCCACTCTGCAGCTCCATTCTGTTGCTGAGTGTATGGCACTGTGTACTGATGTATTATGCCGCGGGCTGCTAAGAAATCTAAAAATTCATGGGACATATACTCAGCCCCCTGTCAGTGTGGGGAGGGTCAAGAGCTTGTTTCCACTCTCGTTTTCAGCCATGGCAAGAAAGTTCTTGAAATGAAAGAAAACATCAAGCTTGGAGTTCAAAGGATAAATCCAAGTATGCCTAGTGAAGTAATCCACAAAGATGACAAAGTGTAAATAGCCTCCAAGGTGATGCTGTCTGCATTGGCCCACATACATCACCACTATGTATGAGATACAACTTCTTGGATGCACCAACAGTCCCATCTTTTGGAAATGAGAACCGATGCATTTGGCCCTGCAAGCAGCCCTCACATACACGTTTGGTAAATGCATGCATGGGTGGGACGTCAACCACCATGTCCTTGGAATGCATTTTCACGAAATTGCTAGAATGGAGATGTCCCAATCTCTCATGCCTAGTGTCACAAGAAACGTTTCGTCTGTTTCGTCGTTTCAACAAGTTTTGTTTCGTGTTCTCAAACGATATACAAGGATACTTAATATATACGAGGATAGTGGCACATAAGATATGTTATACTCAAGTTCAGGGTGAGCAAAGAGAAATACAAGCGAAGACACCTAAAAAGGAAATTTAAAACACCCCACACATTCTTCAAATTTATTTCAAGCTTTCAGTCTCGATTCTTAAGTTTCAACTTTAGATAAATCAATCTTTATGGATTCAAAAGCATAAGGATTCTAGAATCTAGATATATGAACATTGAATCATTGAAAAAACATGAAAAAAAACGTTTAATTTTTTTGCACAACTTGGGCGAAACATCGTTTTGTGCAGATCATTTAGTCTTGTTTCAAAATGTTCGTGACGAAACATTTCATCACGTTTTGACAAACACATTTTGATGTGACTATGCGCATGCCACAAGCGTGTATGTGAAATGATAACTGTAAAAAAAACTTGAAAGCTCCATTTGTGGAGATGGCTGAGATCAAAATCAGGTTCTTTTTTACACTTGGAACATATAACACTTCCAAAGAGTCATTGCATCCCTTGACATAGAACTGACTTCAATTTGTTCGATCCTTTTCACGGGAGAGATGCGTTATTTGCACAAGTGACAATGCCCCCGCGTGGAGCATCACTCAAGGATTGAAATAGAGATTTGTGGGAGGTAATGTGCTTAGAAGAACCATTGGCAAAATACCAGGCCGACTTAGAATCTGAAATCGACAAAGCAGAAGCATGCAATTCCAAATTGTACTGGCAAGTCAGAAAAAACACTTGCTCATCGTGAGCCATGTTTGTTGCCTACAAGAGTGATCGTGGGCAACATGAGCATTTGTAAGTGCAGGACCTTGATGCTGTTTTTTCTTTTCTGAAGCTATGCACCTCCGGCATTCAGAGATGTCATGGGTGGGTGGCGTGCAATAATTATAGCACTTTGATTACTTCTTTCCATCAGCCGAGAGAGAAGAAGATGAGGTACTAGAAGGCTTGGGCTCACTGAAATTCTTGCCCCCCTTACCTTTGCCTCTGTGTTGTGTGGCAAAGGCTGGGTCTATGTCGATGGAGGCAGCCCTATTGGAGTGGCTCTACTCCTCCTACAAGAGCAAGGAAACAAACAGATCAGAGGAGTCGTGGTTGGGGTTACCCATCGCTGCCAACTTCAATCGTTAGCAAAACCCTAGTAAGACTAGGAAGCCCATTTAGTGTCACGGACAAAACCTGTGGATCTGGTACAAATTTATTAATATGATGAGCTGCTCTCTAAAGTCCTTGATGAGTGTGAGATAGGCATCCATGCTATCCCCTTCGTCTTCACACCATTGAGCTACTTGCATAAGATAGGCAACCTTGCCCTCATTCTGAACCTGATATAGATTGGCCAAAGTGTCCCATGCAGGCTTGGCTGTCTTGCAATGCCGAATGTGAGGTATAACAACCCTCCTACTATTCCTAACAATCACGGCATGTGACTATGCATCACTCTGATCCCAATGTATCTTTTCCGGTGCGGGAGGCAATACGGTGATGTGAAAAAAAAAGAAACACAGGACTGTCCTCAGACAAACACAAAATGACTCCGTACTTTACTGTTGACCCTATAAAATCATATCCACTTTTTCAGAATCCAACTCTAGAGACAAAATCGTATCTTCGGGACTTCTCCGGGATCAGTACTGTAAAGTGGAAGCTCTCAAGGTAGAGCTTATGTACCGATTTTCAGAGCGGGTATCCAGAGCACACAAGTAACAAGTCAACCTTCCACACAAACTGACTAGAACACACCCAGACTCTTTGAAAGAGGGGAGAGACTACACAGCCCAAAACAAACTGAACTTTGAACTGCACTTTTCCCCAAAAAAAAAACTCAGAAAGCAGTCAGCCTCAAAACAGTATGAACCCACAACCCACTGCTCAATGGCCAGCACGACTCCCAAGGCCACAAGCTGTTCAAAAGAAGAACTGGCGGTTACCATCATCTGAAAACCTGCAGGTATATTCACCGTACAAGCAGCCGTACAATTATACGTATGACAGCAGGCCCGTACAATCCACACAGAAATCCGTACAGTCTGCATTTAATGACGACCATCTTCCGTACAGCTCGTAGAAGCCATCTTTAATGACCCGTACGTGCCTGTTCAGCCTGTAATCAAGGCACCGTAATACCAGCCCGTACTGATCAACGATTACACCCCGTACAATCTCGTACTGCAGCCCGTACAAAACCCACACTTCAGATTCCATACCACCCGTACGGCTCTTTCCAGCCTTCATTCAACGCATGCCATCCGATGCAAGGCTACGCTTGTTCCCAAAGCTCCCTTCTCATCACGTACTAGCCCGTATTCTTCATAGGTGCTCAGCCCTTCGTTTATGCACATACACAGCCTCTTTCATCTACGGAATCCCTCTCCTACAGTGAAGCCCTTCAACCAGCTAGCAGTTGCAATCCTTGCGCTGCTCTCTCCTCTTCACTCTGGGAGCCTTCCACTATCGCACCCAGCTCTTCGTATAGCTCGTCCGCCCTTTACCGACTCCTCCCTCTTCTCCTTTATCTGCAAGCCCAAGACTCCACGTACCATGCTCGCTCATCAACCAGAAGCTTGCCTCTTCTATTACGTAGCCACATGTATGAGCACGATGCCTTCTCAATCTGTCTAGCCACCTCAGCCTAATCTGCCACCTCACTAGTGACATTTTACCACTCTCAAGACATTTCCCCCAAATCTCATTAAATGCACATTTTGGACCTTTAGTCACACAATTCCCACACACATTAGCATGCACATTAAAGCTTGCATGCTTCCCCATATACACATATGAAAAGCCCCTTGACGTGGGCACCAAAACATATCGAATTCCCGTAACATGCAAGTGCACATTGACTCAGGAAAATATTAAAAAACCCTACATGACTTGACTTTACATGACCCCAAAAACATTTCACTTGGCCACACACTGGATACCCTTGCTCTGGAAGTCTGGTACAACCACATTGCATTTCATCATCTCCCTGATAAGTCCCTGCAAAAAACTTTTAGTCTTTCAAGTTCAAAATAAAAAGGTCTTTTACATGTGCAGCCAGTTACATTGGCTTATTCACACACAACCCGCAAATTAACACTATCATGTGTTCAGTGTCTACCCTCATGCACAATCTATGTGGAGAAAAAATATATACAGATTTTATCCTATCATATTAGCCCAACCAAAAAGCTGCAAACATTCATGTTTGACAGCTTGAAGCCAACATAAACTGCATTGCAGCAAGTATATCTTCAGTCAAAACTTCACTGGATGTATCTTTTTCCATCACAACTGGCCCACATGTTGACACTTGCATTATTCTTATCACATACTTCTTCAACCGGTACCCATTCACTCGATTGGTGTGCAAACTTCCATCCAAATCACTCAACTGATAAGATCCATTTGAATACTTCTTAAACACATTGAAAGGACCCACCCACTTTGTCACAAATTTAGTCTTGAAAGTACTATCCAGTTTACTGTCATATCTTAATACAAAGTCTCCTTCTTTGATGTTCTTATCCTCACACTTCAAATTAGCTTTCATTTGATTCTTTTACTGAGTCTGAGCATAGTGTTCAACTGCTTTCATTCTATCAAACTGAGCTTCTTGTAGTTCAACCAACCTTCTTTCATACTCGGTGTTAGGTTCTTCATCCATTTTCATAAGCAACTTCAAAGCTGGAATTTCTACTTCCAATGGCAACATAGCTTCTTTTCCATATACAAGATGAAAAGGAGAAAACTGTGTACCTTTCTTGACTGCTATTCGGTAAGCCCACAGTGCTTGTGGCACAACTTGATCCCAGCTTTTCCCATGCATCTTCATGATCTTACTCATCATATTAATCAACTCTCCATTGAAATATTCATTCTTACTGTTACACTGAGGATAATAAGGAGTAGCATATCTATGCTTAATTCTGAGCTTATCACACAACAAGTCAACCAGCTCACTCCTAAATCCAGGCCCTTTATCACTTACCAATTCCAGAGGCATTCCAAATCTACAACATATATCTTCATATATGAACTTGCTCACTTGTTTAGCATTGACTGAAGCAACTGCCCGTGCTTCTGCCCATCTCGAAAGATACTCTACCGCAGTGAGAATGTAACCCTTACCTCCTGAAGTCATGGGAAGTGGACCGATTGCATCAATCCCCCAGTTCTCGAATATGTTGTATGCTATGATGAGATTTCTCAGCTTTGGATGCAATACTCTTCTTTCCATCTGTTGGCATTGTAAACAGGATCTGCACCAATGCTTTATATCTCTCTGTAGAGAGGGCTAGATATACCCTTCCATTAGTATCTTTCTTAGCATTGTCTTGAATGCGAAATGTCCGCCACAAATCCCCTCATGATTTGCCTCAAGCACATGCAATGGGATTCTTCTCAAGACTAAATCTGCACCCTTCATATACAAAACATCGTCAATAAGACAATAAGGCTCACAAGTCTTAACAAATCTATACCTCTTTTCTTTCGTAACCTCTTCTGGCACTTTTCCTGTGAGCAAGAAAGCCTCCACATTCGAAAGATACTCTCTCCCTCTGTACAAAGGTTCTTGAACTTTTACTACACACACCTGAACATTTTCCTCTCTACAAGCAGCATCATGTGCCTCATGATTCAAGTTTCTGCCCACATGCTGTAACAACCATGCATCAAAGTGTCTGAGTAACTTTTTAACAATACTAACCCAATTCTTTAAATGTTCATGCTTTATCTTCCATACCCCCAGAATCTGTTTTACAACCAGCATTGAATCACCTTTTATGATCAGTCTTTTTATTCCCATCTTCAAACATGATTGCAAACCTTCAACTAAAGCAGCATATTCAGCTTCATTATTACTGCTTACCTTCAAGGGAAAACCTGATTTCCGAATTACCTTACCATCAAGATCATAGACAACCATTCCACCGGTTGCTTTGTCAATACTCTTCCTGTAAGAACCATCAAAGAACAAGGTATAGCTGTTTTCTAAACTTTTTTCCTGCACTCTTTCAGTATGATCTTCCACTTCCTTGACTAAAATAGGAGTATCTTTGTCAATAAGCAAATCGGCCTGGGTTGCTCTGGTTGAGTTCTCTACCAGGAAAGTAAAAGTATACTCCTGCAATTCTGTTACCCATCTCACCATACTTTGTGAAAAATTAATACCATTCACAAGTTGTGGCAACAGAGTACAACTGGTAAGTACCACAAAAGAATGAGGCAGTAAATAATTCCACATGCAAATACAAAGCTGGCTAATACCAAGTCAGCAGCTGAATACTTCTTCTCTGCTTCACTTTTTACCCTACTAGCGAAAAACACAGGCCTCATATACCTTGATTGCTCTCCCTGCTGCAATAAAATGGCTCCCAATGCATCCGGCCCCACTGAAGGATTGACATAGAAAGTCTTATCGAAATCAGGAGCTTTAACATTTGACACTCTTCCAACAATCTCTTTGACTGCTTCAAAAACCTCTCCACATTCACTTGTCCATTGCAAAGGCACCTTGGTCACTGCTTGTTGTAATGGATACAAAACTTGAGAAAGCATAGAAATGAATCTGGAAAGATACTTCACCTTTTGCAAGAAAGTATGCAACTGCCTTGTCTCTGTTGGAGGTGCTAGAGTAACCAATGCTTTGATCTTCTCAGGGTCTGGCTCTATTCCATTTTCAGAAACAACATGACCCAATACTTTAATACTTGGCCGTGCCAACTTACATTTTTTGGGATTAAGCTGTCCTCCACTATCATCAATTCTCCCAAGTACTTGATCCAGCTTGGAACAATGATCCTTCTGATCACTAAAAATACAAATATCATCAATAAAAGCCTTGCAAAATTTATCAAGAAAAGGGGCAAATACCTCATTTGTGTTCTCCTGATAATGCGAGGGAGCATTCTTCAAACCAAAAGGCATCTTCTTATAAGAAAAGCAGCCCCAGGGAGTAATAAAAGTTGTCTTTGTTTGGTCTTGAGGAGCAATTGCAATCTGAAAATAGCCTGAATACCCATCACATAAACTATACATCTCATGACCGGCTATCTTATCCAGTATGTCATCCACATGTGAAAGAGGATAGTGATTACTCTTCGTCATAGCATTCAACGGTTTGTAATTAACACATACTCTCCATCGTCCATCTTTCTTTGGTACGATAACCACAGGGCTGGCCCAGTCAGAGTGAACAATGGGAAAAATTATATCAGCCTTAAGCAACTTGACCACCTCCTCTCGAAGTACCCTCACTTGCTCAAGACTCAATCTTTTCATTTTCTGAAATACCGGCCTTGCATCTTCTTTTAATTCAATCTTCAAAGGCTTCCCTTTAAACCCTCTAATCTCTTCATGCGATGTGATAAATAAATAGGGATACCTGCGCAACATGGCTGAATACTCTTCCTTTTCTTTCAGAGTAAGATCTGGATTAATCATTTGCTGTACTAATTCCTGTGTTGAGACAGGTGCCTCTTTAGATTGCATAAACTCCTCCATTGCTTCAAATTTGTCCTCTTCTAATTGATGTACAGTTTCAGCCTGCTCACTTGTATCCAAAAAGTTCACTCCCTCAATAAAAGCAACCTGAGCTTCATCACTGTCAGAAGTAATACTACTTTCTTCTTCACTCGTAGTCTCACTCTGCTTTTCTTCTTCTTCGATTGGGCTTGATATCTCAGCATGACTTACCATATCAAAACTCAACTTTTTACCATTAGATGTATATATTGAGATTATTCCCTTCCCCCAATTTTGAATAGCTCCCACTTTCCTCAACCAAGGTCTGCCTAAAATGAGAGGGTAAGCACCCATACCTGCCGGCATAACATGACAATCTATTCTGCAATGCACATTGAAGACTTCCACATCCAAATCCTTCACTACCCCCAAACTCTTCACTCTAGCATGGTTGGCCATTCTAATTCAGAAGTGAGAAGGATCAGTAACCTCCAAACCCAACCTCTCAACACAAGATTGAGTCATCACACATATCTGGGCACCTCCATCAATGTATGCCTCTCCAAGCTCATATCCTTTATGCCATGCCTCCACCGAAGGGCAAATATCAGGAAGCTCTGATATAGACATAATATTTTTTGCTACTTTATGCACAACTCTCTTCTTACCTGGATTTACAGCTTTCCTCCATTCTCTCTTCAGCCTTGGACAAAGCCCAACCATCTGTGCAAAAGTAATATCCACCTTTCTGTTAGACAAATCAGCAATCAAATCATATTCTGCCTGCTCCTTTCCCAAGGGATAATCAGCTGTTCTGTACTTCTGTCTGGGCTTCCTCACCTTTTTCCTCTGGTAAGTAACAACATCTTCAACCTGCTTACTCTTTTTAACACTTGGCTCTTCTTCTTCATCCCTGTCTCTCTTCCCAAGAGGCAAAACATCCAAATCACTCTCTTCCAATCCAAGCACGCTGACAAACTTACCTTTCCCTTTATCTTCAAAGGAAACCTTCTTTACTCCGTTACTACTTGAAGGTCCAGGCTCTTTTATCTCCACTCCATGATAAGTTGACCTATCATTTAAATTTGAAGGAAGTGGGTACACATCACCGCCAACTCTGGGGGGCTTATCACATTGTGTACTATAATGTCCCCAATCTAGACAATTGAAGCATTGCACATACGGAGCATACACTCCCCGTCCTCTCTCGGCTTGCAAAGGTGCTTGAACACTTGAATTGGATGCATTACCTGCTCCTCTACCACCTGGAGTCCGACCTCGTCCTCTTCCTGCCATAAGGTTTAAGCTGAGATTCTTCATTAATTCAGCCATTTCATGAATTTCATCCTTCATTGATCCCTCTTTCTTTTCTTCTGGCCTCACTGGCTCAATTACATTCTGCACATGCATCTCCATAACAGAAGGAACAACGGGCACTCCATACTCCAACTGAATTATCCTTCTTTGCTTCCTCTCTTTCTCCTTAGCCACTCTCAGGGCTTCCTCAAAAGTTGGCAGGTCCTTCACCTCAACCTTCACCCGTATCTCAGGCTTTAATCCTGCAATAAATCTATCCTTCTTTATGACACGAGGTGGTACTCTTGGCAAAAGAATTGCCTGCCATTTATTCCACATGACCATAAATCTACTCACATAATCATCCACAGTTTGGTCTTTCCTTTGATACAAAGCACATAACTCCCTCCATACTCCATCTGCATTCCTGGTACATGCAAACCGTGCTAAAAAACCACTTCTTACCTCTCCATAAGTGAGATTTCTGCGTTCTCCTTGCTCATTTTGAAAACTGGCCTGAAATTCCTGCAACCATGTACGGGCTTCTCCCATCAAGCAAAAAAATAAAATTTGCAGCAACACTTTGGGTGCATTTCTGTCTTTTATGAGAGCTGTGAACTCCATACTCTCAATAAACTACTAGGGTCTTCATTGGGTAAACCATAAAATCTTGCAAATTCTTGAGCCATTTTCCAAGATCACTGAGTACTTCTTGACTTGGGTGGACTTTCACTCACCAAAACAAAGACCGTCCCCAGCAGGATCGCCAACACAATGATGTGAAAAAAAAAGAAACACAGGATTGTCCTGAGACAAACACAAAATGACTCAGTACTTTACTGTCGACTCTATACAATCATATCCACTTTTTCAGAATCCAACTCTAGAGACAAAATCGTATCTTCGGGACTTCTCCGGGATCAGTACTGTAAAGTGGAAGCTCTCAAGGTAGAGCTTATGTACCGACTTTCAGAGTGGGTATCCAGAGCACACAAGTGACAAGTCAACCTTTCACACAAACTGACTAGAACACACCCAGACTCTTTGAAAGAGGGGAGAGACTACACAGCCCGAAACAAATTGAACTTTGAACTGCACTTTTCCCCAAAAAAAAACTCAGAAAGCAGTCAGCCTCAAAACACTATGAACCCACAACCCACTGCTCAATGGCCAGCACGACTCCCAAGGCCACAAGCTGTTCAAAAGAAGAATTGGCGGCTACCATCATCTGAAAACCTGTAGGTATATTCACCGTACAAGCAGCCGTACAATTATACGCACGACAGCAGGCCCGTACAATCCACACAGAAATCCGTACAGTCTGCATTTAATGACGACCATCTTCCGTACAGCTCGTAGAAGCCATCTTTAATGACCCGTACGTGCATGTTCAGCCTGTAATCAAGGCACTGTACTACCAGCCCGTACTGATCAACGATTACACCCCGTACAATCTCGTACTGCAGCCCGTACAAAACCCACACTTCAGATTCCGTACCACCCGTACGGCTCTTTCCAGCCTTCATTCAACGCACGCCATCCGATGCAAGGCTACGCTTGTTCCCAAAGCTCCCTTCTCATCACGTACTAGCCCGTATTCTTCATAGGCGCTCAGCCCTTCGTTTATGCACACACACAGCCTCTTTCATCTATGGAATCCCTCTCCTACAGTGAAGCCCTTCAACCAGCTAGCAGTTGCAATCCTTGCGCTGCTCTCTCCTCTTCACTCTGGGAGCCTTCCACTATCGCACCCAGCTCTTCGTACAGCTCGTCCGCCCCTTACCGACTCCTCCCTCTTCTCCTTTATCTGCAAGCCCAAGACTCCACGTACCATGCTCGCTCATCAACCAGAAGCTTGCCTCTTCTATTACGTAGCCACATGTATGAGCACGATGCCTTCTCAATCTGTCCAGCCACCTCAGCCTAATCTGGCACCTCACTAGTGACATTTTACCACTCTCAAGACATTTCCCCCAAATCACATTAAATGCACATTTTGGACCTTTAGTCACACAATTCCCACACACATTAGCATGCACATTAAAGCTTGCATGCTTCCCCATATACACATATGAAAAGCCCCTTGACGTGGGCACCAAAACATATCGAATTCCCGTAACATGCAAGTGCACATTGACTCAGGAAAATATTAAAAAACCCTACATGACTTGACTTTACATGACCCCGAAAACATTTCACTTGACCACACACTGGATACCCTTGCTCTGGAAGTCTGGTATAACCACATTGCATTTCATCATCTCCCTGATAAGTCCCTGCAAAAAACTTTTAGTCTTTCAAGTTCAAAATAAAAAGGTCTTTTACATGTGCAGCCAGTTACATTGGCTTATTCACACACAACCCGCAAATTAACACTATCATGTGTTCAGTGTCTACCCTCATGCACAATCTATGTGGAGAAAAAATATATACAGATTTTATCCTATCAACGGCAGTAGTAGTATATGAATAGAAGTGGCAGTAGCAGCGGTAGCACCATCTGCAGTGGATGTGGTGGCAATAGGTGCCTGTGTCAGAGGACAGATCTAGTCTTTGATCCAGATATGAAACTTCCTGGATACCAACAGGTGGGGCAGCAAGTACTACCACATGGGATAGTTGGCACCATCAAGATTTTTTTCGGCGGAAATCATTCTAAAGAAGTCATTGTTAGCCATAGCAAATAAATATCCCCAAAAAGAAAAGTGCCATGTAAATATCAAAGCCTCAAGGCTAGTACGGTAATGCGCTTGCTGCTCAAAAAGCTGACCGAAAATCTGCAATTGTCAAGCCAAAAACGACAGCAAAGTGCTTGCAAATGTGAATGCCAAATGGGCTTATCAAACAGTGAGAAAAATGAAATAAGCTTCTAATGAAGGCGGAAAATGGGGCTAATTTAGTAGCAAGAGTTAGAGGCAAATGCGGAGGGACTAACTAAGTCCACATCCACCACCCTTCTTTTGATGTGATCTTATCTACTCTCCTTCCTCCCTCCTACCAACTTGCACTCTCTCTCTCACTCTCTCTCTCTCTCTCTCTCTCTCTCTCTCTCTCCCCTCCTAGCCTATCTCCCTCCATCTTCCCCTTCCTCTCTCTCCCTCTTCCTTCCCGCTCTTCTATCCCCTCTCTACTCTACCCCCTTTTCTACATTGGTATCAGACTTCCACTCTTTTCCACCTTTGATTCCATTTCCTTTCAGCCTTCATCCCACATTCTTCTGGCCCGAAGCCAACCCTGTAGTAGCAAACCCTGCATCAAGCCAATCCCAATGCAGACAGATGGCATTAAGCAACATCATCGCCAGTCCTGTAGAGGAAACAAATGTCAAGGTAGTTAATGGCCTCAGTCCCTTTCAAATAGCTTGAGCAGAGACCCATAGGGAGGGTCCAACACTGCACAATTTGCATGCTCAGAAATCTGTCAGCGATGAGGCAGCAATAAACCATCTGCTTGCCAATGAACTACTACACACTTTTGCCAGTAATCGGTGACCTGTGCAAACAACCAGGCTACTGTTGACGATTTTCATCTCCAACAGACTGAGAGGCTGTAAGCTTTGTGGAGCCATCGCCACCTGGATTTTATGAACTATCTCAGACGGGCAAGGTACATGATATTTGCAGAAATTCTTGAGAATTCCTTTTTGTGCATGACATTTCCAAGAAGGTTTGCATTCATCACTGGCCTCCGATGTGAGGGCTCACAAACCTGAGACGATTGAGCGATCTGCCAAGCTCTTGGAGGTATTCGAGTGGAAGTATGCCAACAGATACAAGAATGCTACAGGAAGCCCACATGGGATTGCATTTGAGCACGAAAAGAAACCCTGGATGCTTGAATGGCATGACAGGAAGCTGTAGCAGCCCTATTTCCCAGGTTTCCTACAATATTGGGCAGCAAAATGATATATGTAAAGCCTTATAGGCGCAAGAGGAAAGCCACATGCCGTAGCAGAAAAATCAGATATGAAAAAGCATACAGAGCTCACCATTACGGACAGCAGCAAGAGTGCAAATCAATGTTTTAACTGTGGCCTCCTGAGAACAGGGCAGTATGCAAAATGTAAAATATGGGAACAGCCAAACTGAGCATGATTATTGAGGTCTCTGATGATGATGAGTTGGTGGTTGCTCCTGAGATCCTTGATGTAACTCATGAGGAGATAGGAACTTCAAGGTGCAAGCTCCCTCAGTTCTTTGTTTCTCTATTGTGTCGTGTGCAGATTTTGTCAAGTGCATAGGCCACCCCAGTTGAACCCTACAATGAGGCAGTAGGATTATCCTTATTATTTGAGGATGCATTTGGTGGTATAGCATTCCCTGAGTACCATGTGATCCAAGGGTTTGCTGCAGTACTTGATTTTGTACTGTAGTGTGCTTTCTCCTGTGCAATAGGTGAAAGATACATATTTAGACAGGTGGCCATAACCTTCTCATGCAGTTTAACTAGACGAGGAGACATGATTTGTTAGTTGTTGAATTCCTTCTATCTATTGTGTTCCTACAGCACTGTATTTTATACTTTTATATACCTGTTGTGGATGGTTGTCAAATGCTACTCTATGGATATCTTATGCGCTAGGTTCTTATTTTTTTGGCCATGCATCACTGGATGTTATCATTGCTTGCGGTTATGAATGTAGATGTCATTCAGATTTTAGACTTTCTCTTTACTCCTTGTTGTGCATCCGGAATCCAAGCTGACCATTTCAGGTCATTTTCTTTGTTTTGGAGCAGCTCCCAAGGCCTTCCAACTAGGTGGAACATAAAATAGGAAAAGGGGAGGAAAAACTTGTGGAGTGTATTATATCATTGAATTCCACACTTTAGTATGTATAAGACATTTTTTGATAGCCCATGTACTAGTTGTCTGAAGCTGCACAAATTTATTCTTTTGTTTCCTCGGAGAACAACTCCTCCTAATGCAGTTCTAAAGACCCTTTATGGAAGAAACTAGATGTCAATGCTAGGCATGCCTGACTATGCCCATCACTTTTGAGACTCTAATGCAACTAAGCTTGTACGCTTAGGGCAATGGATGGATACTACGATTGACATAAAATACATGTATATGTATGTAGTACAAGTCAGTATGCATATCTGGATTGGCTTGCTTATGTCCAGCAGTTTGGATTTGAAAAAGTTGTCAGAATATAGTCCTCTCATCCTGGAGATGATGATGATTAATATTGGATTCTTGTGCAGATGAGCATGTGCCTTTTTGTTTTGGATTGAGCATGTGAGATGATTCTAGCTTTTGTTACTTGTTTATTAGGAGATGATTTGAAGAATTTACAAAAAAGACAGGCGGTTTTAGAAGGAACAATATTATAGGTTACCCGTTGAAGAGACTTATGTTAACTTTTCTCATTTGGCATGTAATGGGTCTAAAGTCTCTGTGTTTCCATGTTCTTAATTTGATATATCAGTATTTGTCAGGCAAAAGATGATGATTTTTCAGGGATGAATGATCGTTGTTTACGAGATGAGCTAATGACTCTGTTAGTTGCGGTACGTGCAACTCCCACCAACTCTATATGATGGGAAAGCTCTTTCAACATTGTAAAGATTTACAGTATTGTGATATATTCTCGCAACTTTGCTAGTTCATTGTGTTTTCCTTGAGGGTTAAATGTCAGATACCTTTGTTTTTCAATGGCAACTTGTATTTTTGGTGGAACTGATACAAAAATGGGGTAGAAAATCGGGATGGAAAGCTCAACGTTGACACCTCATGGAGTACAAAGTTTAGTGAAAGTCAATCATATAGGACCTCATAGTGTATTTACTATATATATTTTTTCTTTGTGAACATCTGACTAAGCAGTTCTGGCAAATTGTGCCATTTTATGGATTGAGTTTGGGGCTTGGAGTTTTCATTGAATGTCTGGATATCTCTCTGTGCCACTTCTTTGCTGATTATGTTATATCTTGCTTCACGATTTGAAGTGCACCCTTCTATCCTACCTATATGCTAACTTGTGGTGAGCCATTCTAAGGGGTGATGTCCATAACATGTTTTGGAGTGAGTATTTCCTAGACAAATTGAAACTGGTTAAAGTTTGTTCTTGTTAGAATTATTATTATAATTCAGCAGTGACCAATGTAATGTAATAAGTAGGTTAGGGGCACTTTTCCCTCATTTAGAGGTTTTTCCCCCTAACCACAGTTAGTTCACTACCTACGATTAGTGAAGGATAAGGTTTTGTCACTTAGACAAAACCCATCCCACTACTTGTATCAGTCACTTCTTCTATTGCAAACACTACGTTCAGCTCTCTTGCTTCCTGTTCTGTGACTCTCTTGGTTTCTAACATTTGGTATCAGAGCAGACATTGCTTCCCAGACCTACACCTTGCTCCTAGCTTCCTTGCCCGCAAGTTCCCTGCTCATCGTCCGTACAGTCCATCTGTACAATTTGTACGGACTGATTTCGTACAACTCGTACACTCGTCGTACACCTCATGTCCATCCGTACCTGCGTTGCCATTTCGTACCGTCGCACCTGCATCGTACCTTCGTTGTACAACTGTCGTACAACAGTACGGTTAGCGTACTGTCTGCATTTCGCACGTGCGAACCATACATCACGTCGTCCGTACCATTGATTAGCTCGTCAGGCGTCCGTACATCTGTACGTAGGCATCAGTACACAGGTGTGCGTACATCCATACACAAGCGTCCGTATTGCGTGTCACCATTCCGTACCTGACTGCGCTGGGTGTCCGTCCGTACTCTGTACAGCTGCCATCCATACAGGTTCATCCATACAGGTTGCAGGTCCGTACAGTGTAGAGCGTGTCCCTTTTGTGCAAGCTCTGTCCTTGCAGGTACTCTTGCAATTTTGTTTTTTTGGCTGGCATTGTTTGCAGACAGCCATTGTTTGGCTAAGATCTTGCAAGAATTTGGGGCATTCCATATTTGTGGACAGACATTGCATTTGGGTTGCAGGTTGTCCAAAATTTGGGACTTTTGCAATCACACTGCAATTTTGCAGTGAAATTTGGGGCTTTTGCAGGCAGAGTGCAATTCGTGCAACATTTGGGGCTTTCAGACCATTTGCCCTCTTTTGTATGCAATCTCCCACAAGAAATTGGGGCTTTTGTTGCAATTTTGCAGGTAAAAGAGCAATTTGGAAGTTTGCAGACAGTTTTGGACTCAGTACGAGTCAAATTGCAGACTTTTGCCACCTTTTGCAGATTCTATTTGCAGATTTTTGGGCATTGAGCATAGCATTGTGGTGCATTTTGAGCCTTTCACAGGCTGTGACAGTATTTGTCACTGTGGGCATATTTTTCTTTGCAGATTTTACTTGTGCATTTCATATCCCAGGAAGGGATTTTACTTGTTCAGTTTGCTGTATTTCTGAGTTTATCTGGCAAAAATGGCACAGAACAACTCAAATGAGGTGTTCGGGGTTCTCACACAGGAGGATAAGTTGGATGGCACCAACTGCTCCTTGTGGAGTTTCATGGTTCGCAATATCTTAGTTGGTAGAAATCTTTGGGATTATGTCAATGGAGATGAAGAAAGACTAGATACAACGCCTATACCTATCACTCCTACAGCTGGAGGCAAGGGTAGAGGTACAAATACAGCACAGGTAATTGGAGCAACGGCTCTAGGAGCTCCCACAGTAGAGCAGAAAAGATGGGACTCTAGAGATGCACAATCTCTTTCAGTAATGTCTCTTTCTGTCAAGAGGTTCATTATACCTCATATTCGGTCATACAAGACATCTATGGCAGCTTGGGTAATATTGGAGAGTATGTTTGCAGCAAGAAACGATGCGAGAGTTTCCTTTTTGAAGCGAGAACTTTCCCATACACATATGGAGGAGGGAGATTCCATGAATTCTCACCTCACAAAGCTTCAGGATCTCAAGGAACAATTGCTGAACATTGGATTCAAAGATGATCTCCACCACTCTGAACTCTCTTCCTAAGTCCTATCTCGGTTTTCACACCTCGCTGAATTTGTCATTGAGGGGGGGCAGCAATCCTCTCTCCTTTCACGAGTTGGTAGGACTTCTGTTGTAGGAGGAACAAACACGCAAAAATATGGCAACCCGGGTTGGCGAGCATGCTATGCTCTCTAAGTTCAAGCCCAAGGGTAAAGGGCAGCATAAGCCACATGCCCATCAGCCCACACATAAGCATAAAGCTGATTCTGGATAGTCTTCTTATAAGGCACAGGGTGATACAAACAAGTAGAAAAAGAAGGGCATTTGTCATTATTGCAAGAAGCCAAGTCATTATATTGGAGAGTGCAAGAAGCGCATAGCCAAAGAAAAGAAAAGGGATTCCGGTATGGCTGTATCAGATGCATCAGGTCCACATTGCCATGATGGAGGAGATGTTGTAGCCAACTTGGTTGAAGAGCACTATGCCTTTTTGACTTGCACTTCAGATTTTTTAGTGGGTAGTTCAGATACTACAGCCACTAATGATGATGACTCATATGCTTTTTTGACTTGTAGTTACGATCCTTCAAAGGATGAATGCTCTCTCAGTGTTGATGAGACACTACATACTTGGTATTTTGATAGTGGTGCTTCAAAGCACATCACTTTCAAGAAAATTTGTTTGTAACTTTGCATTCTTCACCCACCAAGAAGAAGGTAACTTGTGCAAATAATTCTTCTCATTTAGTGTGTGGAGTGGGAGACATTATTCTCACATCCACTGATGGCATAGATTTCAGAATATCAGATGTAGTCTATGTGCCAGGTATAAAGAAGAATTTGCTTTCAGTGTCCTCACTCAATAGAGGAGGATTTCAGGTTGTTTTTGATGATGACAAGTGTGCAATCAGAGACAAAGAAAATGAATATGCTTTGAGGTTGTGTGGCACTTTGTATCGGGGTCTTTTTCAGCTTGATTTATATGAAAAAAGATCCCATCTTGCATTATCAGTTAGCACTCCCACTGCTGCGATGCACAATGCGGAGTTATGGCATGCCAGGTATGGGCACATGAGCTATGGCAGCTTAATGACACTTCAGAGGCATGATATGGTTGATGCATTACCGCCTTTGGAGTCGCCTTCTCCTCATGCATGTGAAGGTTGCATTCTTTGCAAAATGCATAGGCTTCCCTTCAAGAAGGATGGTGCAGTGAAAGCTACAAGAAAATTGCAGCTTATTCACAGTGATGTCTGCGGTCCCATGAGGACACCTACTTTTGGGAGTTATCTCTATTTTGTTACATTCATAGATGACTTTACGAACTACACTTGGGTTTATGGTCTCAAGGCAAAATCAGAAGTGTTTATGCATTTCAAACACTTTGTGGCTATGGTTGAAAATGAGACAGGGCTCAAGGTGCAGACACTTCGCACAGATCGAGGGGGGGAGTACATGTCTCATGAATTTGAGACATTTCTGAAAGAAAAAGGCATTATGCATCAGCTTACAGTGAGGCTTACACCTCAACAGAATGGCAAAGTTGAGGGGAAGAATCGCACCACCATGGAAATGGATAGATGCATGCTCACAAGTAAGAAGTTGCCTCACAGGTTTTGGCTGGAAGGCCTCATGTGTGCCAACTATATTTTAAATTGGGCTCCTACAAAGGCTTTGAAGACAATCACTCCCTATGAGGCATGGCATGGGAGAAAGCCTTCAGTGGACCACTTCAGAGTTTTTGGTTGTGTTGCATATGCCCACGTGCCTGTGGAGTTTAGACACAAGTTGTCAGATAAGGCACTAAAATGCATTTTTGTGGGATATAGTTTACAAAGCAAAGGCTATCGTCTCTACAATCTTGCTACACGCAAGATTTTTGTCAGTAGAGATGTCATATTCTCTGAAAATTCTGCACATACAAATGCTGAATTTCAGATTCCGGCCTCTTCAAATGATGTGTTTGAGGGGATGCTTCCTATAGCATTTGGTTCCCCCGCTGAAAATCAGAATTTACAGCAAGCTCCGCCAGCTCCACAAGTACAGATTCAGCCCCCAGCTGAATTGGTACAACCTCAGGGTGTGGATGAAGTTGTCAGGCAAGAAATTCAAGAGATACACGCAGCCAAAACAGTCCCGCATTGGCTGCTTCAGACTCTCAGGGAGAGTAGGCTTGAAGCTCCATTGCTTGGTAGAACTCGTAGTGCAGTAAGACACATGGAGGGAGCTCATTCAGTTGAATCAGCTTATGGAGGTACTCTTCTTGATGAGGAGGAGCTTGAGACATTTGAAGAAGCAAAAGATAATGTGCATTGGATGAATGCCATGCACGATGAGTTGTAGTCCATTAATAAAAATCAGACTTGGGATGTTGTAGATTTGCCACCAGGTAAAAATGCCATAGGTACACGATGGGTTTTCAAAGTCAAAAGAAAGCCAGATGGGTCCGTTGATTGGTACAAGGCAAGGCTGGTTGCAAAAGGATATGCTCAGAAAAAGGGCATAGATTATGAGGAGACTTTTGCTCCTACATCCAGGATGACAACCATCAGGTCAGTTATAGCCATGGCTGCAAATTTTGGATGGAATGTTCATCAGTTGGACATTAAAACAGCTTTCCTTAATGGAGACTTGTTGGACAACCTCCGGGATTTCAAATTTCAGAAAATGCACTTCAGGTATGCAAGATGAATAAAGCTTTGTATGGGCTGAAACAAGCCCCACGTGCATGGTATACCAAAATTGATGCCTTTTTGACCAGCAAGGGGCTGCACAATAGTCCAACTGAGAGTACCCTTTACATCAAGAAGGATGGGGGGGATATTCTGGTCATCATTCCTTATGTAGATGACATGCTGCCCACCGGATCAAATGAGGAAGTAATTGCAGATTTCAAGGCCCAATTGAAAGCTACATTTGATATGTCAGACTTGGGCTTGTTACATTTCTTTTTGGGGATCCAGTTTATTCAAGAGAAACGTGGCATTGTTATGTCTCAGTCCAAGTATGTTCAAAAGCTCTTGGATAGATTCAACATGCATGATTGCAAGCCTATGTCCACTCCCATGGAGCCGGGGCTGAAGCTTACAATGTCTGATGCGGGTGAATCAATTGATGTCACACTCTATAGTCAGGCTGTTGGATGCCTCATTTATCTCTGCAATACACGACTTGATATTCAGTTTTCAGTTTCTCAGGTTAGCAGGTATATGCACAGCCCAAAGATTATGCATTGGCAGGCTGTAAAACGCATCTTCCGTTACTTGCAAGGTACAAAGTCTTTTGGCTTGATGTTTCCCAAGGGGGGTGACTTGCAGATGCATGCTTACAGTGACTCAGATTGGGCTGGAGACTATGATACTAGGCAGTCCACCAGTGGGAATTGTTTCTTTCTAGGACATGCTTGCATTTCTTGGTTGAGCAAGAAACAGTCTACAGTGGCTACCTCCTCATGTAAACTGAGTACAGGGCAGCTTTCACATCGACAGTTGAATGTGTTTGGCTGCATCGTTTATTTGCAAAATAAGTAAGTATATGGTTCCATACATGAGAAATTAAGAAAGAATTGTATATTCCTTTGAGAAATATACAAGCATGGTTGGTGTCAAAAATTATCGCTCGGACTTTTCTGCTCGTAGGTTTTGGCTCGGAAAGTGTGCACATCCGAGCAAGCATTCAGGATGCTATCTACTCTGTATGGTATTAGAATTCATGCTTCTTTTAGTGAGTTATGTTGCATTACCTCAAACACAGAGGGCCTTTTCTTTGCTAATCCTCCCAGCCACGAATTCTACTAAAGAGCTCATCGTGAGTCGTGATGCTCTCTGCCCAAAAGCTCCTTTTCTTTTAGCTCCCTCTCGAATCCTCCCTCCTAGCCCACTGCATGCCATGTGGACTTCTAGATGCTAAGTATCCTTCTACAGGACCTTAGTCTTTACCCCTTCTTGGCATCCCTCTCTAATGCTAGGCTCCACTTATGCCTAGCCATACTTAATTACATCCACTGTTGTAGTGTCAAGCCCTCCTGGTTTCCCGCCTCGTCATATTTGCACTAGACGATTCCGAGAATATGGTTGACGTAACATTCCCCTTTCCCTCAAGAATGGTTTACGTCCTCGAAAACAAAATTGGAAAACCTCATCCGGAGATTGCTTACCTTTTCCCATGTTGAACTCTCTTCAGATCTATCTTTCCACTTAACCAGACATTCTTGCCATATATTGTGTCACGCCCTTTTTTCTTGTCTATCTAAAATTCTTTCTGGTTCATGTGGTAAAGATGTAGGTTCAATGAGTTTAAGTAGGACTTCATTTCCAATGAGATTATCATCATCTCCTAACTTTCTTTTTAGCCTACTAACATGAAAAACTGGATGTACTCTACATCCCTCAGGTAAGGCTAATTTGTAAGCAAGTTCTCCAATCCTCTTAAGTATTGTGAATGGTCCACAATACCTAGGAGACAACTTCGGACATTTATCTGTCTTTAAAGATTCTGAAGATTCAGGTACCTTAAGGTAGACTCTCATTTACTTTAAACTCCAACTTTCTACGGTGGGGGTTTACATAACTTTGTGCTCTATCTTGAGCTCTTCTTATGCTATCTTTAGCTAACTTAAGCGTTCGATTCATATCGTCAAGAAAGTCTTTGGCCGCTTGAACCTTCTCTTTTTCGAGTCCCACTGTCATTGGGGCTCTTGGTTGAAATCCATACATCATCATGAATGGACTAAAACTTGTAGCTGAATATTTGGCACTGTTATATGCAAATTCTAATATGGGTAGATACTGTTTCCAATTAGTTTACCGTTTACTTACATATGCTCGAAGCATATCCTCAATGATCTGATTGACCCTTTCAGTTTGACCTTCACTCTGTGGATGATCCGCGGTGCTCATATTCAATGAGGTTTCTAATCTCTTAAACATAGCCCTCTAAAAATGGCTGTTAAATTTGCTATCCCGGTGTCACTAACAGTACCGGTTGGTAGACCATATAATCTATAGATATGCTCCACAAATAGCCTGGCTAATTCTAGAGTTTTAACATCTTGATTAACAGGAATGATATGAGCCATCTTGGTCAACCGATTCACAATTACCTACACAGAGTTATGCCCCCTCTGTGTCCTAGGTAATCCCACAATGAAATCCATGGAGATACTTTCCCATTTGCGAGAGGGAATCTCCAATGGGTATAGGAGACCTCCTACCTTAAGGCGTTCAATCTTATTGACCTGACATTTTTGGCTCTTCAATACATAATCTTGGACGCCCTTATCTATTCCAGGCCAAAAGAATTGTCTTTTCAGAAGCACATATGTCTTTCGAATTCGAGGGTGTCCAGCACTCAGACTATCATGACATTCAAAAAGAATTTGGCACCTTATGTCATTATGATTCTATCCTTGTAGAGTAGGTAGCCATCTTCAATAGTATATTTTTTCCACTTGAGTCCTTTATCACCAACTTGTGGTGTGTCGCCATTTCCATGTGACTTCTCAGTGAAAGCCTCTCGATTAGTTGGATCCCTATTCCTAATCGCTTTCCATATTTCAGAGAAGTGAGGATCAAACTCACATTTCCCCTTTAAGGACTCTAATCAATCGATAAGCCTGTATAGAAGTCAATAAATGCAAAGGCCTAGAGGATATGCTTGTATTTGAAGACTGAAGGTGCCAATCTTGAAGCCTGTCTCTGACATTCAATGTCGGAATCAGAGCCAGAGGGAGTAAGAGATCAGCAATATCTTTCCAAATAGGTCTATGATGCATCCCCAGATTATATTGTCGACATGCTACTCGCAAAAGTGAGAATATTTCCCTGCATATCTACCACGTCATCAATGAGCCGGATACCCATTTTCATAAGATTGTAAGCTCTGATGGGTTGTTGAACAGCAAGGGGAGAGGAAAACACAGCACTCCAATGAATACTTTCCATTCTCAGTGAGGAAGCTATAGAAGCAGGATGGGGAGACCATTTGATGTGAGAGAGTACTTGCTTCCAGTCCTGAATCAAGGAATTAGAAAATGGACAACCAGTGATTTTACCTTGAAATTTGCCAAGTACTACTTCCGATGGATCAACTAGCCAATGTCCATAAGCATGTGTGCTCATCTGTCCACATGAAATTGCCAACATAATAGACCAGGGCTGCTCTTGTTGAAAAAATGTCTTGAGCATAGTGATCTTTCTTGCCAACACATGAAATTGGATGTTTATTATATTCAAACCACCATGCATTCTTGGTGAGCAATGCAAGTCCATTTTGAGCAACCGTAAAGCTTTTGTATGAAGCTAAGTTTTCCAAAAAATCTCCATGGCTTGAGACATAAAGGAAGTGAGATCTCGAGATGACCAATGTAATAGAGGAAGGTAGAACTGGACATAAGCTAGAACAATAGACTGAACAATTCGAAGCCGTACATGCAGAGGCCAAGTGGAGATCTTCCAATATTCTAATTTGACCTGAATTTTGTTTGACACCCACGACATTTGTTGCTTACTGCTAATTTTCCAGCCAATAGGATAGCCCAAATGTCTTACTATGTTTTCAGGATAAATAATCTGGCCTGGCCACAGGATAGCATGCCAGTCACAATGCTTGAGAGGCAAGAGTTTTGATTTTTGAAAATTGATTTTAAGACCAGCTGCCAACCCAAAATCTGAAAGGGTATCCATCAAGAGGCGAATCTCCAAAGGACTATTCTTCGGCATGAAGAATGAATCATTTGCATAGGCCTGTGCAATGAAAGGTCGTGAACCGAAAATCTGAAGCCCCTCTAGCTGTCCAGTATCAACCATGTGATCCATATAAAGAAGCAAAGGATGTGAAGCGATGGCATAAAGCAAAGCACTGAGAGGGCATCCCTGTCGAACTGAACGTTCGAGAGTCCAAGACTCAGACAAATGATTCCCTATAAAGCATTGTGCAGTGGAATCTGAGTAAAGCCAATATATGACATTAACTAGCTTTGGCCCAAAACCAAGTTTTAACATGATTTGAGAGACATAATCCCATTGGACTATATCAAATGCCTTCGCCACATCCATTTGCATGACCAACACATCTTGATCTGAATATTTTGCATATTCCATTGCGATGAGAGTGTTAGAGATATTGTCATGTATGTGCCGTCTTGGAACAAAACCATATTGCTTGGGATGAAGTCCATCATGAAGGATGTCCTTTATCCGATGTACCAACATTTTGGCAATCAGTTTGTATATAACCGGCATCAAAGTGATGGGCCTCCAGTCATCCATAGACTCACATAGAGGTTTTTTGGGCACAAGCTTAACTAGACCATGCTTCCAAGCTGAGGGAAGATGTTGATGCTGCCAGGCTACATTTATAAACTGCAGAATTGGACCCTTCAATTCAGGCCAAAAGGCTTCAAAAAATTGAACCGTCAGACCATCCTAGCCAGGGGATTTATGTTTGCCCAAATGCCTAAGAGCTTCATCAAATTCGACATTTGAAAAAGACATTTCCAGCATTGAGGCTTTTTGGAAGGAGACAATAGGAGAAACAAGCTCAGTAAATTTGTTACGAACTGAAACAACCTGAGGTGTAGAAGAAGATGGGTGAGAAAAAAGTAGCTGAAAATGATCCAAACATTGTTTTTCTAGCTGAGATAGAGTCTGGGTCCAAAGGCCATCTGGTTTCCTGACCCTCATGATAGATTGGCTTTGTCTATGTGCATGTAAGTTCCAAAAAAAAAGATTTCGAGGAACAGCCCTTATCTAGGATAGGTTTAGCTCTGGCCCTGGTCTGCCATTTGGACAGCTTGCGTTTATGATTTTGCCCATTGGATATGCTGTCTGGTTTCTGCCATGTACCATCTTCCATATTCCTTAATGACATTTTGAATACGATGTATGAAAGAATTCCAAGCAAAGTCCAGATCCTCCTGAGCATGGGATAGCAATGGCCTGCAAGCCAGTTTGATCATATGCTGGAATTTTTCATGAGAGAGATACAATTGATTGACCTGTAAATTTCTGACTGAAGAGAGCTGCAAGTCATTCAGAGGCATACCAAAAGAAAGGGTGAGCCAAAGTGGAGTATGATCAGATAATTGTTGTGAATAATCAGTCCACATTTGACATGTATAGTCATCATATTGCTGAGCATGAATGAGATAATATCTGTCAAGCCTGGCCCAATATTCTGTAAAAGCATTATGATGATATGTATATCCGATAACTGATGGGTGAGTTGCTGTCCATAAATCTGCAAATTGTAGTGATGATGTCATATGTTCCCATTGCTGGATTGCAGAGGGCAGCATATGGGATTTATGTGTGGTATTGTCCTTCCAGTGAGGCGAATTGTTGAAATCACCACAAAGTAGAGCATTTGAAGACCACGGATATTGCCTGATGGAGTTCCACATTTGAGGTCTGAAAACTGAATTTTGAGAGGCATAGAAAGATCCTATTTCAAAAATCTCTCCATTAATCATACATTGGATAATCATCCATCGTCCACCATGATCATTATATGCTATCCAGGGTTGCAAATCATGTCTGGCTAAAATGCACAGCCCAGAGAATTGTTCAGATCCTGAATAAAATATATCATATCCAGAAAAAAACCCATGCTGGCCAGCAAAAAAATGCTGATTATGCTCTTGCAGACACACAACATCCGGATGAGTTGTATTTATATATTGCCATAGAAGCCTCCATTTATTCTGGTTGCAGAGGCCCTGTATATTATAGGAAAAACATTTAAGAGAAGCACGCATGAAAATATATACAAGAGATGATCGGTCCTCCAAAAGAAAGGGAGGCTTCAAGCCTCTGCCATTGCCACAGGGTCTTGCTGACCCTCAGCATCCAATTCCGTGATAATATCATCTTCTTCACAAAGGGGAAGACCCTTCTTGACTGCATTAACCCATGCCTTTGAGATGGGGTAGAAGATTGTCATGGAGAAGGAGCAGAGGCATCCCAATTACGAGATTGGAGAGGTCTTTGTTTGAGAGGCACCGTCTTCTTTGCAGTCTGCCATCCATCATGAGAAGATGAGTTATTTTCCCTTAACTTGCTTTTTCCTTTATCCTTATTTTGAGCTGAAGTGGCCTGGCTCTCTGTATGAACAGATGGCTTTGCTCCTTTAGCTTCTATCTTTTCCACATATGTCTTCTGACCTCCTTTATTAGATGGCAGAGGAATTGCTGCTAGAGGAGGTGGATGAAGGATAGAGGGACACTCTGAAGCGAGATGCCCAAACTTGTGACAAAAAAAACAAGCTCCAGCAAAAATGCCTCATTTTAAAGTGAAATATTTTTTTCCCAAATTAACACCCTCAATCTCAACTGCAATAGAGGAGGGGGTTGGTCTATCAGTATCCCATAATATGCAAAAACGATTTTTATTACATGTGGGACGAGGGGGACAGATCACTTGTCCCAATGTCATAGCTAAACCTGGAAGCTCTGTTCTCATGTAATCTGGAAAATCAACCACTTCAACCCATACAGGGCAATGATGCTTGATGAGGTTCTGATAGTCCTTATTAGGGGACCAGGGCATGATATGCACCATTTGTCGACCAAAAAATAAAGGGGACATTTCCAGCATTTTTTGTTTTGTCAAGGCATCCAAAAGATGAAGTTCATAAAATCCCCGGGAGGCAAAATAGACTCCTTCTACATAGCATCCACCTAGGAGAGAATTCACCCATTGTCCCACATCATTAGCAGAGGGAATTTTGCCTGGGAAAAAGATGATAACTGCAGTTTGAGAGAGCTTCTTCAAAGGATGCACAAGAGAAGGCAGCTTCATTCTGTAAGTGAGTTCCGGAGTAGGTTGAATCCATTCCCTTCTACTTTGTTGAAAATCATCATTCAACATATCAAACACATAGGAAGCATCTTCAGAAGAAGGAGCTATGAGGGGAGAGGTTTCCCTTGATTGTCTTTTGGGTTCAGGAGAGAGTGGTCTCTTGACATATTACTTGTTGGCTTCTGCCATGGGGGCTAGGGGATTCAACAGATATCAAACGAAGAGAAGGAGATAGGGCTGAATCACTGTACGGACGAAAGAAGAAGCTGACAGAGCTGTACGGAAGGGACGCTGAACTGAGGCACTGCACAGACGTACGGAAAAGCTGACAGAAACTATACGGAAGGATTGATAGGTTGCAGGAAAGGATTGACAGAAACTGTACGGAAAAGCTGACAGAAACTGTACGGGATGTCTGACGGACTGTACGGTAAGTTTGACGATTGTACGAAAAATTTGACGGAGATAGTACGGACAGACTCTACGGACCTACGGTAGAAATACTGAAGGATTGGAACGGGCGTGCAGGGGGGAAGGGAGCTTTGACGCGAATGTAAGGAAACCCTGGCGTACGGGAACCGTACGACCGTCGTACAGAAGTACGGACGACGCTGAACAGCGTTTGCAGCCTCACGACTCTGAACAGCGTATGCAGCCTCACGACTCTCCTCGCGCCTCACCACACACACACACACTTTTTTTTTTTTTTTGGTAAATCCATGATCATATTATCAGCAAAATTTACATGAGGGTCTCAAAAAAGCAGAGAGCCTCAACAGGAAATCAAAAGCCTCCACACACACACACACACCACACACACACACACACACATACACACATACTTTTTTTTTAATAGTAAAAACTTTTGATTGATTATATTACAAGAGTAGCGACCTCAAAATGAGGTAGCCGAAATTACATCAGCTGAAAATCTCAGTGTTTGCTAGATATACATCATGATCTATGTAGCGCGTCTGCAAGCAATCAAAGAAAGATTGGTGCAGAGAACGCTTAAAAAAGCCAAACAAGGAAAATATAGGATCACTAAAGACTTTACAGTTCCTGTCTGTCCATAAAGTCTAGAGTGCCCAATAGCGAAACCAAACCAAGAAAAGATGAAACTCCGGTTTGGATGGATGTAAACCAAAGAGCTAGAAAGACTTTCCAAAAGGAACAGTCGGGAATTTTGCTCGTAGGTGCTGCTGAAGAAGATCAATGAACTCACTAGAACATGGAAAAAACCAGAATAGATGAGGCACAGTCTCCTGAGAACTCAAACATCTGTGGCAACGAGGAGGAGCAATGTGCCTATGAGCTAACATCTGTCCAGATGGAAAAATGCCCAAAAGCACTCACCAGAAGAAAACCTATTGCTGAAGAGGAGTTTTGTAGGCCCAAAGCTACTGTAATCTCTTTCTCCACCACTTGGCTGGGTGATGTATTCGCCAAATATAATTGCCTTTCTCTGAAACCCAAGGTTGAGGCAAAATGATTTTATACAATGCAGGCACCGTAATCGTGATAGCCTCAAAGGGCGAGAAGATGACCGTGGAGAAGTCAAAGTCCAATCCTCCAACCTATCCTGAAGTTTCAAAGGAGGAATCGGAACAAAAGGCAAAAGCATATATGCAATTTGTTGCTACAAAGCACGATAATGAGAGCCCAAGCCATACCAGAGAAAAAGGTAGCATAGAGCCATCATCATGAATAACATTAGCAACAAAAGTGATGCCCTTAAAAGAAACAAAGTAGGAACGGCGAGGTTCCTGTAAAGCCAGTGGAGACTGAAAAGCTGTCGACCAGTTCAGCTCGCAAAGAATTACCCAGCAAAGACTGTTGACCATGCCATTCTAGATGAGAGAGGACATGCTTCCTCTCAAGAAGCAAACTGGAGACCAAAGGGCAGCCAGGCAAAGTGTCATCGATGCGACCAAATAAGAAATCCCAGTAATTGATTTGCCAGTGACCAAAAGCAGAAATATTGATATGTGTGACGAGAGATCTAATCATAAGAGCCCAAGGCTGATCACCTTGCAGAAATTGCAGCAACATTTTCCTACTGTGAGCAAGGATGTGCACTTGGATATTTGTGATGTTGAAACCACCATGCATCTTAGGAGAACAAAAATGATGCACTAAAAGCAACTTGAGACTCTTTCTGCCATGTTTGGAACGCCAGAAGATTTCCATTATGGTAGACATGAAAGAAGCAAGATCTGCCTTGGTGAACAGGACCAATGGAAAATAAAATTTAATATAAGCCACAAGGATGGACTGCACTATTCAAAGCAAAGGCCAGGTTGCCAATTTCCAATACTCTAGCTTTTTGCGAAGCTTGACCATCACCCAATCAGTTTGTTGACAACGTGTGAGACCCCACCCCAAAGGGTAACCAAGATGACAAACAAGCAGCTTAGACTTTTGAAAATTTACATGAAGACAAGCTGCCAAACCATAAACAGAGAGAGCTTGCATCAAAGTCGAAAGATCATTCTACGTATTCTTCGGGGTAAAGAAAGAATCATCAGCATAGGCTTGAGCAACCATGCTGCGATTCCAAACCATGAAGGGAGCGTGTAGCCACAAGATGATCAATATATTGCAGCATAGGATGGGTAGCAATGGCATACAATAAAGCACTAAGGGGACACCCCTAACGGACCGAACAACGAAGAGTCCACTCATCAAAGAGATCTCCAGAAAGAATGCAAGCTGCATTGCTGTCCCTGTAAAGCTAGTAAATAATCTGCTGCATTTTTGTTCTAAACCCCAAAGCTCGCATTGTTTGTGAGATGAATTCCCATTGAACTGTATCAAAGGCTTTTGCAATATCCACTTGTAAGAGTAGAACATCTTGTTGCACGTATTTGGCATATTCAATCCCAATATGAGCATTGGCAATATTATCTGTGATATGCCTACGGGTAATGAAGCCATATTGCGAAGGATACAACCATTTTGGCTATGATCTTGTAAATGACTGGCATGAGCGTTATTGGTCTCCAATCAGTGAGCGAATCATACAGTTGCTTTTTTGGAAGGAGCTTAACAAGTCCGTTTTTCCATGACATAGGCATTTGTTGAATTTCCCATGCTGAATTAACCATTTGCAGCAAAGTAGGCTTGAGGATATCCTAGAAAGCAAGAAAAAATTCCACAGTGAGACCATCCCATCCTGGAGATTTCCATTTGCCACAAGATAATAGCATCTAACAAATCTCTTTCAGTGAAAGGAATTTCCAATTCCAAAGCCTGAGCATCAGAGAGAATGGGATGGACATGCTGCAAAAGAAGTTGGCGGGCAGACACCACCTGAGGAGAAAGAATGTCCACATGCTCAAAATGAGATGAAAAGTGTTGCACACAAAAAGCAGCAAGCTCTGAGCGAGATGAGGACCAAGAACCATGAGGCATCCTGATCCGACAAATATTAGCAGCCTGTATTTTGTAATGCAAACTTTTAAAGAATTTCTTGGAAGAGCAACCTTTTAACCTTTATCCAAAAAGGCTCTTTGCAGAGATGAGGTTTCCCATTTAGCAAGCTTTCTTTGATCATTCGATTGGAGACAAAATTTGGCTTGACATAATAGCATGCTTTCTTCTGAAAACAAAGGCCGAAGATGACTGAGTTCAATCAAACTTTGGCGAGTGTATTTGGCATGCTTCACGGTCTCTCGTGTGGCATGCATGTAGGATTTACCATAATCTCGAATAACTGCTTGCATTCTTGCAGCAAAAGCCTGCCATGCATAATCCAGATCAATGTGCATTTGATGAGAAAGAGGCTGAATGGCAATAGAAACCATGGCTTTAAAATCAGCATGGTCAAGGTAACCATTATTTATCAGCAAAAGGCGTTGCAAGCCAATCTATCATCTAGAAATTCATGCAATGAGAGCCTCAGCCAAAGAGGTGCATGATCAGAATATGTGAAAGCATGGTCAATTCAAGGCTGACAAGTGAAGGCATCAGAATGTTGTGGATCAACCTGATACCATCTGTCCAAGCGTGCCTGATATGAAGATTGAGCATTATGCTGAAAGGTATAGCCCGTAAGCATGGGCTGCAATTCCTTCCAGAGATCAACCCGAGACAACTAAAGCAAAAAATCAGACCATGCCTGCATTTCAGAAGCCAACATGTGTAAAGCCAGTGGAGACTGAAAAACTGTCGACCAGTGAATGCTTTCAGCTTGCAAAGAATTACCTAGCACGCGCGGACACACACACTTTTTTTTGGGTAATATCCAATGCAGTATATTTATATGCTCATAAATTTACATGATGGGAGGTCTCCGAAATGGAGAGTATCCCAAAGATCAGAAACATAAAAAGAAAAGCTCTATGCAAGAAGCATCCATATCACCCTCATGGCAAGCATCATATAAGGATTGCCGTAATGAGGCTCGAAAAGATTCATATGACTTGTGAATCTGCCGACGCAAGTATGCCAAATTATGCTCACTCCAGATTGTCCAAAGAGCCCAATATCTCACCCAAGAGAGAAATAGTGAGTATTGAGACAAAGACCTCATAAATCTGCCAAAGAGCCAGAAATGTTTCCTAAATCTGTGACTCGGGAAATGGAGCGGAAGATAATCTGAAATTCTCTTGAGGAGGATCCTAGAACACGGGCAATGCCAAAGCAAATGAAGAACACTCTCTGAAGGAGCCTGATATCTTAAACATGTGGATGGTGCAATGCGACGTTTAGCAAGTGTGACCCCCCACTGACAATGTGCTTGTCATACATCTCCAAAGAAAAAGTCTTTGTTTCAATGGCATTTTACACTTCCATAACATCCCGAGATTCTTCCGCCACCATGAGAGGGGCTTCCTTATATGCCACAGAGAATTAGCATATTGCTGAATCCATGGAGCAGGCTGAAGAAGCCTGTAGGCTTTGATGGAGGTTAAGGCAGGAAGAGGAACAGGATGAGTGCATGTAGAAGAGGGTTGCAATTGCCAATCCGTAAGCGTGTCTGTGTCAGCCACAGGAGGAACAGGTAGAAAAGGATGTAATAAATCAGCAATTTTCTTCCATATAGACCTATGATGCATTCCCAATGCATAGGAAGCAGTGGCCTAAGGAAAAGATAAGACATAGCCCTGATCATCTACCACATCATGTATGTATCTAATTCCCAATTTCATGAGATTGTATGCCCGAACAGGTTCCTGTAAAGCGAGTGAATACTTTCTTTCCTCATTGAGTTTGTCCCCGAGCAATTATCAGGAGCCCATTTGACCTTAGAAAGTACTTGTTTCCAGTCAAGTATCAGAGCAGTAGAGAAAGGACAGCCAGGTATCTTCCCTACAAATCTCCCAATGATCAGTAATCCAAAGACCATAAGCACAAGTCCTCATGTTGACACACATGGATGCTAGCATACAAGTCCATGGCTGTTGCGCACACACACACACACACACTTTTTTTTAGTAATATCCAGTGCTATATGCTCATAAATTTACAAGATGGGAAGTCTCCAAAATGGAGTGTATCCTAAAGATCAGAAACATAAAAAGAAAAACTCTATGCAAGAAGCATCTATATCACCCTCATGGCAGGCATCATATAAGGATTGCCGCAATGAGGCTCGGAAAGATTCATATGACTTGTGAATCTGCAGACCCCAGTATGCCAAATTATGCTCACTCCACACACACACACACACACATGCACACACACACTTTTTTTTTTGGTGAAATCATTGATTGATTATATTATATGAGTAGTAAGCTCAAAGAAAGGTTCTACAATTACATCAACTGAAAATTTCAGTATATGCCAAAAAGACCTCATGATCTATGCAGCGGGTCTGCAAGCAATCAAAGAAAGATTGCTACAGAGAACGCCTAAAAAAGCCAAACAGAGAGAAAGTAGGATCACCAAAGACTTTACAATTCCTATATGCCCATAAAGTCCATAGTGCCCAGTAGCGAACCCAAACGAAGAAAAGATGAAACTCCGGTCTGGATGGATGAAACCCAAATAGCCAGAAGAACTTCCCAAACGGAACAGATGGGAATCTCGCTCGCATGTGCTGTCGAAGCAGATCAAAAAACTCACGAGAGCACGGACAATGCCAAAACAAGTGAGGCACAGTCAGAAGCAGAATGCCAATGGCAAAGTGCAGGAGCAATGTGTCAATGAGCTAATAGCTGTCCAGATGGAAACACTCCCAAAAGAACTCGCCAAAAGAAAACATGTTGTCGAAGCGGTACTTTATAGGCCTAAAGTTGCTGTAATCTTTTCCTCCACCACTTGGTTGGGCGATGCATTCGCCAAACAGAATCACCTCTCTTTGAAACCCAAGGTTGAGGCAAAAGGATTTTATACAATGCAGGTACAGTAATCTGAGATATCCTCAAAGGATGAGAAGAGGACCCTGGAGAAGTCAAAGTGCGATCTTCTAGTCGGTCCTGGAGTTCCAAAGGAGGAATCGGAACAAAGGGCGAGAGCATAGAAGTAATTTGTCGCCACAAAGGACGATAATGAGAGCCTAATCCATATGTAGTAGCTGCTAGAGAAAAGGGGAGCACAGTACCAGCATCATCTATAACATCAGCAACCGAGGTGATGCCTTTAAACGAGACAAAGTAGGAACGTCGAGGTTCTTGTAAAGCCAAGGGAGGCTGAAAGACTTTCGACCAGTGAATGCTTTCAGCTCTCAAAGAATTCCCAAGCAAAGATTGCTGTCCATTCCATTCCAGATGAGAAAGAACATGCTTCCAGTCAAGAAGCAAGCGGGAGACAAAAGGGCATCTAGGCAAAGTGCCATCAGTGCAGCCAAAAAAGAAATCCCAGTGATCGAGTTGCCAATGACCAAACGCAAAAATACTGATATGAGTGACCAGAGTCCTAATCATAAGAGCCCAAGGCTGATCACCTTGCAGAAATTGCAGCAACATTTTCCCCCTGTGGGCAAGAATATGCACATGAATATCCGTGATGTTCAATCCACCATGCATCTTGGGAGAACAAATGTGATGCATCGAAAGCAGCCTGAGACTTTTTTTGCCATGTTTGGATCGCCAGAAGAGTTCCATAAAGACAGACATGAAAGATGTAAGATCTGCCTTAGTGAACATGATCAATGGCAAGTAAAATTGAATATATGCCACAAGGATGGACTGCACTATGCGAAGACGAACGTGCAGAGGCCAGGTTGCCAGTTTCCAATACTCAAGCTTTTTCCGAAAGCTTAGCCAAAACCCAATCAGTTTGTTGTCGGCGAGTGAGTTCCCACCCCAAAGGGTAACCAAGATGACGAACAAACTGAGTGGGTGGAATGATATCCCCGGGCCATAATAGACTATGCCAGTCTTTGGAATGCAAAGGGAGCAGCTTAGACTTCTGAAAATTAACATGAAGACCAGCTGCCAAACCATAAATAGAGAGGGCCTGCATCAAGGCACCAAGATCATGGAGCGTATTCTTCGGGGTAAAGAAAGAATCATCAGCATAAGCTTGAGCAACCATGCTGCGATTAGCATCCAATTCCAAGCCATGAAGTGATCGTGTAGCCACAAGATGATCAATATATTGCAGCATAGGATGAGTAGCAATGGCATACAGTAAAGCACTGAGAGGGCATCCCTGGCGGACCGAACAACAAAGAGTCCACTCATCAGAGATATCCCCAGAGATAATGCAAGCCGCATTGCTATCTCTGTAAAGCTAGTAAATAACCTACTGCATTTTTTGTTCAAACCCCAAAGCTCGCATAGTTTGCGAGATGAAATCCCATTGAACTGTGTCAAAGGATTTTGCAATATCTACCTGCAAGAGTAGAACATCCTGCTGCGTGTATTTGGCATATTCAATCCCAATATAAGCATTGCCAATGTTATCTGTGATATGGCGACGTGGAACAAAGCCATATTGGGAGGGATGCAACCCATCATGCAAATAGCCTTTAATCCGATCAACCACCATTTTGGCAATGATCTTGTAAATGACTGGCATGAGTGTGATTGGCCTCCAATCACCCAGTGAATCACATAGCTGCTTTTTTGGAATCAGCTTGAGAAGACCCTTTTTCCATGACAAAGGCATCTGCTGATATTGCCATGCTGTATTTACCATTTGCAGCAAGGTGAATTTAAGAAGATCCCAGAATGCAAGAAAAAATTCAACAGTGAGACCATCCCATCCTGGAGATTTCCATGTGCCACAGGGTCTCAGTGCATCAGACAATTCCCTTTCAGTGAAGGGATGTTCAAGTTCCAAAGCTTGAGCATCAGTCAAAATTGGATGGATATGCTGCAAAAGAAGCTGACGTGCAGACACGACCCGAGGAGAAAGAGTATCCAGATGCCAAAAATGAGTGGAGAAGTGCTGCGCACATAAATCAGCAAGCTCTGAACGAGATGTTGACCAAGAACCATCAGGCATCCGGATCCGACAGATATTGGCAGCTTGTCTTTTGTAGTGTAAACTCTTAAAAAATTGCTTGGAAGAGCAGCCTTTATCCAAAAATGCCCGTTGTCTGGATCGAGTTTCCCATTTAGCAAGCTTTCTGCGATCATTAGATTGAAGAGGGAATTGAGCCTGACATAAGAGCATGCTTTCCTCTGAAGACAAAGGGCGAAGATGAGCAAGCTTAGTCAAACTCTGACATGTAAATTTGGCATGTGCTACAGTCTCCCTTGTGGCTTGCATATAGGATTTGCCATAATCTCGAATAATTGCTTGCATCCGAGCAACAAAAGCCTACCAGGCATAATCCAAACCAATGCGTATCTGACGAGAGAGAGGCTGAATAGTATCAGAGACCAAGGCTTTAAAGTCAGCATGCTCCAGATAACTAATATTAGGCAGCAAAAGCCTTCGGCAAGGCAATCTGTCAGGGGAAATTCATGCAAGGAAAACCTCAACCAAAGAGGAGCATGATCCGAATGCGTGAAAGCATGATCAACCCAAATCTGACAAGTAAACGCGTCACAATGCTATGGATCAATCTGATACCATCTGTCCAAGCGTGCCCGATAAGAAGATTGAGCATTATGCTGAAAGGTATAACCCGGAAGCATGGACTGTAATTCCTTTCAGAGATCAACCAGGCGCAACTGAAGCAAAAAATCAGACCATGCCTGTGTTTCAAAAGCCAACATATGAGAGTGGCCTGAGGTGTTGTCACCCGATTGAGGGGCATTATTAAAGTCACCACAAATGAAGGCATGTTGTCGCCATGGATAAGTATGCATGGCAGCCCAGATCAAAGCTCTATCACGAGAAGACTGGGGGGCATAAACCGATGCAAATTCAAAAATTTCCCCTTGAACAAGGCATTGAACAATAATCCATCTACCATGGCGATCATTGAGAGCCACAACAGGTTGAAGGTCGTGCTTTATCAAAAAAGCCACACCAGAAAAGGAGTGCTCTCCAGCATAGAAGATATCATAACCAGCAAAATGGCCTATTTGACCAGCATACATATGCTGATTATGCTCTTGCAAAGCAATTATATCAAGCTACAATTGCCTGATATACATCCAGACCAGTTTCCATTTGCGACCATCACACATTCCCTGTACATTGAGAGTAACACACTTCCGATGATCAAGCATATTTACAGTTATGGGACAGGTATGTACAGCAACTAACGGGCTGTCTACATCTGCATTTCCACCTCAATGTCCGGGCCTCTGCCCTGGGATGAAGCATCAGCCTGAGAAGAGGACAAAAGTGCAGCAACTTCTTCTTCAAGAAACAAAGTCCGATTTGGAGTCACAGCAGCCCAGGTCAAGCCAACACCAGAGTTTTCAGCAGGTGTTTTCCCATGAGAGGATGCACCACTCCAAGTCTGAGAAGGCAAAGGTCGCCTGGGGGAGATCACTTTGCGGGGAGTTTGCCATCCATCAGTCAAATTCTTTTCCCCCTTCCCCTGAGGTGGAGAGGACAAAGGCACAGGAAAAGAAGCATTACCATGTGAGACAGTCGGGGCTTTGCCTTTGTCTTGAACAGAGAAAAACTGTTTGACCTCTTTGTTTTGTGAATCTGCCGACCCAAGTATGCCAAATTATGCTCACTCCAGATTGTCCAAAGAGCCCAATGTCTCACCCAAGAGAGAAATAGTGAGTATTGAGACAAAGACCTCATAAATCTGCCAAATAGCCAAAAATGTTTCCCAAATCTGTGACTCGGGAAACGGAGCCGAAGATGATCTGAAATTCTTCCGAGGAGGTTCCTAGAACACGGGCAGTGCCAAAGCAAATGAGGGACAGTCTCTGAAGGAGCCTGACATCTTAAACATGTGGATGGTGCAATGCGATGTTTGGCAAGTGCGACTCCCACTGACAATGTACCTGTCATGCATCTCCAAAGAAAAAGTCTTTGTTTCAAAGGCATTTTACACTTCCATAATATCGTGAGATTCTTCCGCCACCATGAGAGGGGCTTCCTGATATGCCACAGAGTATTAGCATATTGTTGAATCCATGGAGCAGGCTGAAGAAGCTTGTATGCTTTGATGGAGGTCAAGGCAGGCAGAGAAACATGATGAGAGCATGTAGTAGAGGGTTGCAATTGCCAATCCAATAGCCTGTCTGTGTCAGCCATAGGGGGAACAGGTAGAAAATGATGTAACAAATCAGCAATTTTCTTGCATATCGACCTATGGTGCATTCCCAATGCGTAGGAAGCAGTGGCCTGAGGAAAAGATAAAACATAGCCCTGATTATCTACCACATCATGTATGTATCTAATTCCCAATTTCATGAGATTGTATGCCCGAACAGGTTCCTGTAAAGCGAGTGGAATGTCAAAGATGGCACTCCAATGAATACTTTCTTTCCTCATTGAGTTTGTCCCCGAGCAATTGTCAGGAGCCCATTTGACCTTAGAAAGTACTTGTTTCCAGTCAAGTATCAGAGCAGTAGAGAAAGGATAGCCAGGTATCTTTCCTACAAATCTCCCAATGACAACCTCCCAATGATCAGTAGTCCAATGTCCATATGCAGAAGTCCTCATGTTGACACACATGGATGCTATCATACAAGTCCATGGTTGTTGTTGGCAGGAAAAAGTATGGAGCATAGTCGCCTTCCTTGCAAGTACATGATATCTTATATTGAGGATATTAAGTCCACCATGCATCCTAGGAGAGCACACCATTTCCATCTTCATCAGTCTCAATGCTTTCACAGCAGTTTTTGTCCTCCATAATATCTCCATAGCTTGAGACATAAAGGCTGAAATATCTCTGGAGGACCAATGCAACGATGGCAAAAAGAACTGGACATAGGACATTACAATGGATTGTACTATTCTGAGCCTCACATGAAGTGGCCAAGTAGAAATTTTTCAGTATTCCAGTTTATGTTGAAGTCTTTGGAAGATCCATTTTAACTGCTGCTTCCTGGTGATATGCCATCCTATAGGATATCCCAAATGCCTGACTACATCTTTGGAATGCACCACCTGACCTGGCCAGAGAATAGAATGCCAGTCACATTGTTTCAGGGGAAGCAATTTAGATTTGTCAAAATAAACATGCAATCCCGCTGCCAATCCATACAATGATAGAGTGGTCATAAGCATATGAACTTCCTGGGGAGAGTTCTGTGGCATAAAGAAAGAATCATCAGCATATGCTTGTGCCAAAAAAGATGCAGTCCCAGGGATTTTAAGACCAGTCATCTGTCCTGTGGTTGTAAGATGATCAAGATACATTAAGAGGGGATGGGTCGCAATGGCATCGAAGAGAGCACTAAGAGGGCAGCCCTCTCTAACTGATCTACCCAATGTCCATGACCGAGATTGATGATCCCCAAGAATGCACTGAGAAGTAGAGCCAGAATAAAGCCAATAAACTGCATTTGCTATCTTTGGACCAAAGCCCAACTTTGTCATGATTTGAAAGATAAAATCCCATTGAACAATGTCAAATGCCTTAGCAATATCTACCTGCAATATGAGCACATCTTGATGTGAGTACTTAGCATATTTAGTTGCAGTCAATGCATTGGAGATATTGTCATGGATTTGTCTTCGTGGCACAAACCCATACTGATGAGGATGAAGGTCCGGATTCAGTATCCTGTGAAGCTTATACACAATCATTTTGGCAATGAGTTTGTAAACTACATGCATCAAAGTAATAGGCCTCCAATCTGACATATGGTCACACAGATGTTTTTTGGGCACAAGTTTGACTATGCCATGCTTCCAAGAGTGCGGTAACTGATTTTCTTCTTAGGCAACATTGATCATTTGCAAGAGGACATCTTTCAAATCATCCCAAAAAGAAATATAAAATTCCACTGTTAAGGCCATCCTAGCCAGGGGACTTGTATTTGCTAAGGTGGAACAATGCATTATCAAGTTCTGTATCAGTAAAAGGTCTCTCCAAGGTAAGAGCATCATCCATTTCCACTATTTCAGAAACATATTGGAGGAATTCAGTCCTCGCATCAGTCATTTGATTTGATGGGGAACCAGGAGCAGAGAACAATTTCTGGAAATAATTTTGGCATTCATCTTGGAGATCAGAGAAAGAGTGTGTCCAAGAGCCATCTAGCTTCCTTACCCTTAGACATGAGTTTTTCTTTCGAGTAGCATGCAGGCTCTAGAAAAAGGCTTTTGATGAGCAGCCCTTATCCATGAGGGGCTTCATTCTTGCTCTAATCTGCCATTTGTGCAATTTCCTCTGATCATTAGCAGTCAATTTAATCCGAGCATGTGAAAGGGAATCATTTTCTGATTCAGAGAGAGGCCTTAAATGTGAAAATTCAGTCAATTGTTGTGCTGTCCTTTTTGCCCATTTAACCTCATTCCTCCATTTAGTCATATGCCAGTTTCCATACTCCCTAATGACATTCTGTATACGAGAGACAAAGCTGTCCCAAGCATAATCCATGTCCTCTTGGGCATGCAAAGGCAAGGGATGAATTGCAAGTCTGATCATTTGCTGGAAATAGTGATGACGGAAATAAGCCTGATTAACATGTAATAATCTGCTAGAAAGGGGTGGCAAATCATCCAGTGGCATACCAAGGTGCAAATTCATTCATAATGGGGCATGATCTGACAAGCCCAATGAGAAATCTATGAGGAGATGAGGGCTAAAATCTGCATATTGTTGTGGGTAAAACAAATACCATCTGTCAAGCCTTGCCCAGTATGTAGTAAGTGCATTATGATGAAAAGTATATCCAGGCACTGACCCTTGGAGAAGCAGCCATAAATCTTCAGCCTGCACAGAAAGAAGCATGCTATCCCATTTCTACCTTTCCAATGATAGCATATGAGATCTGGAAGTAGTGTTTTCTCTTGGCAGAGGGGAATTATTAAAATCTCCATAGATGAATGCATTAGTACTCCATGGATATTTGCTTAGAGAATCCCATAAAGAAGCCCTCATGGCAGAGGTCTGGGAGGCATAGACTGATGCAAACTCAAGAATATCACCATTGACATTACATTGTATGACCATCCATCTACCAGTGCTGTCATTGAAGGCTAACTGAGGCTCCAGCTGATGTCTAACCATTATGCATACACCTGAGTAGGTAGTGGTACCAGCATAGTATATGTCATAACCACCAAAATAATCATGATGACCAACCTTAGAGTGTTGATTATGCTCTTGCAAACAAACAATATCTGGCTGCATTTTATGTACATAATTCCATAAAAGCCTCCACTTTGAAACATTGCAGAGTCTCTATACATTGTATGTAAAGCACTTAAGTGTTTGATGCATGAAAGAGGTATATACAGTAAAGTATAAGTATAGAACAAGATGTCAGAGAGGCAAAGCCTCTGCCTGCATGGGCTGCGTTCCTCATGATCCATAAAAGAAATAGCATTCTCCCCTTCTTTAGAATCACATATGGGGCTGCCCTTCTTCAAAACCCCCACCCAATTTTGAAGGACAGGAGCTGAAGTAGAAGCCTGTCCTGGTGAGGTAGAAGAAGCATGCCATTGACGAGATTGAAAGGGGCATTGCTTCAATACAACCACCTTCTTAGGCTGTTGAAAACCATCCCAATCAGTTCCCACAGATTCCTTCATCTTTTCTTTTTCTTTATCTTTTCTTTTTCTTTATCTTTTCCTTTTCCAGCAAGTGATTGCACCTGATTAATTGGTTTGGCATTCTTTGCTCCATTTCTATTTGTTGTCTTAGCTTGCAAATTCTCATTCTTTTCCCGTGTCTGGGGCGGCAAGGCATTGGGAGGGGGTTGATGCAGAACCATTGGGCATTCAGAGGCTAGATGCCCAAACTTATGGCAGGCAAAACAAGCTACTGCAAACACACCCCATTTCAATTCAGAATACTTTTTTCCCAAGTGCACTCCCTCAACTTCCACTGCAATAGAAGGAGGGGTAGGTGTATCAGTGTCCTAGAGAACGCAGAACCTGTTACGGTTTCCCATAGGGTGTGGAGGACAAATGACGTGTCCCAAAGAAGCAGCTAGGCCTGGCAATTCTTCATGCATATAGTCCGGGAAGTTAACAACCTCAACCCATACAGGACAGTGATGTTGTATAAGACTTTGATAATCCTTGTTTGGGTACTAGGGCATAGCATGTACCATCTGCTTCCCGTAAAAGAGGGGAGAAAGCTCAAGTAGCCTCCGCTTGCACAAAGCATCTGATAAATGCACCTCATAAAATCCTCTAGATGCAAAATATACTCCTCTCCGAAGCATCCTCCAAGGATGGACTTAATCCACTGTGCAACATCACTGGCTACTGGGATTCTTCCTGGAAAGAAAATTATTACCACGGTTTGAGATAACTTCCTGAGAGGATTCACGAGGGATGGCAATTTCAATTTGTATGTGACCTCTGGAACTGGTTTGCCCCATTCCTATTGTGACTGCTGAAAGTCATCCTTAAGCGTATCAAACACGTATTGAGCTTGCATAGTAAGTTCATCATCTTGTGTTGCAGGCTGTGAAGGGCGGCGCTTAGCATCTAGGTCTTTCTTTTCGAGCATATGTACAAACATCCGGACCTGAAGCCATGATTGAAATACGACAAGGCAAGAGGGATTGTACGGAGAGGTATAGAATCTAAACAATCGAGACACATGACTGTACGGAAAACTACAGGAGCACGACTGAGGATTGTACGGAAAAGGTACGAGATTGTACGTTCAAAAACGGGACTGTATGGATATACGGAGGAGACTGTACGGAAGGAACTGAATCTGTACGGGGATGTTGACGGGGCGCTGAGACACTGGACTGTATGGAAATGGACGGGGTTGTACGGACGTATGGAAGGGTCTAAGGAAAAGGTACGGCAATGGCGATGCAGACAGGTGCGGGACTGCTCGGAGCTGCGCAGGGGTGAGCCAAACCTCACCTAGTTGGTCGTACGGTCGTATGGAAAGCGTACGGCGACTGTACAGGTGTACGGATAGGAAGGGAGGCTGTAGGGGCTCCTTGGCGAGGCTGAACAACAGAGGCCGCACTCTCTCACACTCTCACTAAAGCATCACACACTGACACACACACGCGCGCACACACACACACACACACACACTTTTTTTTTAATAGTGAAACCAATAAAATTATATTATGAAACATTCATTTACATCAGGGCAGTGCTCAAGAAAAGAGCCAAAGCCCTATCCATCAGAAGCAGTAAAAGAAAAGCTGAATACAAGAAACATCCAAATCTTCCTCATGTAAGGCATCATATAAAGACTGCCGCAATGAGGCTCGGAAAAACTCATAAGGATACTGAAGGGGAGAATTCAGATATGCTTGATTTCGCTGCAGCCAGAGGGTCCATAAGGCCCAGTATCTGATCCATTGGAAGAAAAGAGAATATTGTGACAAAGAAGCTGATAGTTTGCCATACATCCAGAAAAACCCGTAGAACCTGTGTGCAGGAAATCTGAGAGATAAGAAATAGGAGATCTTGTCTAGAAGGTCTCTGGAATATGAACAAAACCACAATAGATGCGGAATACTCTCAGGAGTATGATGACATCTTGGACAAAGAGGTGAAGCAATCCTTCTTTGAGCCAATTTCACTCCCACTAGAAGAATACCAACAATGCATCTCCATAGAAAGAGTCTCTGCTTCAATGGCATTTTCAACTTCCATATCAATTGCAATTTTCCTTTCCACCAGGCTAATGACTTATTCAAATGCCATAGAGAATTAGCATGATGAGCAATCCAAGGAGGAGGTAATATCAATCGATAAGCCTATATAGAAGTCAATAAATGCAAAGGCCGAGAGGATATTCTTGGACTTGAAGACTGAAGATGCCAATCTTGAAGCCTGTCTCTTACATTCAATGTTGGAATCGGGACCAAAGGGAGTAAGAGATCAGCAATAGCTATCCAAATAGATCTGTGATGCATCCCAAGATTGTATTGTCGACATGCTGCTGGAAAAGAGAGAATATGTCCTTGCGTATCTACCACATCATCAATGAAACGGATGCCCAATTTCATAAGATTGTAAGCTCTGATTGGTTGTTGTACAGCAAGGGGAGAGGAAAACACAGCACTCGAATGAATGCCTTCCATTCTAAGTGAGAAAGCTATAGAAGCAGGATGGGGAGACCATTTGATGTGAGAGAGTACTTGCTTCCAATCCTGAATCAAGGAAGTAGAAAATGGACAACCAGGGATTTTACCTTGAAATTTGCAAGTACTACTTCCGATGGATCAACTAGCCAATGTCCATAAGCATTTGTGCGCATCTGACCACACAAAATTGCCAACATGATAGACCAAGGCTGCTCTTGTTGAAAAAATGTCTTGAGCATAGTGATCTTTCTTGCCAACACATGATATTTGATGTTTATTATATTCAAACCACCATGCATTCTTGGTGAGCAAAGCAATTCCATTTTGAGCAACCTTACAGTTTTTTTATGAAACTTAGTTTTCCAAAAAATCTCCATGGCTTGAGACATAAAGGAAATGAGGTCTTGAGATGACCAATGTAATAGAGGAAAGTAGAACTGGACATAAGCTAGAACAATGGATTGGACAATTTCGAAGCCGTACATGTAGAGGCCAAGTGAAGATCTTCCAATATTCTAATTTGTCCTGAATTTTGTTGGACACCCATGATATTTGATGCTTATTTCTGATTTTCCAGCCAATGGGATAGCCCAAATGTCTTACTATGTTTTCCGGATAATTAATCTGGCCGGGCCACAGGATACCATGCCAGTCACAATGCTTGAGAGGCAAGAGCTTTGATTTCTGAAAATTAATTTTAAGACCAGCTGCCAACCCAAAATCTGAAAGGGTATCCATCAAGAGGCGAAGCTCCAAAGGATTGCTCTTTGGCATGAAGAATGAATCATCTGCATAAGCCTGTGCAATGAAGGGTCGTGAACTAGAAATCTGAAGCCCCACTAATTGTCCAGTATCAACCAGATGATCCATATAAAGAAGCAAAGGATGTGAAGCAATGGCATAGAGCAAAGCACTGAGAGGGCATCCCTGTCGAACTGATCGTTCCAGAGTCCAAGACTCAGACAAATGATTCCCTGTAAAGCATTGTGCAGTGGAATCTGAGTAAAGCCAATATATGACATTAACTAGCTTTGGCCCAAAACCAAGTTTAAACATGATTTGAGAGACATAATCCCACTGTACTGGATCAAATGCCTTCGCCACATCCACGTGTATGACCAAAACATCTTGAGCTGAATATTTCGCATATTCCATTGCGATGAGAGTATTAGAGATATTGTCATGAATATGCCGTCTTGGAACAAAACCATATTGCCTGGGATGAAGTCCATCATGAAGGATATCCTTTATCCGATGTACCAACATTTTGGCAATAAGTTTGTATATAACCGGCATCAAAGTGATGGGCCTCCAGTCATCCATTGTCTCACATAGAGGTGTTTTGGGCACAAGCTTAACCAGACCATGCTTCCAAGCTGAGGGAAGATGTTGATGCTGCCAGGCTACATTAATGAACTTCAAAATTGGACCCTTCAATTCAGCCCAGAAGGCTACAAAAAATTCAACCGTCAAACCATCCCAGCTAGGGGATTTATGTTTACCCAAATGCTTGAGGGCTTCATCCAATTCAATATCTGAGAAAGACATTTCCAGCATTGTAGCTTTTTGCAAAGAAACAATAGGAGAAACAAGCTCTGTAAATCTATTTCGAGCCAATGCAACCTGAGGTGTAGAAGAAGAGGGCTGAGAAAAAAGAAGCTGAAAATGATCCAGACATTGTTTTTCTAGCTGAGATAAAGTCTGGGTCCAAAGACCATCTGGTTTCCTCATGATAGATTGACTTTTTCTATGTGCATGTAAATTCCGAAAGAAAGATTTCGAGGAACAACCCTTATCTAGCATAGGTTTCACTCTAGCCTTGGTCTGCCATTTGGAAAGCTTTCGTTTATCATTGGCATCAATTATGGAGGAAGCACAAGACAATAAATGCTGCTCAGAAGCAGATAGAGACCTTTGATGGCTAATATGTACCAAATACTGCTTGTATGATTTTGCCCACTACCATGTACCATCTTCCATATTCCTTAATGACATTTTGAGTACGATGTACGAAAGAGTTCCAAGCAAAGTCCAGATCCTCCTGAGCATGGGATAACAATGGCCTGCAAGCGAGTGTGATCATTTGCTGGAATTTTTCATGAGAAAGATATAATTGATTGACCTGTAAATGTCTGACTGGAGAGAGCTGCAAGTCATCCAGAGGCATTCCAAATGAAAGGGTGAGCCAAAGTGGAGTGTGATCAGATAATTGTTGAGAATAATCAGTCCACATGTGACATGTATATTCATCATATTGCTGAGCATGAATAAGATAACATCTATCAAGCTTGGCCCAAGATTCTGTAAAAGCATTATGATGATATGTATATCCCATAACTGAAGGGTGAGTTGCTGTCCATAAATCTGCAAATTGAAGCGATGAAGTCCCCCATTGCTGGATTTCAGAGGGCAGCATATGGGATTTGTGCATGGTATTGTCCTTCCAGTGAGGAGAATTATTGAAGTCACCACAAAGAAGAGCATTTGAGGACCAAGGATATTGCTTTATGGAGTCCCACATTTGAGCTCTAGAAGCTGAATTTTGAGAGGCATACAAGGAGCCTATTTCAAAAATCTCTCCATTGATCATACATTGGATAATCATCCATTGACCACCAAGATCATTATATGCTATCCAGGGTTGCAGATCATGTCTGGCTAAAATGCACAGCCCAGAGAATTGTTCAGATCCTGCATAAAGTATATCATAAACTGAAAAGAACCCATCCTGGCCAGCAAAAGAATGCTGATTATGCTCTTGCAGACACAACATCTGGGTGAGTTTTATTTATATAATGCCATAGGAGCCTCCATTTATTCTGGTTGCAGAGGCCCTGTATATTATAAGAAATACATTTAAGAGAAGCACGCATGAGAATATGTACAAGAGATGAATAATCCTAAAAAAGAAAGGGAGGCATCAAGCCTCTGCCATTGCCACAGGGTCTTGTTGACCCTCAGCATCCAATTCCCTGAATAAATCATCTTTTTCACAAAGTGGAAGACCCTTCTTGACTGCATTAACCCATGCCTTTGAGATGGGGTTGCCTGAAGAGGTAGAAGGTTGTCCTGGAGAAGGAGCAGAAGCATCCCAATTACGAGATTGGAGAGGTCTTTGTTTGAGAGGCACCGTCTTCTTTGCAGTTTGCCAACCCTCGTGAGAAGATGAATTATTTTCCACTAACTTGCTTTTTCCTTTATCCTTATTTTGAGCTGAATTGGCCTGGCTCCCTGTATGAACTGAAGGCTTTACTCCTTTAGCTTCATTCTTTTCCACATATGTCTTCTGGCCTCCTTTATTAGATGGCAGAGGAATGGCTGCTGGAGGAGGTGGATGAAGGATAGAGGGACACTCCGAAGCTAGGTTCCCAAACTTGTGACAAGAGAAACAAGCTTCAGCAAAAATGCCCCATTTTAAAGTGAAATATTTCTTTCCCAAATTAACACCCTCAATCTCAATTGCAATAGCAGAGGGGGTTGGTCGATCAGTATCCCATAAGATGCAAAAACGATTTTTATTACCTGTGGGACGAGGGGGACAGATCACTTGTCCCAATGTCATGGCTAAGCCTGGAAGCTCTGTTCTCATGTAATCTGGAAAATCAACCACTTCAACCCATACAAAAGCACTGAGAGGGCATCCCTGTCGAATTGAACGTTCAAGAGTCCAAGACTCAGACAAATGATTCCCTATAAAGCATTGTGCAGTGGAATTTGAGTAGAGCCAATATATGACATTAACTAGCTTTGGCCCAAAACCAAGTTTTGACATGATTTGAGAGACATAATCCCACTGTACTGTATCAAAAGCCTTCGCCACATCCACCTGCATAACCAACACATCTTGATCTGGATATTTTGCATATTCCATTGCAATAAGAGTGTTAGAGATATTGTCATGTATGTGCCGTCTTGGAACAAAACCATATTGCTTGGGATGAAGTCCATCATAAAGGATATCCTTTATCCTATGGACCAACATTTTGGCAATCAATTTGTATATAACCGGCATCAAAGTGATGGGCCTCCAGTCATCCATAGTCTCACATAGAGGTTTTTTGGGCACAAGCTTAACCAGACCATGCTTCCAAGCTGAGGGAAGATGTTGCTGCTGCCAGGATACATTTATAAACTGCAGAATTGGACCCTTCAATTCAGGCCAAAAGGCTTCAAAGAATTCAACCGTCAGACCATCCCAGGCAGGGGATTTATGTTTACCCAAATGCCGAAGAGCTTCATCCAATTCCACATCTGTAAGAGACATTTCCAGCATTGAGGCTTTTTGCAAAGAGACGATAGGAGAAGCAAGGGCAGTAAATCTGTTTCGAGCTGAAACAACCCGAGGTGTAGAAAAAGATGGCTGAGAAAAAAGAAGCTGAAAATGATCCAAACATTGTTTCTCCAGCTGAGATAGAGTCTGGGTCCAAAGGCCATCTGGTTTCCTGACCCTCATGATAGATTGGCTTTGTCTATTTGCATGTAAGTTCCGAAAAAAAGATTTTGAGGAACAGCCCTTATCTAGCATAGGTTTAGCTCTAGCCCTGATCTGCCACTTGGACAGCTTGCGTTTATCATTGGCATCTATTATAGAGGAAGCACAAGACAATAAATGCTGCTCAGAAGCAGATAGAGATCTTTGATGACCAAGCTGTACCAAATACTGCTTGTTTGATTTTGCCCAATGGATATGCTGTCTGGTTTCTGCCATGTACCATCTTCCATATTCCTTTATGACATTTTGAATACGATGTGTGAAAGAGGTCCAAGCAAATTCCAGATCCTCCTGAGCATGAGATAGCAATGGCCTGCAAGCGAGTCTGATCATTTGCTGGAATTTTTCATGTGTGAGATATAATTGATTGACCTGTAAATACCTGACTGAGGAGAGCTGCAAATCATCCAGAGGCATATCAAAAGAAAGGGCTAGCCAAAGTGGAGTATGATCAGATAATTGTTGTGAATAATCAGTCCACATTTGACATGTATATCCATCATATTGCTGAGCATGAATGAGATAATATCTATCAAGCCTGGCCCAATATTCTGTAAAAGCATTATGATGATATGTGAATCCCATAACTGATGGGTGAGTTGCTGTCCATAAATCTGCAAATTGAAGAGATGATGTCATATGTTCCCATTGCTGAATTTCAAAGGGCAGCATATGAGATTTATGTGTGGTATTGTCCTTCCAATGAGGAGAGTTGTTGAAATCACCACAAAGTAAAGCATTTGAAGACCAAGGATATTGCTTGATGGAGTTCCACATTTGAGCTCTGGAAGCTGAATTCTGAGAGGCATACAAAGATCCTATTTCAAAAATCTCTCCATTAACCATACATTGGATGATCATCCATCGTCCACCAAGATCATTATATTCTATCCAAGGTTGCAGTTCATGTTTGGCTAGAATGCACAGCCCGGAAAATTGTTCAGATCTTGAATAAAATATATCATATCCAGAAAAAAACCCATGCTGGCCAGCAAAAAAATGCTGATTATGCTCTTGTAAACACACAACATCTGGATGAGTTGTATTTATATAATGCCATAGAAGCCTCCATTTATTCTGGTTGCAAAGGCCCTGTATATTATAGGAAAAACATTTAAGAGAAGCACGCATGAAGATATATACAAGAGATGATCATTCCTCCAAAAGAACAGGAGGCCTCAAGCCTCTGCCATTGCCACAGGGTCTTGCTGACCCTCAGCATCCAATTCTCTGATAATATCATCTTCTTCACAAAGGGGAAGACCCTTCTTGACTGCATTAACCCATGCCTTTGAGATGGGGTTGCTTGGAGAGGTAGAAGATTGTCCTGGAGAAGGAGCAGAGGCATCCCAATTATGAGATTGGAGTGGTCTTTGTTTGAGAGGCACCGTCTTCTTTGCAGTCTGCCATCCCTCATGACAAGATGTGTTATTTTTCCCTAACTTGCTTTTTCCTTTTTCCTTATTTTGAGCTGAATTGGCCTGGCTCCCTGTATGCAGTGAAGGCTTTGCTCCTTTAGCCTCAAGCTTTTCCACATATGTCTTCTGACCTCCTTTATTAGAAGGCAGAGGGATAGCTGCTGGAGGAGGTGGATGAAGGATAGAGGGACACTCTGAAGCAAGATGCCCAAACTTGTGACAAGAAAAACAAGCTCCAGCAAAAATGCCCCATTTTAGAGTGAAATATTTCCTTCCCAAATTAACACCCTCAATCTCAACTGCAATAGAGGAGGGGGTCGGTCTATCAGTATCCCATAAGATGCAAAAACGATTTTTATTTCCTGTGGGACGAGGGGGACAGATGACTTGTCCCAATGTCATGGCTAAACCTGGAAGCTCTGTTCTCATGTAATCTGGAAAATCAACCACTTCAACCCATACAGGGCAATGATGCTTGATAAAGTTCTGGTAGTCCTTATTAGGGGACCAGGGCATGATATGCACCATTTGTCGACCAAAGAATAAAGGGGACATTTCCAGCATCTTTTGTTTTGTCAGGGCATCCAAAAGATGAACTTCATAAAATCCTCGGGAGGCAAAATAGACTCCTTCTAGATAGCATCCACCTAGGAGAGAATTCACCCATTGACCCACATCATTAGCAGAGGGAATTTTGCCTGGAAAAAAGATGATAACTGCAGTTTGAGAAAGCTTCTTCAAAGGATGTACAAGAGAGGGCAACTTCATTTTGTAAGTGAGTTTCGGAGCAGGTTGAGTCCATTCTCTTCTACTTTGTTGAAAATCATCATTCAACATATCAAACACATAGGAAGCATCTTCAGATGAAGGAGATATGGGGGAAGAGGTTTCCCTTGATTGTCTTTTGGGTTCAGGAGAGAGAGCTCTCTTGACATAATACTTGTTTGCTTCTGCCATGGAGGCTAAGGGTTTCAAACAGATATCAAATGATGAGGATGAGATAGGACTGAAGCGCTGTGCGAAAGAAATGGGGAGCTGACAGAACTGTACGGACGTACGGAGAACCTGAATGAACTGTACGGAATGATCACATGAAAAATCTGACAGAAAGGTACGGAACAGAGTTGCTGACGGGACACAAAGGGGCAAAGCTGTACGGAAGAGCCAGAGATGTACGGACGTACGGAAGAGACGCTGAAATCGTGCACTGTATGGACGTACGGATTAGCAGACGGAGCAGTACGGGGCTTTCACACGGAGTATCTGACAGGACTGTACGGAGTAGAGATGCTGACGCTAAACTGTACGGAAGATTCAAGAAAGTACGGACGCACGGAGGAAACTTCAGAAGGGGAAAAAAGATGGCGAGGTAGAAAGCAGCGGGATCTGTCGAGGCTGCGCAGGGATGACGAAGTCTGTTCGCACCACCGTACGGTGAGCGTACGGTCTCCGTACAGAACGGACAGAGAGGGGAGCTGTACGGGGACCTAATCTCTGCATTGACCTCCTCACTCTCACGCTCTCATGCTCTCACACACACTCACCACCCCCCCCCCCCCCCCCCCCCCCCACACACACACACACACACACCCCACTGACTCACTGACACACACCACACACTTTTTTTTTTTTTTTTTTTGGTAAATCCATGTTCATATTATCAGCAAAATTTTGCTGATAATATGGACACACACCACACACACACACACACTTTTTTTTTTTTTTTTTTTTTTTGGTAAATCCATGTTCATATTATCAGCAAAATTTACATGAGGGTCTCAAAAAAGCAGAGAGCCTCAACAGGAAATCAAAAGCAAAGAAAAACTATTTCCAGGCATGACTGAGGAAGATCTCCTTGATAGCAAGCATCATAGATAGATTGCCGTAGGGAGAGTCTGAAATATTCATAAGATTGCAAGAACGGATTCCCAAAATATCGCATGTTGTGATCCTGCCAGATGGTCCAAAAAGCCCAATATCTGACCCAGTTCAAAAATAAGGAATAATGGACCAGGGTCGCAGGAAGTCTGCCAAAAAGCCAAAAATGTTTCCCAAAGGGTGAGTTAGGGAAACGAAGGCGAAGTGACATGGAAATTTTGCATAAGAAGGTCTTAGTGCTAGAACACATCCAAAACAAATGAGACACCGTTTCAGAAGGGGCCATGCATCGAAGACAGGAAGCAGATGCAATCCTTCGTTGAGCCAGAGTGACCCCCACGGATAAAGTTCCTGTAAGACACACACACACACACACACACACACACATGTACATGTGCATGTGCATGTACTGTAGGTTACCCTTCTCAGGGATTTGATGTGTCTATTTGTAGAACACGAGATCCATTCCTTGGAACATTGCTCGAAAGTTGTTTGATGAGGAATCAGACCTGTTCCAAAAACTTACTACTAAAGTACTAGTGGTTTTGGGGGAGTGGCAGAGGTCTCCACTCTTGGATGATGACTCTCTCATGTCTATGGACTGGCTACTTGCCCTTTTCCTGGGCATTCATGACCTTCTTCAGGCCTTCCTTGTGGTGCTCCATTTGCAAGTGTCTGATGTCCTCATCAATAACAAAGTGTACTATCCCGGTTGGTTTTGACAGTCCTGAATTTTATAATCAAGGGTCTTTCCCTCGTGTGTTGTCTTGTCCAGCTCTCCATGTATTCTCTCTCTCTGTCCTATCCACACCAAATTTCTCATGCATGCTGTCCCTAGCCATGTCCAATGGACTGGTTGCATCATCCTTTTTCCTTTTTGTTTTTCCTTCTGTTCTCTTCCTCAAAGGTCTCATGCATGATGTTCTTAGCTGTGTCCAATGGACTCGTTATGTCATGCTTTTTCCCTACCAACTTGAGCTTTCAAATGTCCCTAGTTGTGTCCAATGAACTTGTTGTGTCATCCTTTTTTCCTACAAACTTGAGATTGAAAGCTTTTTTTGACTTCTGTTCTCACCCTCAAAGGCTTCCTAGATGACCATCTGAGATTTATGCTTGTGACAACCTGGGACATGTCTCGGTGACTTTGGCATGTGTTTCCATCTTTGCTTTCTTATTTCCATTTATTTGGTCTTTAGATGAAGCCGTTTTTTCCGATTAGTGCTTTCCCTTATTACAGCATCCACGGTCTTTACGGCATTCAATGTCATGCTATCCTAGGCTCCAGTCCTTGCTTTCTTGGGATCAAGAGCATCTATAATATTGGGGTTCAAAGGCCTGCTCTTCCACAGTCCCTCTTGAGCTCTTGGACTTCCTAAGCTCAAGCACCAAGGCTGGAGGCTTGGTACTCCTTTGTAGAGATCCCATCTCTTTCCCCATAGCATCTTGCATTAATGCTGCCCCATTTTTTCCTATTCATATGATAAACATCCCTTCACTTTGGTACTGCATTCCCTAACTAGTGTGGCAATTGCATCTTGCTGAGTGCCTCTTGCAAAATCCTTTATGGCCCCATTCATTTTGCAATTCTCACCTGCACAGAGACAGAGAAAGAAAGAAAGAGATTTATTTATTTGTGGAAACCCGAAAAAGTCAATGAGACCAAAGAAACTGAAATCAACACAGGTGGAACTAGAGGTGTCTTCACACCTGGAAGAAACTAAAGATAAACTGAAACTAAGAACAACATAAACTGAAGCAAACTCATATGTCAAGAGTAGCTGTTGTTATTTCCCGTCCTGTCCTGTCCTGAGTTGTTCATGACTAGTCTGAGCCCCTCATGGGCTAAAGTGGGGTCCCACTAGGAGCCATGGTGTCCCTGGAAGATGTCCAAGATCTGCTGCTAGTGTCGCCGAATCATCTCTGCAGGGTATACTCGTGGGTGACATGTGATCGTATGATAGGGCCCTGAATGGGGCTGCTGCTTGTGGGGCCTGTGTCTAGGCTCCTAGAGAGAGAGAGAGAGAGAGATTAATGTCCTCAGAAGGCTTGCAGGCCTATGGGACAAAGTTTAGCAAGAGAAAAAAACTCGATGGGCTGAAGCAAAGGGCGCGCTAGGGCCCTTGCTCTGAGAGAGAGAGAGAGAGAGAGAGAGAGAGAGAGCATATCAATTGCTGACCAACAACTCTGACCAAATATTATTTTTCAGGAAAGGAGAAATAACTATAATGTTTTGAAATTGTACAGGGTCAGGAGACCTCAGCAATTCTGTTGGCATGGTGTATGAACATGCTAGCTATGTATCCGCACTTACAAGAGAGGTTATACTTGGAAATTCAGAATAAGCTTGGCAGCAGAAAGCCAACTCATGCTGACTTGTCGCAAATGGGGTGTGTATTTGATTCATCTGTTTTCTTTTTCTTTTGTTCTTTTGTTGCCTTTTTTTTTTTTGGGGGGGGGGATTCAATTCGGCCAAAATTCAATAAAGTATCATTAGCACTGTTTTTGAGAGTTTGTAAATGCAGAAGATCTCCTTTATCTGCAGTTACGTGGAAGCCTTTATTTTGGAAACTATGAGATTGATGCCTCCAGCATACATCATAGGCCGTTGTGCTGACCAGCACACAAGTTTGGGGAGATGGAAAATTCCAAAAGGGACAACCATTCTGATAGGCATATATCTACTGCATCGGGATCCACTTTATTGGTCTCAGTAAGATCAGTTGTCTTTCCTCAAAGACTTTATTAAAGTTGACCAGCTTTTGAGATACATTTTACAGAGAATTGTTTATTTTGATTAGGCCCTCAGACTTCAATCCATCTCGATGGCTGCAAGATGGGCATGTGAAAAGATTTGAAGACAACGATAGTTATTGGCCTTTTGGGGGAGGTCCAAGGACCTGCATTGGCCTGGGATTTGCGATGATGGAAGCATGTTTGGTAATGATGAAATCTTTTTAAGGTTGCTTTTGTGGTTTTGTATCTTTCAATGCAGTGGTATTTACTCAGCATGCCTAAAGGATTTGCCGGGGTAGTTCCTTTTCTCAATTCCTGTAATGTCTGCATCAAATTTTTTGGGATCATTTGTGATGTCACCTGAAGTCAGAAGCATATATTCACAGTGTAAACTACTGCAACGGCATCTTGTGGGATATTGATATATTGCTGTTGAAACAATCACGACTGACTCTGCCTGATCTATTGTTGCAGGTTCTTTGCATAATTGTGCAGAGGTATAGGTTATCAGTTCCAGATGGAGCTAGGGCTAAAGCACGTGCCATGATAACTTTGAGACCGGAAGACAAAGTAGAATTAGAGCTTGTACGTAGAACGTAAGGGCATGGCCTACAATTGTTTTTATGAAGGCGTGGGAGTTGTATTGTTTAATACAGGGATACACGACCTTGGATCAATATGGGCATCAGTCGTGTAAACTACCTGTGAAACCCTAAACCAACCTTAGCATCTTTAACTCTAGGGAAAAAAATCTATTGATGTCATCAGCGGTAGGAAGTTAGGATGAAGAGATCAAAGTACTCTACCATTTGACAGAGTTTCATATTCTAAAATAAATCTTGAAGAAGGAAGTCCACATTCTGGAGGTGGAAATATTTTACAGTGTGAGGAGAGTAAGTACTTGCTGAATTGATTCCTAAAGCTTTTGGCGGTGTTCAAATACAAGGGGCACACACGTGCCTAGTGTACTGCCCGCGAGTGGGGCAGTATAACTCTCGTTGATCAGCTTTCAAAGGGCCTCTAAATTAGAAACTTTGTAGTAGCTAGAGCTCTGCCCCTAACGGGGCAGTGCTAAAAAGGGAAGCTACAACACATTGCCTTGGCGAGACCAAGTTAAATGCACATCAAGCAGTTTCAAGTTTGCAACTCATAAGAAAATTTTCACCTAGAAATATCATTTGCGATCGCTACTTAAATATCTACTTTGAAGCCACATTTACAAGGTGTATGATAACTTCTGTAATAACAGAAATTGATGTCGTTTTAGTCATGTAGGTCGGCGTTGGAGCCCCATTATCACTATAGGAAGACAGTCAAATTTCGACAGCACTTATTGCATATGGGAGTTGTGGGGGTGGGTATAAGTTGCCTAAGTGGAGATGGAACTTGAAGGAGTAGACAAACAAAATATGAGGGAGAAGTGATCTCTCATGACATGCAAATTTTTACCATACCTTGACCACATTGGGTGTTCATAAATTTTAAAAGGCCACTCAATAGCTCCAAGCAAGGTGGTGCCCCAAATGTTGGAGTATAGTGCTTTGACGGGACCTCGGACATAGAGGGCTTCTTCTTTGATTTCCTCCCAACCACGGATTCCTTAAGCTCCTCCGATGCCTCTTGAGAACTGCCTTCAGTTCCTTTCCTCATCCACTTTCCATGTGGAGCTCTCTTTCCAGAATCCTCCCCCTTGCTCAGCACTTGCCACTTGGCCTCCAGCTTTAGTGCCACATGTTCCACAAGGGACTCCTCTCTTTATAGCCCTCTAGGACTCCTTATGCACCACCTCATAAATGCCTAGGCCTAGGTGTGACCCTAGATCCAAGCCCTTTATACTCTATTAATGCAAGTGTTGCCAAGCTCTCTGGCTTCTCGCCTTATATCGTGGTCACACGGTATTATAGTTGACGTAACATTCCCTTCCCCTTAAGAAATGTTTACGTCCTCGAAAACCAAAATGGGAAATCTCCTTTGGAGATTGCTTATCATTTCCCATGTTGAACTCTCTTCAAATTTATCTTTCCACTTAACCAGACATTCTTTCCATATAGCATGTCACGTTCTTTTTTCTTGTGTATCTAAATTCTTTCTGGTTTATGTGGTAAAGATGCAGGTTCAATGAGTTCAGCTAGGACTTCATTTCCAATGAGATTATCATCTCCTAATTTTCTTTTTAGTCTACTAACATGAAAAATTGGATGTACTCTACATCCCTCAGGTAAAGCTAATTTGTAACCAATTTCTTCGATTCTCTTAAGTATTGTTAATGGTCCATAATACCTAGGAGACAACTTCGGATATTTACCTGTCTTCAGAGATTCTGAAGATTTAGGTACCTAAGGTAGGCTTTCTCATTTACTTCAAACTCAAACTTTTTACGGTGGGGGTTTACATAACTTCGAGCTTTATCTTGAGCTCTTCTTATGTTAACTTTAGCTAACGTAAGCGTTTGATTCATATCTTCAATAAAATCTTTGGTCACTTGAACCTTCTTTGTCATTGGGGCTCTTGGTTGAAATCCATACATCATCATGAATGGACTAAAACCTGTAGCTGAATGTTTGGCATTGTTATATGCAAATTCTAATATCAGTAGATACTGTTCTCAATCAGTTTGGTGTTTACTTATATATGCTCGAAGCATATCCTCAATGATCTGATTGACCCTTTTAGTTTGACCATCACGCTATGGATGATCCGCGATGCTCATATTCAGTGAAGTTTTTAACCTCTTGAACACAACCCTTAAAAAATGGATGTTAAATTTGCTATCCCGATCACTAATAATACTGGCTGGTAGTCCATACAGTTTATAGATATGCTTCACAAATAGCCTAGCTAATTTTGGAGTTTTAACATCTTCACTCACAAGAATAAAATGAGTCATCTTGGTCAACCGATCTTCAATTATCCACAGAGAGTTGTGCTCCCTCTGTGTCCTAGGTAACCCCACAATGAAATCCATGGAGATGCTCTCCCATTTACTAGATGGAATCTCCAACGGGTGTAGGAGACCTCCTACCTTAAGGTATTCAGTCTTATTGACTTGGCATTTTTTGCACTGGTTGATCTTTTTGTATAAGTACTGCTCCAACAGCAAAATCACTGGCATCTGTCTCAATCACGAATGTTTCATTGGGATCCACTACTTTTAAGGCAAGAGCTGTCGCTATAGCTATCTTTAATTTTTTAAAACTTCTCTTTTGAGGTTCATTTCATATGAAGGTGCTTCCCTTTCTCTTAAGCTGGTCTATCATTGAAATAGCAATCTTAGTGTAATCCTGGATGAATCTCCTATAAGATCCTGACAAACCTATGATCCTCTTTCCTAATTCACACTTGGTGATATCCTGATCTTAAATCAATTTTAGTAAAGTATTTTGTCCCTTACAATTGATCAAAGAGCTCATCAATGCGAGGCATAGGATACTTATTTTTTATGGTGATTTTATTTAGTGCTTGGTAATCTATGCATAAACGCATAGTGCCATCCTTTTTCTTTACCAGTAAAACTGGTACAAACCAAGGTGAGCTACTTGTTTGGATTTGGTTCTTCCTAAGATATTCTGGTGACTGTCTTTCGATCTCACGTTCCTCCGTTTGACTAAGCCTGTATGGGGGTTTACAAATAGGGGTAGAATCAGGAATTAACTCTATTTTATGATCTACTTCTCTCTCAGGAGGTAAACCATCAGGTAAATCAGATAGAAACACATCTTTAAATTCAAACTTTAAATCATTGAAAGAGAACTTATACTTTTTAACATTATCGTAAATATTACTTCTTTCCGATGCAGAATACATAAAATCACCAATAAAAAAGTTCACAAAGATATACCTCGCATTCTTTTTGGTGTAGTAGTCGTTTCAATTCCATCGAACAAATAAGAGGAAAGTTAGGCACATCATGTTCTCCTTGAATTTGGAAGACTCTACTTTGTTTTTTAAACATAATGGAGTTATTAAGGTAACTCCTTTGTAAGCTATGTCTAAGACTATATAGCCATTCTCGACCAAGCACTACGTTTGTTCGGTTGAGATGCATGATTTGGAAATCCAAGGCATCCTGATAGCCTTGAATATCCACCTCTACACCATATATCATGGTGTTCCAAACTTTTTTAACACTGCCCTTCGCTAAAGAGACCACATATTTATGGGCACTGGGACTCTCAGGCAATTTCAATTTCTTAACTAATGAATAGTTTAAGAAATTATGTGTTGCACTATCGTCGACCATCACTCTTACTCTTTGTCCCTTAATTTTTCCATGCATCCTCATTAAATCATGAGGACCAAAGGTGGGCTACCACATTGCCGATGATAGACAACACATGTGGGTGCTATCCTCATGATAGAGCTCTATCTCAGTGTACTTTTTAGTACCATTAAGCGACAACACTTACACTTGTCTTTGTGGAGATCTATTTGGAGCTTTAGCTCCCGTTGGTTTATTTTTAGGACAGTTCCAAGCAGCATGGTCTTTGCCCAAACATTTGAAGCAAAGATTTCCTCTTACTTCAAGAGAGGATAATTTTGTGTTTGAGGTTTCTTAGCTGGTACTTGAGGAACCTCCTTCTTAAAGTACCCCTTCCTTTTCAAATTGAAAAATGTATTGAACTTTAGAACAAAACCTATTTGCTTTGAAGTTCCAATTCTGAATTTCCCGGTTGTATCATCATATATTTGGGCATAATACCAATTGTTGCCAGTGGATGAGATACTGTTGCACCAGATTCATCTGATCATTTGGGTTGTATCAGAGCAAACCTCCATTGGGTGACTCTTCATGAAAATCCCACATTTTAAGTGAGATGTTGACTTTGTTGCTCCTAAACTCTTATTCTTTTCTTCCAACAACTTCCGTATGTCATTGGTTTTCTTCTTTACTTTCCTCTTTTCCTTTTTGGATTTGTTTGACTCTTTTCGGCACAATTTCTTCTTCTTCTTATGCTTCCTCTTCTTCTTTGACATACTATCTTTGTCTCTTGAATCATTTTCAAATTTGTCACTCTCAGATTCTGTGTCATAATTCGTGTCAATGTGGGATTCATTTGTATTTGAATCTGACTCATTGTCCGAGTCATCATACTTGGATTGGCTTTTACATGATCTGCATTGTCGTTCTTCTCTTTTGGTGGCTCCACCAAGTCATTAAAGACATTTGGGCCCCGAATCTCCAAACCACTCACTACACTGCAGATTTCTTTCTTGAATACCTTGTAGAAGTACTCCCTCTAGGTTTTAGTTGTGGATTTTTTCACCATGACTAATCAACTTTGATCTTATGGAATTTTTGTGCAGTCTTCCACAATCAGCTTCTTATGGTGGAGCTCTCGAATCTTTCTGCGTATATCTTTTGGTGTATTTTGCTTACGCAACCCATGTAGGAAAGCTGTCTTCAGTTTCACGTGTAGTTCATAAATTGTGTTAGGCTATATGGGCTAAACCGACCCATAGCAGCCCTGCCACTCAGGGTACCTGCAAACTATTGTAACTTTTTCAGATCACCAAAGATGTTAATAAAGACACTTGCTTGCCATTAGGTTTCAAACTAGACCACATGGCTATCTAGATCATCCTTCTTCTAACCCCTAAACTCTGTGAACTTGAACTTCATGCTTCTACATTCGAATTCATTGGGTGGGCTAGTGGAATCGGTAGTGTAGGTGGTGCTGGTGGAATTGAGGGAATTGGTGGCACTGGCATTACTAGAACTTTCAGGACTTGTGGCACTCCTGGCAGTACTAGCACGATATCGGGACTTGCGGCACTAACTAGCACTATCAGAACTTGTGGTAGTACTAGTTTCACTACTCCTTTTGAAGTTGATTGCATTCCCAAATTTGGCTAAATTGTTGAATTAAGTTATGTATGTGAATTCAAATATCTCATAGTATACCACAGAGCAACCGGATTTATTTCAATTACCAAGATTAGTGGCTCTATCAAATTTAATAATGCTGTTTGATTGAATTGTTTGATTGGATCTTTTTGCTTGTCTGAATTGAATGAATCTGCATTTAAGTTTGATTTTGTGACACTAAACTCCTAAAATGGGTTTAGTTTTATACTTGATCTTGCAAAATCCTTAGGTATTGCAGATGTTGGGTTTGTTCTTACGTCTCCTTATGCCTTTGTTTGGCCCAATCTATCACTTTCTCAAATCATAATGGCTCTGATTTGCCCTTGAGGTGTCATTAGATCTGGATACATTGGGATAATGTGGGTAATGTTGAATTGTTGGTCCTCATTGGATTATGTTGCTACTTCTTTAGCTATGAGTACCAATTCTTCTGCTACTAGAATGCGATTTTCCTCATCTTTGACTTCTATGGCTGGATTCTTTTATTCAGTCCCTTTGACTTGAAGCATGTCATACATAGTCAATGGTTGGTTTTCCCACTGAGCCATTGCCCCAGTTCCAATTACAAAAAATAGATCACACTACAACCGTTCTTTTGGCATAGCCATACTAGCATTACCTTGAGACATCGTTGGGACATTTTTGTCTACCCCTGAGGGTTCTTCTACATTTACTATTGGCACTACTCTCATAATCGCATGTTCGAAGTGATGGGTCTTGTCTGGTCTATAAAATCTAACATGTAGACCATCTCTTGTTGCTTCCATTTGTACTGTCAAATATGCTTTGTGGATGCTTCTCCTTCAAACAACATTAAATCCCTTGGGGGGTGCACTACTTAGAAATTCCAGGTATCACGTGCATTCAAAGGGTATTTTAAAAACCCCTAAACTAAAATGCTCCCTCTAATAAAACCATACCTCTTTACTTATTGAATTAAAAAAACCCTCCTATTATTGTAATCCTATTAAATTTGCACTAGAAGTGGGATTAATTTACCCCCCTTTTGAATGCATGTGGTACAATAAATGTTTTGAAGGTGAACTTCCCAAGAAATCTTCACCCATCCCATAAGCAAAATGATTCTGCCATATAACTATGCATGTTATCCCTCATCTTCTTCCCAGAACATTAGGGTACATGAACAACAAGATTGTCAATGTTTTGAGATTCATCTAGAACCCACAAAAGTGTAACTACTTTCTACTACTAACATTTCTACTACTTGCTTGAATGCTATGATAACACTATAGATTCCATGAAAGATCACCATTGAAGATGCAGAATCTTACAACATTACTGAATTGCAGAGAACAAATCAATGAATACAGAAAGAGTAATAACCATCTTCATAATCCAAAAATATATTTGCTTACATTAATATCCAAAATATCTCATTGCAACCATACATACACAACATCTCATTTATGTTCTCCTCCATATCCATGCGTGGATATCAAGTACACCCAATAGATAGTGACCCTTCATATCTATAAGCACTCTCAAGGGGTGCACTACTAAGAAACCCTAGGCATGTGTTCAAGGTGTATTTTAGAAACCCCTCAGCTAAAATATTTGTCCAAATAAAACTACCCCTCTTGTTATTGTAATCGTATTAAAATTTCCCCAAAGTTGAAATTAAAATACCCTTCCTTTTGAATGCATGTGGTACACTTAAATTTTTTAATGTGAACCCTTTGAGTAGGGTGAAAGCATGCTACAGTGTATATACTATTGGAAAAATAGTACAAAATTTTAAAAGTACTAAAATCCTATGTGAAAATAAAGTTTCAAGAATTTATTTCATAAAAAATATCTTCCAACATAGCCAAACCTAAGAAGTACTCTAGTTTGACATTGAAAAAAATCAAAGTACTCAGAAGTACACAATTAGTATCAAAATAGTACCTTTTCTTTTTGCCAAAAAGAGTACATTTTTAGACATCCTACCATGCATTCACCCAGTAAGCACTAAATATATATGAATAATACTAAGATACTTATCTAGATATTATCTGCCTATTAGGATTAAATGTGGCATGGTGATTAAATTCATTTCATTGGGAAGGGGTAGTACCAAGCCACTCTTTGAGGTACAGGAAATCGTACTGGTTGGTATCTAGTTCAATCCCATATTTTATATTATCCCTTAGAGTGTGGAATATACACTTGATGAGGGTTTAACGTATGCCTATTATGGGTTCACTTTATGAATATCAATGAGTTTCTCTTGGTGGAACTAGAAAATATTCCCTCTCTACTACCGTAGGGTATTGTGCATTTCTCTAGTCTAAGTTAAGAAGTCTTCTCTGAATGTCTACTTGCTTGGGATAGGAGGAAATATCCTCCCGAAGGATTTCATCTAGTGCTTCCTAATGGCTGTATTCTCTTTGTTCAAGTTAGATTTAGGATAATATTGCTTGATGCATGCTATATGTGCAGATCTTCTAGCCCCTTTTCAAGGAAGTGCCGAGTGCCACATGTAGATGTATCTGAGTGTATTCTATGGCTTGGGAAAATTTGGATGTAGGGGAAACAAACTTCTAGTGACATGCAAGGCAATGGGATTGACAAAACAAGGAGATTCTTCAAGATAAAAATAAAGAGTATTTGTCGAAGGTTGATGAGCAAGGCAAGAATCCCTAGTGAGATGAGGTGCGAAAGGTGTGTAATGAATTTTCTAAAATGGTTTCCACCAAGAGTAATGAAGAAAAGGAAGAAGTGATGTCATCGAAGGAAGTGTCAAACAATTATAAGGACTCTGAGACTTTTTTGGGTGACGGAGACAAAGAAAACGCTTCTAAGCATGAATCTCTGTGTGCAACCAAAAGGAAAGCTAGGAAGGGTGGATTTGTCAATGTTTTTACGCCTTTGGATGAGGAAATGGAATCAAGACATTTAGTGTGGTGCTCATGAATCTCTTGATGATTGATAAAAGGTTTTCTATTGTTTATATGGTATTGAACGTTAGAGGAGATTGTTTTGCTTGGAAGAAGACTGTGATAAAGTGAATTTTGTATAGAAATAAGCCAACATTATTTGCATTGCCAAATCTAAAGGTAGGGAGTAATTCTATAGAGGAGCTACATGTTTTGGGTTTATAGGTTTATAGCAAGTACCCCTTTGTTGAAAGGGAAGGCATTGCAATTTTGGTAAACTCATTAAAGGATGCAAAAGGAGAATGCATATTGGTGGAAGTCAATTGGTAGGATAGTAATTTCTTTGTGCTTTCTATCTATGAATCTAATTTATCTTTGTAGAGGGCAAGATTGTGGCAAAGACTTAAAGATGTATTACTTGGCAAGCATATTGTGTGTTTGGAAGATTGGAATAATGTTAGTGAGATCGGAGATAGATCACATCAAGGAATTTGCATGATGAGTCAATAATTGTCTAAGTGGGAGTGCCTAATCAATGCTTGTGGCTTTGTGGATTGGGTTGATTATGATATTTTGAAAGTTTGTACGGTTTAGAGATGGCATAATTGGCATGCTAATCTGAGTTAGATGGCTGCATGGTTTGATAGGATCTATTTCACAAAGGGAGGCTGGTGGATTAAGATAGAACTATATGGTAAAGTACTAACTAAAGTCATTTTGTTTCATCATTTCCCTTTCCTAGTTAGGTTTTACTTGGCTACTATAGCTCAGATTGATAGTTGTCATGTTCAACCTCTTAGCAGATGGGATGCTGGTGTGAAAAAGGTCACTAGGTTAGCTAAAGACTTTGGGTGAGAGAGCGTAGGTAGAAGGAGGAAGCAAGAAGAGAGGTAGTCTCATCAATATCCTATCTATGAATGGCTATTACTGATGTGCCTTCAGATCCTATGTTTCCTCCATTGCTTTCTTTGGTAGAGCTCATCTTGAGATGTACTGTGATCATATTAGATTGGTTGCAACTAAGGTTCAAGCTGGATAAGATGGTTGGTTCTTTTTTTGTCTTTAAGGATATAAGGGAGAAAAGTCTTCAGGAAAACAATGTTGCAGTAAGGAGTGGTGAGGGTGACATGGTATGTGAGGAGTCTAAAATTGCAAAAATTTTTATGCTTCATCTATCAGCAAACATTTCTAGTACTAGACCTATGGATGCTATTGATTACAAGGTAAGCTTGGATTCCTTTTTGTTCTCTATGGCCAAAGGGAAATCACGTGGACTTGATGGTATGCCCATTGGACTCTATCAGCACAACTTGGATATTTCTGGTGAAGACATGACAAAACTAATTAATTGGTGCCTTGGAAAATGCATGATGCTTGAGAGTTTCAACAATGGTACTGCTAAACTCATCCCTAAGGGTCACAATAGAAAATTTCTAGGAAATTGGCCCCTCCCTAGACCCTCAGTGCTTAACTACATCTATAAAGTTATGGTTAAGGCTTTGGCTAATAGGGTTAAATTTATTTTGAGAGAATTGTGCATGCTAGGCAATATGATTTTGTTTATGGAAGAAACATACAAGATGTAATTCTAAAGGTCACGTTGAATGTTGACCATTCTGTGCTTCATAATGAGAGGTTTCTTCTCTTGAATTTGGATCTTGAAATGGCTTATTCCAGGATAAGATGGGGGTTCATACTAGTGGCTATGAAAAGGTTCGGCTTTGGGCATGGATTCTACAATATGACACGGGTTCTCTTCTCTAATGAATATGCTAGCCTTGCTTTGCATGGATTTCATAACAATCTTTTACTTTGCAGTGTTCTATTACATAGGAATGCCCACTTGCTCCACTACTTTTTGCTATGGTTATTGACCCATTGTTATGTCAGCTGTATTACTTTTAGAGAAAATATATAAGGAGTATTACATTGCCGAAATGGATCCCCCTTATACACAGTTTTTTTGCTAACGACAATATAAGTGTCCTAGTCGGTAAAGGAAAGAATTTAAGAAGATTTCTTATAGTATTTGAAGACTTATATGTGGTTGAACTGATTCACACATTAACCAAGGTAAGACCACTACAGTGTGGCTAGGGACTAGGATTTTTCTTGTACGTTTTTTTAAAGAAAATAACATTTTTTTTAAATTAAAAAAATGCTTTTGGACGTTCAAAATGCTAAAAACGTGTTTTTAAAAACCGGTCAATGGGCACTAACTGACCGGAAAAATACCACCCAGTGTACCATAACATCGACCAGTATTACATTGCAAATACCGTGTTGAGAGGAAGAGAAAGAGGAGAGAGATGAACACAACAGTTTCTCCCAAGAAATTGATTCTATTGATAGAGCATATGCATATATATAGTTGAGGACTAGGTTGAGTTAGGGCGAGCTATATCTAAATTTAACACCCCCACTCCAAATAGGTCCTCTAGCTCTGGATGAAAAATCCCTTAGGGAGTACAAGGGAAAAAGCCAAGCCACTATATATATATATATCTATGTGAAATATACATACAAAGTATGGCCATATACTAGCTTGAATGATACAATGTAATGTTGGATGATACAGTGCAAAGTGCATGTAGATAGTATAAAGGCATAAGAAAAGCACTTGTCCATAGTATAGTGCAAAGTATAGGCACTATGTTTGGTGCATGATACAATGCAAAGTGCATGTGGATAGTACAAAGGCATAAGATAAGCACTTGTCCATAGTACAATGCAAAGTATGGGCACTATGTTTGGTGCATGATACAGTGCAAAGTATGTGTGGAAAATGGAAAACTTTGCCTGGAAATGAGAACTTGTTTGACATAGTGATGATGCATAATCAAGGCTTGAGATCTTCAAGTTTGATGTTTGAGCTCTTCATATGAATAGGAGAGCTTGTTGTCTCAAAGTTCAAACCTCCTCAAACCTTCGTAAATCATGCCTTCATGTTTTGCACAATTCATCCACCTGAAATGATTAGTTTCATTAGGGTTTGATGCGGTGTATATGAACACAACAAATATTCAAGTGTCCTTTTCTATTTTACAAAGGATGAATGTATGAGGAAATTGCTTCGGCCACTCTAAATATGAGTATGCATGGGCGATTTGAGATGTCTACAAAGCCAGGGCTGAAATGTCGCTTGCGTAGTGTAAGAAAGCCATAGGAACACAATAGGAAGGCCCATACAGATCCTTTAAATCAAGAACCAATAATCCAAAAACACAATGACCATATGGACATCCATAAGTACTGAACACTTGGACATTTAGAAGTACTGAACAATTGGGCAGTCAGAAGTACCGAACAATCGAAAATACAACAAGCATAAGCCACACATGTATGACAAGAGGTAAGTTGTTATGGATTAGACACAGCTTACATAATCATAGCAGGAATGAAATAAAACCTCTTCACATTTGGAAGTACCGAATGACCAGGCATCTGGAAGTATTAAACACTTGGGCATCCGGATGTAGCGAACAATTGGGCAGCCCGAAGTATCGAACAATTGAAAATACAACGAGAATATGCCACACACACTATAAGGCATAGGCCCTTTTCTGATGAAAATACTCACGTTTTTTACACTTTTTTTTTTTTTGATGAGCGCAAAGGTTGTTATATAAGTCGTTATAAGCATCGAAAAAGAACGGTCGCTATATAACTGTCCCTATATAGCGACACTATCAAACATCACTATATAGCAACATTGGCAAACGTCACTATATAGTGACACTGGTAAACGTCACTATATAGCAATGATTAATAGAACTTAAAAGAAACATTAGTGGGGCTAAACAGGGCCACAACAAGCCCTCTTTTGCCCCTATTGGCTCTTTCCTACTTCTTTCATAGGAAGAGCTGGGTTTTCTATGTTTGCAGGGTTCCGAGGCTTTTTGTCACCTACAAATATATTGAGATTGTCGGTTGTAGTATATATATGTGTAGCTTAGGACCTCGAGTCATATTCCGATGAGAGATGTAAGTGTGGTAAGCAAGCAAAGTGCATGCATGTGTAAAAGGAACGTAAATCATCTTTGTTGAGGTAATGAAGGCTTTCACCTTCATTGGGGGTTGTAGGGTTTAGGAGGAGTTTAAGGGTTAGAAGGAGGTTCCAAGATTAGAAGGAGGTTCCAGGGTTCAGAAGGAGGTTCCAGGTTTAGAAAGAGTTCCAAGGTTTAGAAGGAGGTTATAGGGTTTAGAAGGAGTATAGGGTTAGAAGGAGGATCCAAGGTTCAAAAGGAGGTTCCAGGGTTTAGAAGGATGTTCTAGGGTTTAGAAGGAGGTTCCAAGGTCAGGGTAGAGTACATGGTGGAGAAATATCCCTCGTATATCATGGAGTTTTAAGGTTTCAGGAACAAAGGGTTTAGGGGGAGCATAGGAGTGGGAGAGGAAGAAGGTGTAAGAGCATGGGAAAAAGAAGAGAGGAGGGAGGAGGAGGAGGGAGGAGGAGGAGAGAGGAGGAGGAGGAGGAGGGAGGAGGGAGGAGGGAGGAGGAGGAGGGAGGAGGAGAGGGAGAGGATGGGTTGCAAGGTTGGAGAAGAGGGGAGGAGAGTTGCAAGGTTAGGACATGCTTTTGGACGTGTAGTCCAAGGGAGCATGGACACTTGAGCAAATGCTTGGAATACCAAAGTAGACTCAACACAATGCCCCAAAGAGTGTGGGCTTCATTCCATTATGGGGTATTTATACAAGTTGGAGAGCTTCTCTCTCTGCACAAAGTTGTAACATAAAGTTGTATCACAACGTTGTAACACAAAGTTGCAACACAAAGTTGTAACACAAAGTTGTATCACAAAGTTGTAACACAAAGTTGTATCTAGAAGTTGTAACACAAAGTTGTAACACAAATTTGTATCTACAAGTTGAAACACAAAGTTGTATCACAAAGTTGTATCACAAAGTTGTAACACAAAGTTGTATCACAAAGTTGTATCACATTCCCTTTCTACATAAGTTCATGTTGGCACAGAGTCAACATACTCCCGGATCCATTTTATTACCCATTCTCAGGTTATGGCTTATTGCGATCATGTACCTGGGTTGCCATGTTTTTAGTCCAGTGGCTGTGGAACTTGTGTCGTGCCAGTCGATCCTGCTATAAAGCCTTAGCACCATACAATTTTTGCGTAGTTTCCAGGTAGCCTGTATCCACCATTTGCTCAAACAGAGATATGTGGCTTGCCATGTTTTTAGTCCAGTGGCTGTGGAACTTGTGTCGTGCCAGTCGATCCTGCTATAAAGCCTTAGCACCATACAATTTTTGCATAGTTTCCAGGTGTATCCACCATTTGCTCAAACAGAGATATGTGGCGTGCCTCTAAGAAGATCACTCTTTGATAGAGCCAGCTTGTAATCTGAGCATCAATCCTTTCATTGGGATTAAAGCTGAGTGGAGGCAAATGGGAATCACGGTAACATGGAACCTCTAGAATGAATTCCAATGTTTTATAGAATATGGCACTTTGGCGAAGGAAGCAATCAATGTTGCCGCGCATTATTTGTTCATGCTGCTGAAGTGCTTCGACCATGGTGCCTTGGATATTCCATTCTACACCAGAGTAGGGTTCGATCATTGGCCAATTAATGACATGATCTTCAGCCAAAGTGTGTATGTTGGCTTCCCATGTTTTACGCCATGGAACTGCATAGAACTTGGGATGGGTTCTGAGACATGGAGGTGCCCGTAAGTAATCCTTTAAGAAGATTACATCAAAGAGCTTGGGATGGCACCAATCAGGTTGTGGATCCAACTTGCTAATCCAACCTTCACTAATTTGACGCTGATGAATGTTGGTAGGAAAGTTGCCGGGTCCATCCACCTTGAGTTTTCATATCAGGATATTTGCTCCAGAATTCCTTGATGGGGTTACTAGGAAGTGATATCTCATCAAAATCATACCCATCATTGGAACTTGGCATGGGCGTACGAATTGGATTATCTAGATCCTGATATTCAAAATCAAATACTGTGTCAGTTTCTGTTGATGGAAGCACCAGAAGTGTCAGAGGTGATGACAACGTAGGGAGAGAATCGGGGGACATTGGGGAGAAATATGGAAGAGTGATAGTGGCAGAAGGGGGAACAGAGGGGAGGGGGGGAAGAACTGGGCAAATGGTTTGAGCAGCTTGGTAATCCTCAAGGGTAGGATTAGCAAGGGAGGGGAGAAAGCTAGGTGTGAGGGGCTCGTAAGTTTGTGACTATTGGGTTAGTTGAAAATGTTGAGAGGCATGAGCAAAGAGACGATGGAGGGAATAGATATTAGGATGGAGCTCGGGGAAGGTTAAGAGGGTGGTAGCAGCAAGGGCAAGTGAGGTTATGATGTTGGCAGAAAGAGTGGTTAGATATGGGAAGTTGGATGTGAGATAGGCCTTGTCATCTTCCGACACTTCTTTTTGCTGGTGTGATGGGATGATAAACTGCATGGGTGGGATGTCAGTTATGTTGTGCCGTGCAAATAATAGGGATGGCCTTTGTAGCAATGGCAACAAACCTGCAATAACCCTGAGGGGAGGACTACCCATGAGGCAGACATATGCAATGAAAGCATCTGTCCTGAGTGTTATAAACCCCGCATGTGTAGACAGGTAGAAGATATTCTTCTCATCTTCAGACAAGTCTTGGCAGATTATGCGCAGGGTTCTAGTCCCGATGGAACATTCCCAGTAGATTGTTGTGGATGAGCAGATATGATCCTGGTTTCGAGTTGCTTCCATTGGATAAGAACGCATGCGTTGAGGTGATCTTCCACTTGTAGAGCAGCCACAAGCTCTTGGTACACCACGGTTGTGCATTGTAGTGGGGTGTCATTGGTGTTGTCTTCCAATGCCTCATTGTTGTGCACTAGCAATTGGAGTTCAAGCTTGGAGATGATTATTTTTTGGGAGTGCATCTCATTCATTTTTTCTTTGTATTGATGGTAGATGGTTGTGTATGCCTCCTTAAGCTTTCTCATTTGCAAGGTGACCTTTGCCTGTTGAGGAATGTCTTCAGTGGTATTGGACCATTGGTCTAAGACTTGGGCTTGTGAAGTGCTGGCCTCTTGAACGGTAGCAAGTTGGTCTTTTAAGATTCAGAATTCCCTTGTAAGCTCATAAATGCTGAAGGCACGTACTGCCAAAGATTGTTTCATGTCTTCAAGCTGAGAGTGCTCTCAACGAAAGCAAGAACGGAAGAGTGAGAGAGAGAAATAGAGAGCCACACAAGTTTTGGTGGGTGTAGAACACCCTAATCTTCTTTTTCATTCATTTATATATGTGTTTGAGTATTGTACATAACCGGGGTAAAGGCACAGTGACCTTTAACCCCCACAACCTCCCACTTAAAGGACAATGCACCTTTAAAAGAGAACAACCAGTGAGCATACTATCCAATGCCCATCAATACACGACAATACTCAAACTGCTGACTAGGTAGACTATTCGTCAGCATATCTACAGGGTTATCATCTGTATGAATCTTGACAGGCTCTATGCGCTTGTCCTCAAGTACCTCCCTGATGAAATGGTACCTGACCTCAATGTGTTTGGTCTTTGCATGAAAGACCGGATTTTGTGCTAGTTGAATAGCACTCATGGAATCACTATGCAATGTCGGTACACCTGTATGAATCCCCAAATCTCCCACTAGCCGATCAAGCCATTTAGCCTCCTTGCAACCCTCTGTGGCTACAACATACTTAGCCTCTGTGGTAGACAAAGCAACGCATTTCTGTGCACGAGACATCCATGACACTGCACCACCTGCAAAGGTGAACACATAACTAGAAGTGGATCTCCTACTATCCACATGACCTGCATAGTCTGAATCTATGTACCCAAGTACACGCATGTCTCCTCTACCAAAGCAGATGCACATCTCCTTGGTACCCTTCATGTACCTCATGATGCACTTAACTGCCTCCCAATGCCTCTTTCTTGGATTAGCCATATACCGGCTAACAACTCCCACTGCAAATGCAATGTCTGGTCTAGTAGCTATCATAGCATACATAAGACTCCCAACTGCTGATGCATAAGGAACCTTGGCCATCATGGCCCTTTTCTCATCCGATTTGGGACTATTTGTATGACTCAGTTCCACATATGGAGGCAATGGAGTACTCACTGCCTTCCCCCCCTCCATATTGAAATGCTACAATACTTTTGTAACATACTCTTTTTGTGAAAGCCAAAGGAGTTTCCTACTCCAATCACGCGTGATGTGCATACCAAGAATATGACCTGCAAGTCCCAAATCCTTCATATCAAAGGCCTCATGCAACTTGGCCTTTAATCTTGGCCTTTAATGCATCTAGCTCATAAGTATTCTTGCTAGCCAATAGCATATCATCCACATATAGTGCCAAGATTATCAGGCTACTATCCTTAGCCCTTTAATTGTAGAGGCAGTGATCAATTTCACTCCTTCTAAAACCCTGGGACCGAATGAAAGCATTAAACTTCTGATACCATTCTCTAGGCGCTTGCTTAAGACCATAGAGACTCTTATTCAGCTTGCAAACTAAATGCTCTTTGCCCTTTTCTTCAAAGCCTTCCGGCTGCACCATGTAAATTTCCTCATGCAAATCCCCATGCAAGAAAGCTGTCTTGACATCCATCTGCATAAGCTCCATATCTTCTACTGCCACTAGTCCAAGCATGCATCTAAGTGTGGTCATCTTCACAACTGGAGAGAATATCACATCAAAGTCCACACCCTTCTCTTGCTTGAACCCTTTAGCGACCAAATGGGCCTTATACCTAGGCACATTATCACCTGTGACCTTCATTTTGTAGACCCATTTACATGGCAATGCTTTCTTTCCATGTGGCAAGAAACCAAGTCCCAAGTCTTATTCTTTATAAGTGAACTCATCTCTGATTGCATAGCATACTCCCACTTGCATTGATCCTCACGCATCATAGCCTCTCTGTAGCAAGCAGGCTCCCCGCAATCAGTAAGCATCACATAGTTTACCCCTAGAACAAACCTATCAGGTGGTCTAGATACTCTAGATGATCTTCTCAAGGGAATTTCAGCTTGCTGTCCCACTTGCATATCAGCCACATTTGGCTCATCATTTCCACCAATAGATGATCCATCATCTACCCTTGATTGTATACCTGTGGGAGTACTTGGTGGTACCATTTCTTGCACATTTGGTGCATGGACAGCTTGCTGTCTATCAACATATGCAAGTGGATTCACATCTTAGAACGTGATTCTCCTCATTTCCACATCCCTCGTGGGTGCCTTATGCATCTTCTTCTCATTGAAAACTACATCATGGCTGCGTATGATCTTCTTTGCTTCTGGATCCCAGAGACGATAGCCCATCTCTCCACTTTCACCATAACCCAGAAAGATGCATTTCCTAGACTTAGGATCTAGCTTCTTTTGAAGCTCTTTTGGCACATGTGCATATGCCTCACACCGAAATATACGCAAATGAGAGTAAGAGGGCTTCTTGCTACTCCATGCCTCTTCAGGAATACCACCATCCAAACTCTTACTAGGTGATCTATTGATCACATGCACTGCAGTCTTCATTGCCTTAGCCCAAAAACCACCAGAAAAACTTGCATTGAAAAGCATGCATTGCAACCTTTCTTGAATGGTACGGTTCATCTTTTCTACAACTGGATTTTGCTCTGGAGTACGAGGGGATGTGAGCTCCCTCTTAATCCCACGTGTATCACAGAAATGCTGAAAGTCATGAGAGAGATACTCTCCACCATTATCAGTCCGTAGGCATTTAAGCGTTTTACCTGATTGATTCTCAACCAAGGCCAGCTATTTCTGAAATACTTGGAACACATCACTCTTCCAAGCTATAGCATAAGCCCACACTTTCCTAGTTGCATCATCAATGAATGTCACATAGTATTTAGCCCCGCCTAATGACCGTGTAGGCATGGGACCACATACATCTGAATGCACCAAATCAAGCTTTTCAAACTCTTTATTTCCCCTTCTTTTATGGGCTGATTTAGTCTGCTTCCCATAGAGATAGTGCTCACAAAAATTCAAAATCAGAGAAACTCAAATGTGATACATAACCCAGATGGCATAAGAGTTTCATTCCATTCTGGCTCATGTGTCCCAACCTGCAATGCCACAAAGAAGTGCTTGGATACTCGGTTATTGCAACAACATGATCAAATATCCCTGATACATGTAAGGGATACAAAGTCCCACACTTGGCACCCCTGGCCAAAAGCATAGAGCCCTTCTGAATTTTCCAACTCTGAAAGCCAAAAGTGGTGTGAAAACCAGCATCATCTAGCTGACCCACTGAAATAAGACTCTTGGTCAACTTAGGCACATGTCTCACATGTTTCAAAATAAATGCAGACCCATTTGCAAAAGAAAACTTTATGTCACCTACTCCCACTATGTCACATGCATAGTCATTTCCAAGATGCACACAACCTGTCTTTCCACTGTCATAGGTGGAGAACCATTCCCCATGGGGAGTAACATGGAATGAAGCACCAGAATCAAAAATCCAATCTTGGGAATATGCATCATCTGAAGTGGTAAGCAACTCTGTAGATAAACTAGACATGAAGAGAACGTCATTGTCACTATCATGTGTGAGTGCATTGATCTCCTCGATCTTCACTTTTCCTTTGTCCTCCCTTGGACTCTCTTCCTTTTGATTTGCACCCCAATTTGCATTCTTTTTCTTATCCTTTTGCTCTCTTTTCAGCTTGTAGCAATCCTTTTTCATATGGCCCTTCTTGCCACAGTGGTAACACTCAATTTTCTGTGCCCTGGATTTGCTACGAGACTTCCCTCTTTTTTGGGAATTCCCCTTGAACTGTGATCTGCCCCTTTGCACATTTAAGGCTGCATCTTGCTTGTTGCCATCCATAGACTTCCCTCTAATCTCCTCGGCCAACAAGCTACCCAAAACATCATCAAATTTCAGTACTCCACTAGGTGCAGAATTACTGACAGCTGTACGGAAGGTATCCCATGAGGATGGCAATGAACATAAGAGAAATATTGCCTTAGTCTTCGCATCAAAATTCATCTTCTGAGCCTGAAGCTGGTTGAAAATAATATTGAATTCATTCAAGTGAGAAGCAATGGAGACCCCTTTCTTCATCTGTAGCCTCGTCTGCAGCTCAAACAACCTCTTCATGAGGTAAACTTTATTAGAGGCAGTTTCCTTTTCATAAGTGGCACACAGTTTCTTCCATAAATCTTCCGTAGTCTGCTCATTTACTACTGTAAAATAAACTGACTCTGCAAGATGAAGTCTAATAGTAGATTTTGCTAATGCATCCAACTCATTCCAATCATCCTTAGACATATTTGCAGGCTTAGCTTCAATCCTTGCCAAGGGTTTAATCTACTTCTTTTGAATAAGCACATCCCTTATTTGTTCTTTCCACAAAGAAAAGCTAAAAAACTCCTTTCAGACATGGAAGAGGATGCCATGATGCAAATGAAGCAAAAATCCCAAATGCTAGTGCCTACAAGAGAGAATCACACCAAATACTAGGTGCACCCAAATGTGTATGCCACAATAGAGTGAAATATCACCAAAACTCATGTCTCAAAGCATCTGACTCATGTGCATATACTATGCATCCATATGAGCAAATCTGGCCCAAAAGAAAATGCCAACTGCAATGGCAATCCAAAATGCCAATAAGTGCCAAATGACTCAAGCATAAACACCGTCCACTGGCATATGCATTAATAATATCTCATCCAAGAGAGCATAGCACTATCAGTGCATCACCTGCAATGTGTCAAAGCTGTCCCTCAGCCTAAAATAGCATCCATGTGCAAAGCGTCCATAAAAATAGCATCCCACAAGGCAATTTGGGCCTATCAGCGCATCCAATAAGGACCGCAATGCATCCAAATGGCCTATAATTCATCCACTGCAACCCAATGCACACCATGAATGAGTGCACACTGCTCAAACTGCAACCAGAGTGATCTGCATAAGGTGTGCTCAAGAAATCATAGTCCCACGGTAATGACCGCTACTGAAAACAGAACCTGAGATGCCTCAAAACATGGGCGCCATTGCATAATCGGACTCAGCAAGAAAATCTGCAAATATCTCTCTTCTGCCCGAACTCCAAAATCCCAACCGATGAGTGAGAAATGGGAGTCAACACTTATCCACTGCCATGTGGCATAAATCTAAGGTTTCAAAACCTTAGAATGAAAAATGCATAACAGAGAGACAAAATCGAATACACAGAGGTCTATAACTCTGAAAATCCTCCACCGAATCGTATAAGAACTGACAAGTAGGGATTTTTGGGCGTATGGAATGCAATGGGACAGACGGTTTTGGAAACCGTGGTCTCAATCACTGGGTCTAACACACGGACTGAAAAACGTTTTTGGAAACAGAGCTGTTTATAAACTCCACCGGAGTGCAAATGATGAGCAACATAGAAGTTTTAGGACCTCCTGAGTCCACCGGAATTGATACATCTGCAAATGGTTGCTCCAAACTTGAGTTCCAACACCCGGCAGAAAAACGTAGAAACTGACACAGTGAGTCAGAAATGCAATGAAATGATCCCAGATTCAAGAATCAAGGTGTTTCCAAGCTCCTGAAGTGAAGTGGACACCAAAAGCAAGCAATAGTTGCCTCTACAAGTCAATATGAAGTCTCTGTCATCGAACGGAATAGGGAAAAGCTCAAAAAACGAATTTTTCTATGAAAACACTTAACAGGCTCTCAAAACCACTTCGCAAAACCAAAGTGACTTTTCCAAAGGTTCCTCCAAGGTCTCTACACACTCAAATGCAAGTAAAGTCACCCACAAAGCTTCCCACAGAGCTTCTCCTTCCTCCCATAGAGCTGCTGAGCTTCAAGCATTAACGCACGCTCAGCTAGATCACCCGGGCTCCGATACCAGCTGAGAGTGCTCTCAATGAAAGCAAGAACGAAAGAGGGAGAGAGAGAAACAAAGAGCCATACAAGTTTTGGTGGGTGCAGAACACCCTAATCTTCTTTTTCATTCATTTATATATGTGTTTGAGTATTGTACATAACCGGGGTAAAGGCACAGTGACCTTTAACCCCCACACAAGCTTGTCTTTGCAATCCTAGAGCTCTTCTTCTTTGTGAATGAGAGTGAGTCGAGCTTGTGCCACTACCTCCGTCTGTTGCGCATGTGCAGATGTCAAGAAGTTATAGTAGGTCTATAGGATTGCCGTTGCTTCTACTGCTGCAGTCAGTCGTGTTTGACTTTGGTGGAGGTTGGAGGTCACATCCCTTACTGCCTTCTCTTGAGCTTGGAGAGCTTGGTTCATGCACACTTCTTCTATCTCCTTCTCGAGCTCTGGTTGGTGCTATTGGAGGAGACTTAGTGGTTGCAGTAGCATCTCATGGGGCAATTCCATAATCCCGACCTCCAGAATAGGTACTTCTGCTAAGGCATTTGCACTTATCAATGTGATAGTTGGAGAAGTTGGTGACGGCTCCCATACTAGTGAGAAGGGTATGTCCAACTCCTCAATTGGTTTTGGTGACTGGGGCAGCATTTCTCTTTCTTGTTCTTTTTTGATGATTATAGCCAATAAGTGTGGAATTTTACATTTTTGGCCTGAAGAACCATCGAGTTTTTTGGTAAAGAAAATGATGAAGTGCTGGACTCAGTCTTGTTTTAGCTTTCTACTCAGCAAAACAAATGTGTGGACTGGAAGGGAGCGATCTTGGCCATACTTAATTCCCAAGATTGTGGATAGGATTTGTGCCGCTTCCTTGAGGCGATGGTCAAGAATGGTGCGAAGCAATATGCCATCTCTATGGATCAGTGTGCCCTTGGTGAGGAGAGACTGTACTTCAATAAACTTTGCATCAGCAGACCGTTTAGGGTATTTGCCACCTTGTTTTGGCAGTGAGAAAGCCCTTTGAATGAATGTACTATCGAGGATAATGTTGAGTGTGCTCTGCTGTATAGTGATTATACCATACTTACCATCCTTTGCATTGATAGAGTAGTAAGAATGGAGAAAGTCCTTGATGTAGGTGGTTAGGGTAGGACTGTCCTCCAAGGATTTGAGGCTCTCATGCAAACTGCCTAGACCCTGTTGCTCTAAGTAAGATGTTGCTTCCTGGGAAAGAGCATAAGTCGATGTGGGTGGCCAGACAACTTCCAGTGATTGGGCCTTGTTAATGGTTGTGTAGGCCGGTTGTGACTGGGGTGGCATTTGGTCTGCTTGGTCATGCACTAAATTTTATTTGGAGCTATTGCTTTGGACCACGAACGCCTCTGGTTTCCATGGTTGAGAGGATGTAGATGGCTGCAAACTCTAGAGGGGGTCTTGTGGTTGAGGCGGTGGGCTCTTTCTACGCATCCTCTTTAGTGGCGGCATCTTTTTTGAACCTGCATCCATGTGCATGTAGTGTACCATTGATCATTAGATTGATTGGCATGCCGGTATGACCTTTTTGTGTGTGTGTGGGAGAGAGATATTTGTTTTTATACATGCTTTGAGAGTGTGGAATGAAAGTGTGTGGTACAATTATTCATGCAATCATCTATGTGTCTAAGCAAAAGCGTGTGAGTGCATGTGAGCTAGTAGCTAGGTAGGGACTAAGTATATGCTTTTTTGCTGGGACTTCATAGGGCAGCTAGAACTCATTCATCACTTCTGAGCTCTAGGTAAAATCGATTGATGCTACCTATATGTGCGAAGACGTACATATGCAAGTGAGTGCTCGTGATACAATCTAATCCTAACTAAGGAAGACTTGGTTTCCCAAATCTTCATTTTTGTCGGGGATGGCTTGCGTGTTGATGTAGTAGTGCTTCAGTCAGCTCCCATTTATTGTTGTGTTGAATTGGACTCCATCTAATATTTCAAGTAGCACAGCTCCGATGGGATTCATTTTTCGTACTCGGTATGGTCCTTGACCTAGATACTTCAGTTTCCCCTTGTGTACTTTGGCATTGTATAACATGACTAAGTTGCCTTCCTTGATGTCTTTAGCTTTAGGGTTTCTGTCAAACCATGCCTTTCTTCTGCATTTTTCTATTATCATGGCATGGTAGGCGACTAGTCTTGTCTCTCTATGCTTTTCCAACTGATAGAGCCTTTCTTTCAAGGATTCATGGTCGCCCATGCATTCCTGTACTGCGATGCGTAGACTTGGTATTACAAATTCGAGTGGGACCACGGCTTCAAGGCCGTACACCAATTGAAAAGGTGTGTTCCCTGTACTGACCTTGAATGTGGTTCTATATGCCCATAAGGCTCCATTTAGTTTCTCTGCCCAATCAGAACGCTGTGGTTCTACTACCTTAGTGAGAATAATGCATATGATTTTGTTGGTGGATTCTGTAAGTCCATTCCCTTGGGGGTAGTAGGGTGTGCATTTTCTATGGATTACCATGAAGCCAGACAAGAGTTCTTGGATTACCTCATTGACAAAATGTGTGCCTCTATCCGACATAATTTCAATGGGGCATCCAAATCGGGTGATCACATTTTTGTATAAGAATCTTGCTGTGCTTCTGGCATCTGCCTTTCTGACTACTTTAGCTTCAGCCCATTTTGTAAAGTAGTCAGTGGCCACAATGATGTAGCATGCCTGTGTTCCTTTTGCTACTGGATGTATGGGACCCACATAGTCAATCCCCCATTTTTCAAATGGTTTTTGTGCAACAATCGGTGTTAGGGGATTGAAGTCTTTGTGTTGTGGTTTAATAGTCCGTTGGCATACATCACAGTCTTTTACATATTCATGAGCATCTGCCCACAATGTTGGCCACCAGTAGCCTGCGAGGAGAACTTTTCTTGCTGTGGCTTCCCCTTGGAAGTGTCCTCTTGCAATGCCTTCGTGGACTTCATTCAAGATTGGCATGATCTCATGAGGCATTACACATCTTCTTAATATCTGGTCCATGCCCATCTTGTACCGTTGTCCTGCAATGAGTTGATAGGATGCAGCTTTTAGAATCAATTTTTTGGCATCTACTGCTTTCATGTCAGGGGGTGCTCTTCCTGCCATCAAGTACCCAATGATATCTCCACACCACTCTGGAACGACATCTATTTGAAATAGTGTGGCATCTGGTAAGTCGTCTTCTACTCCAACGGCTTCTTCTCCTGACTAGACTTGAGACACGTGATCGGCAATGTAGTGTTGGGCACCTTTGTGGACCATGATTTTGAAGTTGAATTCTTGAAGCAAGAGGAGCCATCTGGTTATTCTTTCTATTGTACACGGATGGTTTACAAGATAAAGCAATGCTTGATGGTCGGTGTAGAAGACAAAATCATTTGCCAGTAGATAGTGCCGAAATTTCTTTACACTATACACCATTGCTAGGGCTTCTCTTTCTGTGGTTGTATAGTTGATCTCTGCATCATTGAGTTGTCGACTGCCGAAGTAGAAGGGGTAGTCTTTCTTATGTTCACTAGGTTGACAAAGCACACTCCCAATTGCATACTTGGATCCATCAGTATGAACATGAAAATCAATATCCCAATTGGGAGATATAAGGATGGGTGCTATGATTAGGCACCACTTTAAAAGCTCAAAGGCTTGGTCGCACTCTTCGGTCCATAAGAACTCCACTAATAATTTGTAAAGTGGTCTAGCTATCATGGCATACCATAATATAAATCTTCTATAATAGCCAGCATGTCCCATAAAGACTTGTACACCTTTGGAATTTGTAGGAGGAGGAAATTCCATGATGATTTTGATTTTGTCCATGTCAGTTACAATGCCATGTTGCGAGACGATGTGTCCCAAAACAACTCCGTGGGTGACCATGAACTGGCATTTTGTTGGATTTAGGGAGATGCCATACTCCTTGCATTTGATTAGTACTTCTTCAAGAATGAAGTGGTCCTGTTTGTTTGAATGGATGCACAAATCATCCAAGAACACCTGTAAAAACTTATTCAAAAATGACTTGAAAGCTATGAACATGACTCGCTGTGGAATGTGGTCGGGGCATTACAAAGGCCGAATGGCATGACTCTATATGCAAAAATACCCCATTCTGTAGCAAATGCTGTTTTTGATTGGTCTTGAGGAGCAATTTGCACTTGGTTATAGCCACTGAAGCCATCCAAGAAGCTATATATTTCGGATCCTACCACCTTTTCCAACACTATTTCTGTTAAGGGTAGGGGATAGTGATCCCTAATTGTGGCGGCATTCACATTTTTTAAGTTTACGCATATTCTGATCTTCTTGTTGCATTTAGGTACAATGACAATGGGTGAAACCAAATTAGTGTGCTCTATCTTGTAGTTGAATCTAGCACCTAGGAGTTTGTCCAGCTCGTCATAAACCATGGTGCCATATTTAGGATTTGTGCGATAAGGTTAACATACCTTAGGGTGAGCACCTTCCCTTATAGGTATTGTGTGTACTGCCACTTCTAGTGAAATTCCTTTCATCTCTTTGTATGACCATGCTAGGTAGTCACGGTATTCCATTAGGAGCTCTTTGAGTTTGGTTTCATCTTCTTGACGGAGCTGTTTCCCAATGAAAACCAATTTTTCTTCCTCCCCTTCAAGAGCGAGGTTTATTGTGTGTGTTTTTGCTGGTCCCTCATAGATTGGCATTTCTCCAATGCTATCGGTTTCTTGAACTTCAAATTCTCTGAGTGGTCTTGGCATTGCTATTGGTGCACTGCCACTTGTATAATTCTTGAAGTATTCTGGCACTTCTCGAAGATCGGCCTCTAACGGGGTTGAACTAGCCTGACATGTGTCATGTGTACTGGGTGGCATAGTTGCATTTATTAATTTGTTAGGATCTTCTTTTCTTTCTTTTTTTGAAGTCGCTTGATCGAGCTTCATCCGCACATGTGGCTTATATTTTCAAAACTTCTTATGTTGGGAACTGTGGGGTAACTTTTCCACTGGTAAGGTGTTTCCAAGTAAGGGTTCATGTGCTGCACATATTCCTTCTAGTCCCTCAGGGGACCATTCAAGAGGCGATGGTTCTGATTTTGAGGGAGCTGACTTTGCAAGGTACAATTCGACAATCCTTGTTTGGACTCGTTCGAATTCATTGAAGTGCTCGGCCTTGGCTTTTCTATGATTTTTGCCTTCAGCTTTCTTGCGGGATCTTCTATTGTTATCCAACTGCAGAGGTTCAACTTTTGGGAGCTCGACTGCCATTAGGGCATGCAGAATGGCTAGGTCATTATCAAAGATTTGATCTTCAATTTCAGCATTTGCAGCCTCTGTTTCAAGGTCCCAAGGAAAATCTGAGTCATCATTGGTATGGGTACCTTCTTCAGGTTCATTATCCCACTCGAGGTCAGCCATAAAGAATGGCATCTCTAGATCGATTGGTTCTTCATGTTGGAGTGGAGGATCTACATGTAGTGACTTAGCATCGATCTGTGAGAAGATGGGGTCTAATGAATGGCAGTTGTTGATGGTTGCCAATGTTTGTATCTAGTTATTGACATTGCTTTGTGAGTCACCTGCTATGGCATGCTGTTGTAAGGGAGCTGATTTTCTTGAGATTGTCGTAGAAGATGTGTCATCCAATGCTCTAGGAACAATTGGTTTAATAGCTCCTGTCCTCACATTCACCTTGACATTCACCTTGACTGTAGTGTCTCGATTCTGGATTGTCAGTCTATCAGTTCCCCAGTCATGGAGGATTGATGCTTCCCGTAACCAAGGATGTCCCAGTAAGATTTGATAGGAATATTTTGGGGAGATCCAAGATTGTGAATTGAAGGGAAAAGCAGACTCCTACAATCTTTGTGGACACACCATTCACTATTCCCAAGGGTTTAGCCCGTGAATCATTGGCAAGGCATATGTTGAAATTAGCCTTTTGCATTGGTGGGAGACCCCATTCTTCGTAGAGCTCCTTTGATAGGACATTGACACTTGCTCCACCATCCACTATGGCTTGGACTTCATTATATGCCTTGTGGACCAAAGGCACAGCAATGTTGCATATGTCATCTCTCTCACCCATCCACATAGGGATATCTTCAATGTCATAAGCAATGTAGGTTTGTTTTTTGTGAGATTTCATTTTGTGAGTCTTGAAGCATGTTTCTCCTTGTATTGCTAAGCTATGTGCTAGTTTTCATGCTTGATTTTCAAGGGTTAAAGACAAAAAACGAGATTTTGTGAAAGAAAGAAGATTCACCTCTTCTCTTTTTGGTATTTCTCTTCCTCCTCTTTCTCCTTGTTTGTAGGCTTATGCTTTCTCCTTGTTTGTAGGCTTATGCTTGTCTCTTTGTTTGTAGGCTTATGCTTGTCTCCTTAATCCAATCCCTTTGAGAAGTTGCCTCTTTAAACTCCTCCTTCCTCTAACTAGTTATTTGAAAAATGGTATGTTTCGTCTCTTTTGTAGGACCAGTCCACAAAACACCGAGCGGGACTATTCTAGGTAAGAAAGTCCATCCTCTTTTTTCCTTTTGTTATTTTTATTATTTGCATTGGCCTGTAGCTAGCGCCTTATGTGCTAGCTGCAGTGATGGGTGTAGGAACCCTCTCTTCCCCTATTCCCTCTTCTTTCCCTCTCTTCCTCTCTTTCTTCTCTTCGTTTTCCCTCTTCTTTATCCCCTCTTTCAATCTCTTTTTCCCCTCTTCCTCCTTTCCTTCTCTTCTTTTTCCCCTCTTCCTTCTCTTATGTTTATGCTCTTTTTCCCTCTTTTTTTGTCCTCTTTCAATCTATTTTCCTCTTTTTCCCTCTCTTTCCCCTCTCTCAATCTCTTTTCATAAACATATGTATTTGCCTATGCTTATGCATTAGCATATGCTCATATGCTCATGCATAAGCACATGCTTATGCTTTCTCTCTTTTTCTTTCATGCTCATATGCTCATGCATAAGCATAAGCATATCCTTTCTTTCATTTTCTCTTATGCTTATGCCCTTTTTCCCTCTTCCTTCTCTTATGCTTATGCTTATGCATGAGCATATGTCTCCTTCTCCTTCTCCTTCTCTTTTCCTCTCTCTTTCCCCCTCTCTTTCCCCTCTCTCAATCTCTTTTCATAAGCATATGTATTTGCATATGCTTAAGATTTCTCTCTTTTTCTTTTATGCTCATATGCTCATGCATACGCATAAGCATATCCTTTCTTTCCTTTTCTCTTATGCTTATGCTCTTTTTCCCTCTTCCTTCTCTTATGCTTATGCTTATGCATGAGCATATGTCTCCTTCTCCTTCTCCTTATCTTTTCCTCTCTCTTTCCCCCTCTCTTTCCCCTCTCTCAATCTCTTGTCATAAGCATATGTATTTGCCTATGCTTAAGCTTTCTCTGTTTTTCTTTTATGCTCATATGCTCATGCATAAGTATAAGCATATGCTTTCTTTCCGTATCTCTTAAGCTTATGCTCTTTTTTCTTCTTCCTTATGCTTATGCATGAGCATATGTCTCCTTCTCCTTCTCCTTCTCCTCTTTTCCTTTTTTCCTCTCTCTTTCTCCCCCTCTTTCCCCTCTTTCGATCTCTTTTTATAAGCATATGTATTTGCCTACATGCTTAAGCTTTCTCTCTTTTTCTTTTATGCTCATATGCTCATGCATAAGCATGAGCATATGCTTTCTTTCTGTATCTCTTATGCTTATGCTCTTTTTCCCTCTTCCTTCTTTTATGCTTATGCTTATGCATGAGCATATGTCTCCTTCTATTATGCCTATGCCTATGCCTATCCCTATGCATGTCCTTCTCCTTCTCCTTCTCCTTCTCCTTTCTCTTCTTTTTTCCTTCTTTTTCTCTTCTTTTCATAAGCATATGCCTATGCCTATGCCTATGCATGTCCTTCTACTTTCTTTCTCTTCTTTTTTCCTCTCTTTTTCTCTTCTTTTCATAAGCATATGCCAATGCCTATGCCTATCCATGTCCTTCTCCTTCTCCTTCTCCTGTCTATCTCTTCTTTTTTCCTCTCTTTTTCTCTTCTTTTCATAAGCATATGCCTATGCCTATGCCTATGCCTATGCTTTTGCTGATGCATGAGCATATGCTCATATGCTTATGCATAAGCATATGCTTTGTCAATGCATTCTCTTATGCTTTGTCAATGTATTCTCATATGCTTTCTCAATGTATTCTCTTATTTTTTGTTTCTTGTTTTCGTGTTTGTGTCTATGTTAGACATGGGATCACGTTGCACGTCTGATGAGTATGAAAACCCTTGTAGGAGGAGACATCATGATCTCTATTCTCTAAAGGACTTTGATTCCCCTCAGGGGACACCTCAGGGGCCTACCCCTACGACTACCCCTGGCCCGACTCCTCTTGGACATAACACTACGACTACCCCTCGGGGAACTCCTTTGCTAGAAGCCCATGGCTTTGTTGGGAGTCCCGACGAGTTTGTGGCACAGATGACCGATGAGGAGGTAGCGAGATTCTTCTCTTTGCTATCCTAGAGGACCTCAGCAATTCCCCCTCCTACATTGACGACTGGACCTACTGCCCAGCCATCCCCTCATGCCCCTTCGACTGAGGGGTCATCACCTGGGCGTGCCCATTGTAAGGGAAGGAAGAGTAGAAGGGGTAGCTTATGTTGTGCTGACTCAGGAGATGTAGACAAGTCAGCACACTCACATCCCTATAAGTCTCCACTTGGTCTCGAGACCCAGTACCAGTTAGGTCCCTTGCCCTCTCCTACTCCCACTGCTACTCCTTGCTCTGGAAGCGCTCGCACAAACACCACTCGCTCTGACTCCTGACACTACCATGAGTCCTCCTTACCCAATCGAGGACATGTTCTATCAAATCACGGCTACTGGAGAGATAATAAAAGAATAAAAGGGCAAAGCAGTGATGGCCACCATGAGGCGGTTGATGAGCCACCACTTTAAAATCAACATTGCTACTGATTGGCGGTATCAAGATGACCAAAAGAAGCAAGCGATCATCGATGAATTGAAAGCAAAATACCCAAACCCCCCAAATTGGGAGTTCAATGAGAATTACATGCGAGAGCACATGGGTTTGGTCTTGAAGCATTGTAGATCAACCTTGCATACTTCCATCACAAAGGGGAGGGCTAAACCCAGCTGGGCAGACAAAGCTGATTGGAAGTTTTTCAAGAAGCAGAATAGGAACCACCATCCCAAAATGTTTGAGGGTCAGAGGAGGGCTGCGAGGAGATGGCTGGATGCCGTAGGTACTTCGCACTTTGGTGCAGCAGGACGGTTGGCATTCGAGGCAACTATGGTAAGTCTACTTCTTCTCATTTAATGTATTGTTCTATTTGTTTTACTACATATTACATGCACTTTATCTAACTCTCGTAAATTGGGTCCACAGTAAGCTGCGATGGGTCACCTTCCTATAGATGTAGAGACGAGATGCACGTTTCGCATAGGAACAAAGCCATCGTTTATTGAGCAGGAGGCAATGGGAGTGATGGTTGATTGGGCTGAGGTGGCTGCTCGCATGGTATAAGTCTACTCCTACTTGTAATCTCACTTTTTAAATTGTTTTATTCTTTAAGTTCCAATCTAATTTCGAATTAATATGGTTTCACTCTTAGAGTCAAAGCTCGAGCGTCCCATCACCGGAGGCAAGTGGTCATGAGGGCCAAGGATCAGGTGCAACTCACGAGGGTCAGGGATCAAGCATAGCTCACGAGGACCAAGGACCAGGCTAGCAAGATGAGGACGAGGAGGATGACGATGATTCGAATGAGCAATATTAGTAGTAGTAGTAGTAGTTTGCATATACTTTGCCATGTGTTTTTGTATATTGGCTCGTTTGAGCGATTTTGTATCACCCTTTTCGAAAGGGTAATTTTGTAGTAAACAATGTTGTATATCTTCAACATGTCGCTCGATCGGTTCATTTGAGTGATTTTGTATCACCCTTTTCGCAAGGAAGATTTTGTAATAATTTTTTTTTTAAATAATTACTATAAAAAAAAATTAGTTGGGCTGTTGACTCTATGCCAATATGAACTTATGTAGAAAGGGAATGTGATACAACTTTGTGATACAACTTTGTGTTACAACTTTGTGATACAACTTTGTGATACAACTTTGTGTTACAACTTTGTGTTACAACTTTAGATACAACTTTGTGTTACAACTTTGTGACATAACTTTGTGTTACAACTTTGTGTTACTTCTAGATACAATTTGTGTTACAACTTTGTGATACAACTTTGTGTTACAACTTTGTGTTACAACTTTGTGATACAACTTTGTGCTATAACTTTGTGCAGAGAGAGAAGCTCTCCAACTTGTATAAATACCCCATAATGGAATGAAGCCCACAGTCTTTGGGGCATTGTGTTGAGTCTACTTTGGTATTCCAAGCATTTGCCTCAAGTGTCCATGCTCCCTTGCACTGCACGTCCAAAAGCATGTCCTAACCTTGCGACTCCTCCTCCCCTCTCCTCCAACCTTGCAACCCATCCTCTCCCTCTCCTCCTCCCTCCTCCTCCTCCCTCCTCTCTTTTCTTTCCCCCATGCTCTTACACCTTCTTCCTCTCCCAGTCCTATGCTCCCCCTAAACCCTTTGTTCCTCAACCCTTAAAACTCCATGATCTACGAGGGAGATGAATTCTCCACCATGTACTCTACCCTGACCTTGGAACCTCCTTCTAAACCCTAGAACCTCCTTCTAAACCCTGGAACCTCCTTCTAAACCCTGGAACCTCCTTCTAAACCATGGAACTCTTTCTTAACCCTGGAACCTCCTTCTGGACCCTGGAACCTCTTTCTAACCCTGGAACCTCCTTCTAACCCTTAAACTCCTCCTAAACCCTACAACCCCCAATGAAGGCAAAAGCCTTCATTACCTCAACAAAGATGATTTATGTGCCTTTTACACATGCATGCACTTTGTTTGCTTACCACACTTAAGCCTACGTCTCTCACCGGAACATGACTCGAGGTCCTAAGCTACACATATACTACAACCGACAATCTCAATATATCTGTAGGTTACAAAAAGCCTCGGAACATTGCAAACATAGAAAACCCATCTCTTCCTATGAAAGCAATAGGAAAGAGCCAACATTTGTGCCACTGTCGGGGAGACTGGCATCTCAAATAGTGAGTAAACATACGTAGGTATGTGTAAAACAACAAACTACTTCGAACTTTCATGAACATAACACTCAAGGGCAAGGAGAGTAAATTTTTTTTTTCATTTCTAGCCAAACATATCAACCCTAAGCATCAACCTTGGGCTACTACCTTAAGAAATTTTCTTTATTTCTTAAATCGAAGCCACATGATATACAATCAGGCTAGGTAGTGGACACGAATGTGTAGAGCTTGCCATTTTGATCATTCTATCTTTTTTTAGAAAAGCAAACCGAGCTATCCATAAAGAGTTATGGCTCAGAAGAGTTTAGGGTTAAACCCTCAACCTAAACCCTAAACCTAAAATCAAAACCTATAAAAACCAACTCCACCCCCTACTCTTCATCTTTCACTTTTTGCCTCCATTCTCTTCTTCATTTCGAGCCCCACGCAAGACACTCCTCCCTCTCCATCGACCACCACCTTACTCCCATCCTCACATTGTAAGTGACTTCGAGCCCATCTCACAGCGATAACCTAGATATCCACCCATTGTCCATTGTTCCACAACAATCCCGTTACATCGAGAAAGACTTGGAGAGCGTTCAGGTGACCACTTCTCCCTCCTTTTCGATTTCCGTCCATCAAGTTTTTTGCTCTTTTTTTTTTCCCCTCCCATCTCCACCCCCCTCCCCCTCCACCTTCCATTTCCACCTCCCCCTCCCCCCTCCCCCCTCCATTTCCACCACCCCCACCCCCTCCCCCCTCCATCTCCACCACCCCCTCCCCCTCCCCCTCCCCCCTCCATCTCCCCCTCCATCTCCACCACCCCCACCCCCTCCCCCCTCCATCTCCCCCTCCATCTCCATCTCCACCTCCCACTCCCCCCTCCCCCCACCACCACCTCCCCCTCCCCCCTCCCCCTCCACCTCCCCCTCCATCTCCATCTCCCCCTCCCTGTCCCCCTCCCCCCCCCATTTCCCCCCTCCCCCTCCATCTCCACCACCACCACCACCTCCCCCTTCCCCCTCCCCCTCCCCCCTCCATCTCCCCCCTCCCCCTCCATCTCCATCTCCACCTCCCCCTCCCCCTCCCCCCTCCATCTCCCCCCTCCCCCTCCATCTCCACCTCCCCCTCCCCCTCCCCCCTCCATCTCCCCATCCCCCTCCCCCCTCCCCCTTCATCTCCACCCCTCCCCTCCCCCCTCCCCCTCCCCCTCCCCCCTCCATTCCCCCTCCCCCTCACCCTCCCCCCTCCCCCTCCATCTCCACCACCACCTCCCCCTCCCTCCTCCATATCCACCTCCCCCTCCCCCCTCCCCCTCCCATTTGCACCACCCCCACCACCTCCCCCTTTCACTCTCTCTCTTTCTATCTCTCTCTTACTCTCTCTCTCATTCTCTCCCCCTCCCCCCTCTCTCTCTCTCTTCCCCATACCCCCCTTTCTCTCTACCACCCTCCCCCTCTCTCTACCACCCTCTCCCTCTCTCTCTCTCTCTCTCTCTCTCTCTCTCTCTTTCTCTCTCAATCTCTCTCTAACACACACACTCTCTCTCTTTCTCTCTCTCTCTCTTACTCTCTCTCTCTCTCTCTCTCTCTCATTCTCTCCCCTTTCCCTCTCTCTCTCTCTCTCTCTCTCTTCCCCATACCCCCCTTTCTCTCTACCACCCTCCCCCTCTCTCTACCACCCTCCCTCTCTCTCTCTCTCTCTCTCTCTCTCTCTCTCTCTCTCAATCTCTCTCTCTAACACACACTCTCTCTCTCTTTCTCTCTCTCTCTTCCTCTCTCTCTCATTCTCTCCCCCTCCCCCTCTCTCTCTCTCTCTTCCCCATACCCTCTCTCTCTCTACCACCCTCCCCCCCTCTCTCTCTCTCTCTCTCTCTTCCCCATACCCCCCCTCTCTCTCTACCGCCCTCCCCCTCTCTCTACCATCCCCCTCCCGCTTCTCTCTTCCCCCCCTCTCTCTCTCTCCCCCTTACCCCCCCCCCTCTCTCTCTCTCTCCCCCCCTTACCCCCCTCTCTCTCTCTCTCTCTCTCTTTCCCCCCTCTCTCTCTCTTCCCCCCTCTCTCTGTAACCCTTCCCCCTCACTCTGTAACTCTTCCCCCTCACCCCGCGGCGGTGCACGCAGTGCTGCCTCGCCGCTTTGCCCCTCGCCCCCCCCGACGGTGCACGTAGTACCGCCTCACACCTCGCCCCACTTGCCCCATTCTGCCTCGCCCCTCACCACCCGCCTGCCTCGTGACGCTGCCCCGTAGTGCCGCTTGCTCTCTACCGCCCTCTCTGCCCGCGGTGCCCCCCGTGGCACTGCCCCGTAGTGCCGCTCCCACCCACGCCCCCTGTCCTCGCACCCCCTCTCCCACCTCTTAACCCCCCACACCCCCTCTCCGCCCCCGCCTGCCCCGCCGCCCCCCTCTCCACCTTCTTGAAAAGCTTCTTTTCACACAAGCAAAGAGGGAGAAGGGTGGCGAGGGCACAACTGTTACGAGAGGAGCTGAGTAGTGGTGAGGAGTGGAGAATAGATAGGAGGAAAGCGAGGTCGTTGAATATAAGGTGGGAGGAGAGATTTTTGCTTTTCCCGCAATAGAGGTGCTAAAGAAAGCATCACGTGCGGTTTCGGGTTTAAGCCCCCAGCGTTGCTATATAGCGACACTAGTCAGTCTCTATATAACGATGCTTATATCCAAAAGGCGTCGCTATATAGCGATGAAATAGGGCAAAGCATCGCTATATAGTGATGGAACGGAGCACAAAGTCGCTATATAGCGACAGTTCACGGCACTTATTGTTAGAAGAGAAAAAAGAAGCTCATGGGTGGCTATATTTTGGATCTTAATAGATTTCCTTGCAACTCATGTTGTGATTTTGGAAGTGTGCAGATGGAAGGGACGAGTAGAAGCTCGTCAGATAATGCGCCAACGCCCGGGAGCACAGAGTGGCTTATGGAGAGGTTGTATTGTCATTGCACTCATTGCAAGCAAGAAGTACGACGTCAACATCGTATTATCATGCGCCACTTGCAGATGTATGGGGAGGAGCCTGAACTAGTACCCACCGTTGGTGTTGCACGTGGTGATGGATTATCAGTAAGTCAATGCTATTTGAGCTCGTGGTTAATATTGGATACCATTATGGCACGAAACCTTGAGATAAGGTCTTATATTTACACGAAATCTTGAAACAAGATGAGGAGGGTGATGAGGGTGCGCATATACCTTCACACTTTGAGTAAGACTATAGTCTCTCGGATGATGATGAGGGTATGGTGGACATGATGGATTCTATTTTTAGGGACACTACATCACATGTACACGTGATGTCAGAGTCTGAGGTCAAAATGCGAGAGTTGCAATCAATACAGTTGTACGAAGGTGCTAGGATGTCTAAACTATAGGCTTGTCTCTTAATCTTGAATCTGTAAGCAAAGTATGGGTGGTCGGATACAAGTTTCTTGGCTTTAATGAGGTTAGATCTTGCATTAATTTAACTCATTATTTGGATATTGTTTGTTTTGAGAATCATCATGTATGTTTGAGAATCATCATTTTTCGAAGCCTTTGTATCCCCACTTTTTTTCTCTTTTCCCCACTTTTTCTCTCTTTTCCCCACTTTTTCTCTCTTATCTCCTCTCTTTTTCTCTCTTATCTCCTCTCTTTTCCTCTCTTTTCTCCTCTCTTTCCTCCTCTCTTTTCTCCTCTCCTTCCTCCCACGTGAAGCTTCAATAGCCTACTATTGAGCAAACACATACAGACTTTTGTCACTCTAATTCAAAGAATGTAGGAGTTTGTAAATGTTTGCTTAATGTTAGGTTATAAGATTCTAAGCTTTCTCAATATCTTAGAGGGATTCTAACTTGTAGGATTAGTGTACCGAATCATCATTATTCGAAGCCTATGTATGTTTGAATTGTGATAGGTTTGCATCTTCATTGTTTTAATGATGGTCTTTTACAGTACAAAAAGTACAGTGCATTATGGTCATATGGACATCATTTTCACGTGTAACGCATTGATTCAAAGAGAGTCACATATGATTGTGGAGTCATGGCTAACTTCACACAAGATAGCCGAGCAAGTGCTTCGGATACCAATCTTCTCTTCTCACAGTTGGATTATTGTGGAACCATATGCGAAATCTATGAAGTTGATTTTAGACAATTTAGTATTTTCATTCTTGATGTAAAATGGTTTAGAACTATTTACAACAGTCTCCATGCGACAGTGAGAAAAGACAGTAGCGGTTTCTTCGCAATAGACTCCACCAAAACTTTGGACCGATGAAAGTGATACTTTTGTTCTTCTCGAGCACTATGAGCAGGTGCATACTAATGATTTAATTAATCAAAGCTTTGGTTTTTAAAGATCCATTGATACATGTACTTAAGCATAATTTTATATATATAATTGATGGCATTTGGCACCGGCCATCTTCAATATAGGTGGTTTTTCATCCGGATCGTTCTGATCCAAGATGGTGGTACGTGATCCAAGTTGCACCACGAAGTAAGCAAATTTTTGAAGATAGAGATGTGGATATGGAGATGCCACTACCAATGCCGGATCCAATTGATCCAGATGCATCTAGCGAAGAAGATGAAGATCACAATATGAGCCAAGAGGAAGATGCGCATAATGACATCGTACGGGAGGAAGATGGAGATTACGATATTATTGAGGAAGAAGACGATGATCATGAAGAATCACCACACTTTATCGAAGAAGATGATTAAGTAATCTTAGGTGAACGTACGATGCTAGAGTACGATGATGATATAGGAGATCAACTCGGTATAGAGTTAGAGATAGACTTGTTTGGCACGTTAGACTTGGCTCAGGATGAAACTGTTGATGTAAATGCTCTTCATTGATTTTTTAAATCTCAAACTTGGACATGAATATATGAGCTCCAAAGGCTTGATGTACATGCTCTCGTACTTTTATTCTCTCAAAAGATCAAACATGTATGAAAATAAAAAAAAATTTGTCATTGGGAAAAACTATCTTTTAAGGTCAGTATGGGAAAAAAAAGTCTATAAAACGTCGCTATAGAAAACTGTCTCAGTGTCACTATATAATGACCATTACCAATCTGATAAAAGTCGCTATATAGCAACTTTAGGCAAACGTTGCTATATAGCAATGTTTGACTAAAGTTGCTATATAGCGACCCTTAATGAACCCCGCTTCCAATACTGACGATTAGTGCCCCGCGCATGCTAAACATCAGTACTTAAGCGTCACAATAGGATCCGTATGTAGTAGTGACACGTATGACAAGAGGAAAGCTAGTGTGTATTAGACACAGCTTACTTAATCATAGCAGGAATGAAATAAAAACCTCTTTGCATCCGGAAGTATCAAACAATCGTAATCGAGAAAATGGGCATCTAAAAACACCAGGAGGAAAGAGAAGCAAAAATCACGATGATCACATGCAAAGAAGTACTCAATAAGTAATCCATATGTGCCACATCCAAATGAGTACTTAATAAATAATCCATATGTGCCATGTCCAAACGAGTACTCAAGAAGTAATCCATATGTGTTCATAAATAATGTAACCTGAAAGACCTTAGACCTTGCCATGTCCAAACAAGTATGCAATAAGTAATCCATAGGTGCCACGTTGAAACGAGTACTCAATAAGTAATCAATATGTGTTCATCGAAAATCAATATATGTATGTGTGACGTGCAAACGAGTACTCAATAAGTGATCCATATGTGTTCATTGTGAAAGCCATATAAGTATGTGTCACGTCCAAAGGTGTACTCAATAAGTAATCCATATGTGCCATGTCCAAACGAAAACTCAATAACTAACCCATACGTGTTCGTCATGAAAGCCAGATAAATATGTGTCACATCCAAACGAGGACTTAATAATAATCCATGTGCCACGTCGTCGAGAAGAAGATGTGGAGCATAACCCAAAAGGGTTTACGCCATCCATTGTGAGCCCGAGATGTAAATTGCATGGCTCCCTTGCAAAGTTTGGCCACATGTTATGTACGTGCTTCCAAGCAGCACAATATGCTAGGATCCTCAAAAGGTCATTGGTGGACTAGTGTGTATCATGCCACATCATCAATTGCACAATGGAGTTGCATTTGAACATGTGTTGTATTCTGGAGATGATGGAAAAATGTCTCAGGACTTTCACTTGGATCATCTCCCCTAGCAAGTCTTGTCTTTAGCGCTGTGCTCCCCACTCCGGGCAATTAACCAAATTGCTATACTCGTGACGAAACAAAATACAATCATTAGGGAAAGCATGGATGGTGTCATAATCCATCCCAACCATCATCAACATCTTCTTTTCTTTGTCTCTGGAATTGGGAATGGTATTTGGGATAGGAAAAATCTTCCCCAGCAACCTATTACATTTTGCATATCCAAGAAACTTGTGAATGAGCTTAACTAATTAGAACAATTTATAGAAAAGAGATACTAAGATCAAGGCTCCGAACCTCATCAAGGCTGAGACAAATGTGTTTGACCATCCCTACTTTGCTTGCAAATTCAAGATCAAGAGGCAAGCTCGTAGTTTTGACATCCTCGTACCATCATACAACAGTGTTGATGCCAAATCTTGCATCACGGTCTCATGCTCAGACATCTCACCCTCATCTCCTGTGGTGCCTCCAAAAAAAGGATGGTAAAGAGCTTTTCAAGAAACACTGATTAGCTCTTGGTTTGACGCAGAGGAAGGACATTCCCATTAAAGGAGTGTGATGGAATGTAATGCTCAGTCCTTCTTCGATTCCCCAAAATCGCAAATGTAGACATGGAGGTAGGGGTCATGGTCAGAATCGCCCAAAAAACCTATCTGTTTTGTTTGGGTGAAGGCTGTTCGCGGAAGGAATGCCTGGAGGCTCAGGAATCGGATCGGAAACGCGTGGAGCGGCAAAAAATGTTCGTGAAAATACCCAACACTTCGATGGCACACATTGTTGATGATGATTCGCTGGTGTGCCTGGAGATTAGCATAATCACTCGTGCGGGTACCAAGCTGTGAGGATCAAATCCCACAAATAGTGACAAGATGCTAGTTTGGTCAGCTCAGGAACATGTGCGATGCCAAGTCTGTGAGTTGATTTACGAAGGAGGCACCATTGGTGTCTTTGCTAGAGTCCACAATGACGCCCAGTGAGGTACGAAAGGTGCAGTTTGTGGAACCAATTGTTCAATCAAAGGCGGAGACTCAAGCCAAGATCAAATTTCACTTACTAGGAAATGGTCTGAAGCAACTCTGTTGTTGGTCGCTAACCAAGCCAAGAGGTGGGCGAATTCTCAACAAAGGGAGCCCGGGTTGTTGGAGTGCATTTTGGAGGTTCCTATCGAAATTTCATTGGGCAGATTTCTTAATTTGGTTTTGAGATTCCACCGGCAATTGTTGTATTCCCTGCGCATGGAGTCTGAACCAAAAGAGGTGGAGCTATGTCAAGTTGATTTGTGCCCAGTTTTGGCAGTCCCTCTGACCAACATGAGAATTTCAGTGATCTCCGCAAAGGCACAAGGTCGGCGGACTTTTGCTCAAGTGCTGGTAGATGGCGAATCGGGGTCAATATTGTCACTTTGAAGACCTACCAAGAAATGGGTTGGATGTCTTGGGAGCCGGCACCATTCTTAGTCCACATGGCTGATCGGGTTCGACCACTCGGAATCGTGCGGGCTGTTGTTTTGGAGGTGGTGGGCATATCATTCGTGGTGTCCTTTGTGGTGCTCAACATGGAAGTTGCAACACAAGATGGTATAGCATCCTTTTGGGTAGGCCTTGGTTGCGGCAAGCAAAAGTCAAGCAAAATTGGGAGCAAAACATCATTTCAATGCGGAGAGGAAAGAAGAAACAACGGGTCACAATGGGAGTGGTGGAACCATTGGCGGATGCGATCTGGCTGAGACGGTGAACATGGCGGACGGATTGGAGGATGATGAGAAGGAAGCCTTTCTCAGGGAAAATATGGAGTTGGTTCCTATCTTCACCATTGATGTGGAAGGCATTACGGATAGCTACATGCATCAAAGTTTTCTGGCAGACACAATCAACCCTATTCCTGAGGAGGAGTAGGAGCACCAGCAAGTAGCAGCAGAATTGGATATACAGGATCTCCTGCAGTAGGAGAGGGAATTTGAAGAACGAATCAGCAGAGTCGCGCATTCAGGAGGATGCTCTGGATACAATTTATCTCGGAGTGGATGGCGCATCTAAACGAGTCAAAGTCAGCACTTTGTTGACAACTGAATTCCGCAGCAAATGGATTGCCCTGTTGCGAGAATTTTTTGATGTGTTCGCTTGGGACTATGCAGATATGAAGGGTCTGGATCCAAAGTTTTACCAACACTGGGTCAATCTCAAATCAGATGTCACTCTGATGAAGATATAGAGGTATCATATGAATCTGCACGTGCCCAAGCAAGTGCGTGAAGAACTGGAGTGCTTGTTGTGGGTGGGATTCATCGCACCAATTGAAAATCCAGAGTGGATTTTCCCGATTGTCATTCTGCTAAATAAAAACAAGGAATTGCAGATTTGTGTTGACTACTGCAAGCTGAATGCGGCCACATTTCTTGATCCATTTCCCTTGCCCTATATGGATTCTATGCTCAATCAAGTGGCAAGGCATGAGGTGTACTCCTTCTTGGATGGATATAGCGGGTACAACCAAATCCAAATGGCTCCACAAGACCAGCCCAAAACAACATTTATCACATCCTGGGGGGTCTACATCTGCAGAGTGATGTGGTTTGGATTGTAGAATGCTCCCTCATTTTTTGAGCATGGGAAACTGGTTCTTCTGTTCAGCACTCGCCTTGGAAAAATGCCAGGGAAGTTGAAGTTGCGATGGTCGGGTCCATTCTAGTTTTTTCAAGATTGCGGATCGACATCATTTTATCTTGTGGATTTGCAAGGGCACGTACTTCCGCATCCTTTCGGCTTCGTCCATACCATCATGACGGCAGTCTTCAATGCCCATTTCCCATCTTTAATGAGGCATAGATTTCCTGGGTTGACGTGGAGGCGGCCAAGCCATCGCATGAGGACACGTGGCAGAAGGGTTCGCGGCATGATGACAACAATCTCTCTTCTGTGAGGTCCTAGCCTAGCCGCCATGCAACTCACTATCTTCAGGGCGGGATATTGGCAATCTGAATTACAACTCTTGAGCCATTGTTTGCATGTACTAGTTGCTTGCTACTTGCTCATCATTGCACTTGCAGTTCTCTTGAGTGCATTTGCCTTCTAGCTCTCATCGGCATTCATTGTTATCTTGTTTCTTCTCCTTCGCCTCACCTTGGGGATGGCTCATGCTCAATTTCTTCCTCTTCTTTTGTTGGTTTATATAGATTCCCAGTCGATTGATGCTTGTCTCCAGTGGCTACGGATTCGTAGTTTCAGTAGTCTCGATTGGCAGAGGGTAGTTGTTCATCCGTCAGCATTGGTGCTTTGCCAGCAGTTGGCGGTAGGGACTATTGTGGAGTTTTTGGATGAGCATCGGGAGCTAACACTACAGTTGATTCATCAATGTCTCTTTTTGCCTATGGATGGAGGGATGATCATGCAACCAAGGCATACATTGGCAGTGATGGAGGTAGAGTTTGGAGCTCCTACTAGGGGTGAATACAAGCTGAGTGGGTGTTCGGATGCCCAGATGAGGGATCTGTATTGCTTGTTTCTCGAGTCGCTGTTCTTGCAGGCCAAAACATATACCATCACTCCTCGGACTCGAGGGATGATAGATGTTGCTGAAGAAAGGGTGGTGCCATGGGCTCGAATCCTGAAGGAGAGGATTCATGCAGAGGCTTTACGGGTGGCAACTCATGTGGATAAGAAGCAGGCAGTGAATTCCAAGATTGGGAAGGTCTCGGAGGTTTTGTTTCCCATCCATCTAGAGTCTACAGCACCTCGACTGTCGACTGCCTTGGTGTGCTCACTGTCGCACATGAGGGGCCTGCGCAGGATGAAGATGAGGGATCTTCTGGTCGAGTGGCCACGAAACAATGACGGAAGAAGCCTCGCCTTAGCCAGGGGGTGGTATCTACCCTTGCACCTTCAACTCTTATACATACTGGTGGTGTGGGAGGCGTTCCCACTAGTGGGGTGGCGATGATGCAAATTGTTGTGTCTACACCATTGGCATTACCAGTCATGGCAGAGCGGGTGATGGTAGATGGACAAAAGCAGTAGAGCCTAATCCGCCTTCATAGCAGCCACCACATCCACGTTTAAAACAACTGAATAGCACAATCACAAGGTAAAAGGCATTCATTCAACATTCTCGTCTCTTTACATTCAATTCATACACTGGCCACACTTCCTCCGGAAGCCTAACAACCTCAGAAAGACCCAGTGGACTACACAGCCCAACACAAACTCCTATTGTCTGAGCTCAAGCTCACAAAGCATTCAAATTCATAATGCATCCAATCCCACAACCCACCAAACAACGACCCACAAAGTGACCACGGTCAAAAATCTTATTATATCTTTCCCAAAGATCATCAACAAGCACTAGAAATGATGCAACCCACCATTCTTTGCTCATCTCTTCCTTCAGCTATAATAGCGACCTCATAGCTATTCTACTGCTTACTCTATACCCCCCTTATATAGTAGTAACACCCACAGCCAAGTTTTGAACCTCCCAACAAGAGCAACAGCCCTTCATACACGTGACCATTGTGAACACCTCGTGCTTCTTTAGCTCATAAAACACCCGCTTAGCCAAAAGCCTCTCTGCCTTCAGTCTCTAAGCAATGGTGTGCTCACTCGACTCCTAGCCAACCCATCTCTTCATGCAATAATACCGAGTACGACGACTTCTTTCTTGCTTAGTGAGCTCATAGAGCTCTCACGGACCTTTGGCTTGCATAATAGAGTCGTTACCCCATTTCTACCTCATTTAATGAAATCTCTTTGTAGCTTCTCTATTCACGGTGTACATTAGTCACCCAAAGTATTCTGACCAAGCCTCTATAGTAGCAACACCACACCTCATGTGTTCATCGATCAAGCCCCTTCATGAGGCTCCCTCTTAAGCAATAGCTCAGTCGCCCATCACGTGATCATAACCGGCATCGCATCCTCTCCCTTACTCTCGAAACTCTCCTCGTCTGTGGTCCTCCCACACTCCATCATCGAGTTTCTCTATCCTCTCCAACCAAGGAATCCCTCCACGACCTCACAAAGCTACAGCCCGTCACCTCGTGTCCACCCAATAGCGACCTGCGCTCCCCTCCAGAGCTCTCCTTTTGCCACCTTTTCAGAGCTCCATCGTCCCTCATGGACTACCTTCTCTCTGTCACGTACGTATCCTTCTCCCCTGATCACGGTTCTCCTCTAGCTCGTAGAACAAGAGACCTCCACCGCTCCCTCTGAGCTCACATGCTCCTCCCGTTGCCAGTCTCTCCTTTGCCTTCATGTTCTTCTTTCTTCTCCCTGAAGCCTTCGTCCCCGTACGTAATCCTTGGTTTTTTTGCTTCCTTAAACCTCCTTGAGCTCACGTCCTGGCCACTCTTGGTTGCTGTCCACTCGCTCACAAGCTCCTATCGACGAGAAGCTCCTCCGCTAAGGCCCCTACTCGTTCATGTATCTTCTCAGCCTCCCTTTCTACCATGCAGCCCCCCCCCTAAGGACTCTCCAGCAGCTCACGTAGTGGCGAAGCCTCCACTGTCCAGGAGACTCCCACCTCCTCCCAGGTCCTCCCTTCAAGTGTCCATGCTCTGTGTGCCCACGAACTTCCTCCCCAGAGCTCACGAGGCTCCCTGCCAGCCCAGCATCTCTCCACAAGTTTTTTCTCCAGTAGCGACGCCTCCCCTCCTTGCTTCAGAGCTCACGAAGCTCTCAGTTCTTTCAAATGGTCCTCCAGCTCACGGCCGTCACCTCAGCCTTCGGAAGCCTTCACCATCCATCAGTCCGCGATCTCCTTCTCCCTCCTGGCCTGCAGTCGACGCCTCTCCAGCACCCCAAGCTCCTCCCCTCCTGAACGTTCTCCTCTGTCGCATATCCCCAGCCAAAGGCCTCTCCTTGCCAACACAGTCTCGTGACCCACCCTCCTTTTTGAAGCCTAACAACCTCTGTCGATCCTTTTAGTAGTTCACCTGTAAGCTCCTTCCGCCATCTCGCCATCCAGCAGCTCCTCGCCTCGTTTACGTAGCCACCTTTGCATGGATCCCTTTTTTTATTATAGCCACGTCATCTTTGCCTTTTCACCACTCCCAAAACTTCCTTTCAAACTTTATACCATGGCTATTAGTGCCTATATTCAAACCTTACGCACACCACTTTTGCACATAACCTTCAAGCTAGCATTTAATGTTTACTTTCCACAGACTATCACACATGATGAATCCAATCCTAACACGCTAGAAAAAAGGCATTCTCAATGGAAAAAACTCATGCTTTCATGCACATATGGCATATGACAACCATGAAGAGTACATTTTATCCCTCAACGAAAAACCATCACACTTTGGATGCCCATGCTCTAGATTATCCTGGTGCTCCCACAATGCATTTTCATTATCTCCCAAAAGTCCCCGCAAAAGTATCTACCATCTCAAGGAAGTATATCATCAGTGTGGAGTCCCTCGTGAGGGTGTCCATAACTCAAAGCCACCACCAACTACCTATGTACATAGCTATGCACGTGCCCATTAGCATGCAACAAGTGAAAAACATTTTTTCATTTTTATCCACACAACGGTGACTCCAGTGTCTACTATAGCTGTGATCCTAGGCAGTACTCTGGTGGTGGGAGGTTCCCTTACGCAACAATGGATAGAGCAACTTCAGCAGAGTATAGCAACACCCACTGTGGAGACTACTACAACATCAGTGGCGATCTCTGATGCGGCAAGGGCGTTGGCGGCAGAAGTGTTAACAGTGATCTCGGAGTTCTTCGAGTGTATCTGCAGTGTCTTCTAACGGATTCAATTTTTGGTCGCAGCTTATGCATGTACAGCTACAGTTTTGTTCGCATTTGCTCACGCGGATCGCTTCACAAATTGGTGCGAGTGGTGAATCTGCTAGAGTGCCCAGTTTGGAGGCGGAAGTCATGCAGTTGCGCATGGGATGGCAGACAGGCCAAAATGCAAACAACAATGTTGAATGCTACTACTGTGGTAAAATGGGTCATATGGCTAAAGACTACTACAAAAAGTAGAATGACATCATGAATGGAAAATTGGCAAGGCAATTATGCATCCTCTAGTAGACAGGGTGATGACAGAAATGAGCATGTGTTTATGGTGTAGCACATGAGCAATTCCGTGACAAGTGTAGAAGAAAACAATGATGTTTGGTATGTTCACTCAGGTGCGTCAAACCACATGACAGGTCATGCAGAATGGATGCAGGATGCAAGGTAAATGGAAAGACCGAGATTCTCTGTGAGGTTAGTAGGAGCAGATGCAGCAACTAAAGGATTGGATGACAATCCTTGAAGCCAAAGTTCAAGTGGTAGAAGCACATTTGGAGACCACGCAGTAGTTGCATGCGGAGTATGTGTCGAGTGTTGAGCAGGAGTTGCTACATCGGCATACTACTGATGCGCTAGCAGAGTATTTGCGGGCTTTTTTGAGGAATGTGCATTCACTTTGTCTGTGGTTGGAGTTGTGCGCCCATTCTTTTAGTCTGACACTACCTCCTCGTCCTCCTTGGTGGAAAGAGGCAGATAAGTTTTTGGGGAAGTATTTTAGTAAGCACACACCTTTTCTGGGGTTACTAGATCCCCCTTCCTATGAGCTGTTTGGTGATTCAAAGACCTGCGATGGCACAGGAACAATGGTAGCAGCAATTACCACCGGGTGCATGGATAGATGAAGTATTACCCATAGAGCAGTGGCCTAAATAGTAGGTAGTGGATAGATCCAAGCCTCATCTATTACAATGGCTAATGGATCTAGAGCAGGATTGAAGATTGAAGATGTTCATGCAGAAGTGGCAGTTAGAGACGACTGCAGATACTGGTTCAAGTGGAGCGATGATGCAGTTGCCGACAGAGTTTCCTGAGAGTAGTGATGCGGGACTAAGCAAAAGGGGTAGCATTGTTGCACCTATTTAGTAAATTTCTAGTTTGGATGAAGAGTAGAACTACGGCGTTGGCTGCGGAAGGGCCTCGCAGAATAAAGTGTCATTGTGCGGCCAAGCGCATGTCACTATAGTAGTTACTTCTGGACTGGCAACATAAAAAATGTCTGGAATGGGGAGATGCTTTTGGACAGGCAAAAATAAAAAAAAGACGTTCAGGTAGGCATTGTGACTATAGAGAGTGGATGTCTTTTCTAAATGTTTTTTGGAATGAATTGCTTTGTATTCTTGTCTACTGAGTGAAGGGTGAGATTTAACTTACCGCACCTGGTTCTCTACCGAGGCTAGCTATGCCTAAAATGATTGTTGCACATACACTTTGCACTATGTAAGGCATCAGTCTAGGGATGTGCATGTGTGGTTTGCATAGTCCACTGTGAGTGCCATGTGTTATTGCATAACCATGCGGGTTAGCAGTAGTGACTTGGAGGGGTGTGCGAGGGTAGGTTAGTCGCAAGGGTTGATGGTTCAGATCTCCAAGCCGTTGTAGTTTTCAACGGCTGCTTCTCTAACCGTCAGATGGTCCTGTACGCATGTTATTACTAGCATTCCGAGATCATTGTGTACTCAGAGGTTGTGCAAGCTATTGCTCCAAAATACAGTGTTCTTCAGTGTCTATCATTCTCTTGCATATCTATATTTCATTCTCATGGATGTTACATGTATCATTTGTCTATTGTTTCCCATAGCGTCTACACATATTTATCACAACACAAAGCAACTATAGACACGCTTGGTAGACACGCAAAATAGCGGGCGCGTCTATAGGCGTTGCTTTAGTAGAGGAATTACGGGCGCATCTAAATACGCGTCTAAAGGCTCATCTATTTGTGCGTAAATTACCGCGTCTACGTGCGTGTCTAACCTGAGAAAATACGGACCCATCTAACATCCCATTTATTAGCGCATCTATTTGCGCGTGTATTAGCGCGTTTATTTGCACGTTTACACTGAGAATCAGACGCGCATTTAGACGTGTAAATAGACACAAACCAGAGAATACAGAGATTTTGGTGTACATCATTGCTTTCCAAACATTGCCCATGATTACCAAAGCACATAATTTTTTGCAAGCCCACATATACAAGAATTAAGTGAGATGAGGAGAATGAGACAATATGTAAAATAGTTTTGCCAATATCAATCCGTTGTGTTCGAAAATGCTTGCCCTCACACCATATAGCATTGAACATAGTGCACTACACCAAGAAAAAATCAATTAAATAAGCAATCTAAATTATTGAAAGCTCCTAACTTATGCATAACATTCTATCACCATCAGCAGAGGTAATGGCGGAGGGCTACTATCACCATCACTCCATCACTCCATGAGGTAATGGCGGAGGGCTACTATCACCATCACTCCATGCATCTGTAACGGTCCCTCCTGAAGATCCCACCTCATATCGCCGACGCTTCGCCTCCTCATGATGAGCATAGGGTAACATATGCGGGTGTGGCACTGCATCCTATATCAAATTAAAACGAGATCATAACTCAAACATATGAACACCCGTGGGTATCTCAATCAACCTTAACTTACAAACCCTTACCCTATTTATGGTCACATCCCATTCTCCATACTTTGAGATATGATTGAGTGTAATCCTGCGTGCACGATACATGTTTCCTCGACATCGATCACACAGACATTTGATTTTTTGCTCCAACCACATTTTGCGATGGTGGATACGGAGGGATTCATCCTCACTAGAGCTACTTGTTGAAGATGAAGACATCCTACAAACAAACAACCCACCAAATTTGCTCTTCTTCAAATGTTTAATTTAAACTCTGTGGCACGTCTAAAGGCGCATCTAAAAGCGCGTCTAAAATCATGTCTGGCGTCTACTCTGTGTATTTTGACGCACTTATAGACGCGCTATTAGACGTGACTATAGACGTGGCTTTTAAACCTGCTTTTTAGCACGCCGCTCGCTTTGCTTTTCTTCACATTACTTATGATTCGCGCGGCTTGCTTGCTTCCTTATTAGCAGATCCATAGTTTCGACGCTTAAGAGGAAGGCTCCCATACTTATTTCCAAGCTTACACTCAAGAGAAAGGCACCCACACTTACTTCTAAGCTTAAAGGAGGACAAACAAGGAGGAGAAGCAACTTTGAAAAAGAAAGAAGAACCTTCCATACCTCTATCCAAGTAAGTCTTTTTGCAGTTGATCTTGTTTGGAAGTTTGCTCTCTCTAGATTTGTACTTTCTCGTATCCAAGAAGTGCATGATCTGGGTATCAGTGTCACGTTTTTGTGTCGGGCGTAATGTCCTTTTCTACTTTTTAGAAATCCCATCTGTCGGAGCGCGTCTGTAGGCGCATCTCAAAGCGTGTCTAAAAGTGCATCTACAGGCGTGTCTAAACACGTGTCTGGCCTGTTTGCAGACACAAACAGATGCATCGATAGACGCTCTGTTAGACGCTCTATTAGACGCTCTGTTAAATGCTTTATTAGACGCTTTGTTAGACGAGCTGTTAGATGCTCTGTTAGACGTGTCTATAGATGTGCAAATCAGACGCGTCTATAGACGTGCTCTGACAGTAAGCCTCTCTTTTCTTCCCCTTTCTTCTCAGCTCATCAGTAATAGATTTTTTTCCTTTTTTCCAGTTCAACATGTGGCCAGGAAGTGCTTCCAGCTCACCTGATCCTCGAGAATCTATTTGGAAGGACTTATATAACCTTTTAGGGCACCCTCCTAGTCCTGCGGAGTTATATGGGTATATGACGGGTACTCTAAACGCTCCCCAGGAGTCGGCACTACAGACTCCAAGCCACCCCACACTGCCTGAGATCACCCTAGCGGAGTCAGCATAGCCGTCTTATGCCCCTTCCCCCATACCGTCTTATGCCCCATCCCCCATGCCGTATTATGTCCCTTCTGCCATCCCGTCTTATGCCCCTTCCCCCATGCCGTCAGGAGGTCCTTCTGTCTCGGCGAGCCGTCGATGTACTCCTGTGCCATCGAGACGACTCGGTTCTTCAGCTACGAGTGGTCAGCGTAGTCCCGTGCAGTCTCCAGCTACGAGTGGCCAGCATACGAGCTCGACACGACAGGGTAGCAGGCGTAGTAGCAGGGAGAGCGGTGGGGGATGCATGGCACAGTGCTTTGGGCCATGTGGCGGTGGGGAGGATGATGATTCAGATGATTTAGACGTGCCTCTGGGTGATGGTACGATTTATTATGACATCACTCAAACAGGAGGCATCTTGATGGATGCGCAGGGGAAGGACATCATGGCATTCATGCGCTCTATAATTGCTAACAATTACAGAGATTGCTTTATCCACTATAAAGACCACCCAAAGAGGTTGGCTGATGAGACCCTCGCTCTAGGTATCCTAACCCCCCCAATCGCCAGTTCACAAATAAATGGGCGAAGTCAAAGATTGTTACGATACTTAGCAATAAAAGATCTTCGCTTAAGAGGCAGGCACTAGCGGAGCTTGCCAGGCTTGAGGAAGGTCAACCACCAAGGGGCCCGCCCCACACCGCTCACAAGCGTGAGTGGAAGAAGGCAATGAAGTCAGCGAGGGAGGACCCCAATCTACAGCACGTGGAGGCACGGAGGATCCAGATGGAGGAATATGGAAGCGCGCATTTTGGAGCAGGGGGTGTTGAATCATGGGAGGCCCAATTTGTAAGTATCGATCTCAAATTATATTGCTTATGTAGTTTATTAGGAGGTTGTTTCTTTGTACTAATCCCTCCGCAAAATGTGTCGCGGTCATGCAGCTTGAGATCGTGGGCAGATACCCTACTCCTGTGGAGAGAGCCTACCACCACCACCATCACAGAGGAGATACATGGAGGCACTTCTATGATGATGGGTTGATTACTGAGGAGCAGTATACCCGAGATACTGGAGCGGCCCCCCAGGTATTTGAAAGTAATTAAATAATGCCAAAATTATAAGTAAAGATTTAATTTTTCATACATTGATATATGTTGTCCCTTGTTTACAGGCCCGTGCACAAGACGATGAGGAAGAGGAGAAAGGAGGCGTAGAAGGGAGCGCAGAAGGGAGTGTGGAAGGGAGCGAGGACCTGGAGAACATAGATTAATCGTCCAAGTAGTGCTAGCAACTCTTTTTTGTACTTAAAGCCACTGGTTTGGCTTTGTGCCTCTTGTATATACACTCCTCTTATTTTTTGTACTTGAAGCCACATGACATGGCTTAGCTTCGTGCTATATGTATATACAAGCACTTTTTGAGCTTTCAATTTTATTGCATTTTGGAGTTGTAATGTTTTATTTGGAATTGTAATTAAAATGCGGTTGGCTGTAAGAATTGAATTACACAATGTGGATATGGGATTCTTGTAACTATATAGCATACACAACATACACAATATTCTGTAAAAAAAAAAAAAAAAAAAAGGCGCGTCTATCAGTGCGTTTAAAAACGCGTTTATATACGCGTCTGTCTGTTCGACTTGCGTCTATATGTGTGTCTATAAACGCGTTTATAAGCGCATTTATTTATGCATCTAACTGCGCATCTACGTGTGTCTAATATATAGACACGCAATTAGACGTGGGTCTCCAGATGCAAAAATAGACGCATCTGTAAGTTTTTTATTTAGTTCATGAAACGCGTCTGTGCGCTTGTCTATGGGTGCTTTGTCTTGTTGTGTATGATGCTACACATTGGCGATCACGATGCACATTCTTACCATCATCCAAGGCACTTCACATGGAGGTTTGCACACAATCACACTCACTCCGGAGGAGAATCGAGATGAGATTGCTATGGTGAGGAGGCACATCCATGGATTTCAAGATGAACTCCATCGGATGTGATCTAACCTTATCTAGGTAAGGCAGCACGCTGCTTGGCAGAGTACGCAATGAACTATTTCACCACAGGTGATGCAGCCTGCAACACATTCATGAGGCGGTTTCATCAAGAAAAAATGATTTCACAAACTCTGGAGAGATTGCATAGCTTGGAGAAAGGGGATCAAGATGTGCAAGGTTATGCATCTAAATTCAATTTACTCTTGCAACGTGTGCCTGCGGCTCAAAGCCCTACTCAGGAGGTACTCAATGACTACTTTATTTTGGGGCTATCATGGGATCTGCGGATGACGTTGGCCACAGTGGATTGGACACAAACAATGTTCATGGCGCAAGCAATGTGAGCGGGGGAATCATTGCGTGGGAGGACATCCAAAAATTGCAAATCCTGGAAGAGCAAATCCAAGCGAAAAATGTCCAAATCCAAGAAGTTGAATGACAGTGATGAAGATTCAGATGCGACCACTTCGGATGGAAGTTCGTCGAAAGGTACTAGTTCGGAGGATTTTGACTCGAAAGCAAAGACGAAGACCCAGTGAGCCTATAAAGGAGGAAAGGGCATCCAGTCACTTTCAGAGAAGGATCCGCACCTAAAAGCTTGAAGGGGATATGGTGTGCTCACTACTGCAATCTTGGTCACACTCCGTAGTCGAGTGTGCTCTTAACGTGAATTGGTGCGCGATTTGCTTGACTAATACACATAACACGGTGGCATGCCATTACAATGGGCGCGGCCGAAGAGTGGTTGGTCAGCAACAAGATGCGGCTACATCTTTTGTGCAAGAAGGGCCATAGTAGCAAGCGTTCCAGCCACATCAACAAGCGTTCAACAAGGCGGAGGCGGCGATGGCCGCAGACGCAGACATGGAGGCGGGGGTCAAGGTCAGAATTGCTCTAAATTTTGTTTTTTTTGCTTGGGTGAAGGCCATTGGAGGAATGAATACTTGGAGGCTCAGGAATGGGATCGGCAATACATGGAGTGGCAAAAAATGTCCGAGAAAATACCCAGCACTTTGATGGTACACATTGTTGATGATGATCTGCTAGTGTGCCTAGAGATAAGCATAATCACCCGTGTGGGTACCAAGCTACGAGGATCGAATCCCATGAATGGTGACAAGATGCTGGATTAGTCAGCTGAGGAACATGTGCGATGCCAAGTTTGCGAGTTGGTGATGAAGGAGCCACCATTGATGTCTCTGCTAGAGTCCACAATGACACCCAGTGAGGTACGAAAGGTGTAGTTTGTGGAACCATTTGTTCAATCAAAGGTGGAGACTCAAGCCAAGGTCAAGTTACACTTACCAGGAAATGGTCCGATGGCGGTCGAAACAACTCCGTTGTTGGTCTCGCTAACCAAGACAAGAGGCGAATGAATTCTTAGCAAAGGGAGCCGAGGTTGGAGTGCATTTTGGTCCTATCCAAATTTCATTGGGCCGATTGCTTAATCTGGTTTCGGGATTCCACCAGCAATTGTTGCATTCCCTGCACATGGAGTCTGAACCAGAAGAGGTGGAGCTACGCCAAGCTAATTCATGTCCAGTTCCCTTTGACCAACATGAGAATTTTGGTGATTTCCACAAAGGCATAAGGTTGGACTTTTGCTTAGGTGCTGGTAGATGGCGGATCGGGGGTCAATATTGTCACTTTCAAGACCTGCCAAGAAATGGGCTGTATGTCTTGGGAGCCGGTGCCATTCTTAATCCGCATGGCTGATCAACCCCAGGTTTGACCACTCGAAATCTTGTGGGCCGTTGTTCTGGAGGTGGCAGGCATATCATTCATGGCGTCCTTTGTGTTGCTCAACAAAGAAGCCGCAACACGAGAGTATAGCATCTTTTTGGATAGGCCTTGGTTGTGACAAGTGAAAGTCTAGAAAAATTGGGAGCAAAATGCCATTTTAGTGTGGAGAGGAAAGAAGAAAGTGCGGATCACAATGGAAGTGGTGGAACCATTGGCGGATGTGATCCGACGTGTGTTGGCCAAGACAGTGAACATGGCGGATGGATTGGAGGATGATGAGGAGGAAGCCTTTCTTAGGGAAAATCCAGAGTTGGTTCCTATCTTCACCATTGATGTGGAAGACATTATGGATAGCTACATGCATCAAACTTGTCTGGCGAATGCAACGCGCTGCCGCAATAGTGCGCCTTTCTCCTCGCTCTCTCCCAGTCTCTCCTCTCTCTCTCTATCTCTCTCTCCCCCTCCCACTCTCTCTCCTCTCTCTCTCTGTCTCTCTCGTGAACCGCGGTGTGCCTCTCTCTCTCTCTCTCTCTCTCTCTCTCTCTCTCTCTTTCTCTCTCTCTCCTTCTCTCCCTCCCTCTCCCACTCTCTCCTCTCTCTCTCTCTCTCTCTCTCACTCTCTACTTCTCTCTCTCGTGGGTGCGCTACCACGGCAATGTCCTCTCTCTCTGTTTTGTCTCCTCTCTCTCTTGCACTCTCTCCTCTCTCTCTTTTCTCTCCCCTCTCTCTCTCGCGCGCGATGTCGCGACAGCGTGCCTCGTTCTCTCCTCTCTCTCTCTCTCTCTCTCTCTCCCCCTAGCTCTCTTGTGCTCTCTCTCTCGCCTGCTCTCGGCTGCGCCTCGTTCTCTCCCCTCTCTCTCTCTCCCTAGCTCTGTTGCGCTCTCTCTCTCTCGTCCGCATCTCGTTCTCTCCCTTGTCTCTCTCTCTCTCCTCTCGTGTGGCCCTCCTCCTCTCTCTCTCACTCTCTCTCTCTGGGTAGCCGCGGCCCTCCCCCTCTCTCTCTCCCTCTCTCGCATGGCCCTCCTCCTCTCTCTCTCACTCTCACTCTCTCTCTATTTTTTACTTCTCACTCTCCCTCTCTCGGGCAGCCGCGGCCCTCTCCCTCTCTCTCTTTTACCTCTCTCTCTCCCTCTCGGCAGCCGCGGCCCTCTCCCTCTCTCGCACGGCACTCCCCCTCTCTCTCTCACACTCTCTCTCTCTTTTACCTTTCACTCTCCCTCTCTCTCTCTCTCTCTCTTGCTGCCGAGGCAGTGAGACTTTCTCTCTTCCTATCTCTCTCTAAATGTTTCTCCTTCATTTTTTTCTCTCTGTCTTTTTTTCTCTCTCTATAATAAAATTTCAAAGAATACAAATGAAAAAAAAGTACCTGGAAGAAAGTTGAGATGTATGCTTGTGCTTGCTTTTGCTCTTGCTCCTCCTTTCGCTTCTCCTCTTGCTCTTCCTTGTTGAAATGAGAGAAACAATGAGAGGAGGAGAGTATATATAAGAAAAACTAGGAGGGTTTTAAGTGCTTATCGCTAATTGGTCCTTCTATATCATTATCTCCTCTCCCATTGGCCTTTCCATCACATTATCTTCTCTTCCTCTCCCACCCACTCCCACTTCCACTCCCATCCTCCCACCTCCACCTCTCACTCCCACTCCCATCCTCCCACCCGTACCTCCCCCATTCCCACTCCCATGCCCATCCTCCCATCCCCACCCCTCCCCTACCTCCCCCATTCCCACTCCCTCTCCTACTCCCACTCCCATTCTCCCACCCCCACCTCCCCCATTCCCATTCCCACTCCCTCTTCCACTCCCATGCCCATCCTCCCACTGCCACCCCACCCCCATTCCCCTCATTTCCACTCCCTCTCCCACTCCCACTCCCACTCCCACTCCCACCCTCCACCCCCACCTCCCCCATTCCCACTCCCTCTCGCACTCCCACTCCCATCCTCCCACCCCCACCCCCACCTCCCCCAATCCCAATCCCACTCCCTCTCCAACTCCCACGCCCACCTCCCCTCTCCTACTCCCACTCCCACTACCACACTCCCACTCCCACCTCCCACTCCCATTCCCACATTCCTATTATCAATTCCACTCCTACTTATGAATCATAAGTAAAACTATTACTTAAATAAATGATATTACTGAAAACACTCATAGGATTTAAGGTTAAGTAGGATCCTAATTAAAAATACTACTTAAATAAATACTTAAATAAATGATATTACTGAAAACACTCATAGGATTTAAGGTTTAGGGTTTCGGGGTGAGGCTTTAGGGTTTAGGGCTTTTGAGTTAGGGTTTAGGGTTTGGTGGTTTTGGTTTAGGGTTTGGGGATTAGGGTCTAGGGTTTAGGGCTTGTGAGTTGGGGGTTAGGGTCTAGGGTTTAGGATTTAGGAGTTAGGGTTTAGGGTTTAGAGATTAGGGATTAGTTTTTATTGGTTAGGGTTTAGGGTTTACACGATCAAGATTAACATTTATAGTTTAGGGATTAGGGGTTAGGGTTTAGGGTTTAGGGTTTAGAGGCTTGAGATTTAGAGATTAGGGACTAAGATGTAGGGATTCGGGGTTAGGATTTGCGAGTTAGGGTTTGGAGGTTAGGGTTTAGGGTTTAGAGTGTAGGATTTAGGGTTTAGGGTTTAAGGTATAGGGGTTAGAGGTCTAGGATTAGGATTGAGGGTTTAGGAATTAGGGGTTAGAGTTTAGGTTTAGGGTTTTGAGGGTAGGGTTTAGGGTTTAGGGTTTAGAGGTCTAGGATTAGGATTGAGGGTATAGGGTTAGGGTTTAGGGTTTAGGGTTTTTGAGATTAGGGATTAGGGGTTAGGGTCTACAGATTAGGATTTAGGGGTTTAGGATTTAGGTTTAGGGATTAGGGTTGCAAGTTCCAAACCACTGTGGACAATCTCATTCCCCGTGCACCCTTCTAGCATGTTGTACGTGAAATAGTACATCATTACAAGAGTGATGTGCATTTCACTTCAGGCGCTATGGGAGTAATTTAGGAGGCAACGGAGCAGATGACTGTAGGTCTTTTTAAAGATGTGAACTTATGTGCTATCCACGCCAAAAGAGTAATAGTGATGGACAAGGACCTTGCACTCGCTAAGCGCATCTGCTTTGATCCCTCCCTTAGGCCCTAGATGTTGTTTAGGTTTATTTGGTGTAACTTGAATCATTTTGTGAATCTCTGCCCTTTGAGGTCAATAAATAAAAGATATCGTTGTTTAGGATTTAGGTTTAGGGATTAGGGTTTAGGATTTAGGGCTTAGGGTTTAAGGGTTAGGGTTTAGGAATTAAGGGTTAGGGTTTAGGAATTAGGAATTAGGGTATAGAATTTAGGGATTTGAGGGCTAGGATTAGGATTAAGGGTTAGAAATTAGGGGTTAGGGTTTAAGATTTAGGATTTAGGGTTTAGGAATTAGGGTTTATGGTTTCAAGGGCCTGAATTAGGGTTTAGGTAGATTATTGAGAAGAGACTAATGTTCTTTATAATGATTGTTACAGCTTGTTTGCAAAGGAAACTCACAAAGGAGATGGCTACAAAATTTATTCCGGGGATGGAGGTGATTCTATGGTGCAAAAGAGAATAGTTGCATTTGCTACAATCCATGAAAGTGATCCAAATTCTATTTGTCACTTTAGAAAACTTGGCGAAGACAAGGTGGCGGTTATCATATCAAGGATTCTTAGTGCACATGTTGAGCTAAAGCATACGTGTGGGGATATGGAAATTGGACATTGGCATGCTCGGAGATTTGAAATGCTAAGGAATCATGTCCAGCTAGTATAATCTATGGTGAAAAGGACGTGACAAATAAATCTTACAAGGAGAACTACACAAATCCAAATAAGAATGTATAGTAGGTCCCAAAATGGACATACAGATGCATGAAATGACAGTGAGTCCAAGCAGATCTAGAAAAGCAACCAAAGAGAATAAGAGTAATGAATGAAGATGTTATGCTAAAAGCAATGCGATCTACATGCTGTAAGCATAGATGTATGCGATCCATTAACTTACATGACATCAAGGGCTATAGAGCACATGTCTGGCAAAGGAAAGGGAGCAGAAGAAATGAATACCTACTCACGAGACTGTCTTGCTTTCTTGTAAATGATAAGAGAAGGTGAAGTTCAGGACAATAGATAAGGCCTCTTATAAATGGAAAAAGTGTTTGCAATAATGCATATCGCATTATTACAAGGTTATCACATGGCACATATTGGAATTTGGCTAATAAAGCAAAGTATGGAGTTAAATTTAACATTCATGGAAACACAGGAAGGCCCATGGGAAATTTGAAACCCTATCATGTAAGTTCCCCTTCCCTTTCCCCTCCCCCTCTCCCTCTCCTTTCTCCTCCCTTCTCTCCCTCCATCTCTCTCCCCCATCTCTCCCTCCCTCTCTCTCTTCTCCTTCTTGTCTCCTCTCTCCCTCCCTTTCTTCCCCACCATTTCAAGTGTCCTCTTGACCTCAAAGTCAAGAGGTTGTATCATGTGCCCAAGAGATCACGTTGCCACGGGTAGTGCATCGGCAACAAAAAGAAAAAAAAATTGTGTTGCCGTGGCAGAATGATCTCTTCCCCTCATCATCACCCACCTCTCCCCTCTTATCTAATTAATTTTATTTTTAAAAACTTATTCCTCCCTCCTCTACTCTTCCCTTCCTCTCTCCCTCCTCCTTCCTCTCTCCCTCTTCCTTCTACTTTCCCTTCCTTCTACTCTCGCCCCCATGATGGTCCCCTCCCTTCCTCCCTCTCCCTCTCCATCACGTTGCCCTCCCTCTCCCTCTCCCTCTCACTCGTGTTGCACTCCGTTCCCCCTCTCCCTCTTCCTCTCCTTTGTCCTCCCTTCTCTCCCTCTCTCTTCCCATTCTCCTCCCTTGTCTCCCTCTCTTCCCTTCTCCTCTCCTTCCTCCCTCCCTTGCTTCCCCACCCTTTTCTACTCTCTCCCATGCCTCCCCACCCTCATTTCACTGACACGGTAGTGCAAGGAGCCATGACAATCTGTCGCAACAGTGTGACATGCTTGAGAAAACATGCGTGCCTCAGGATCTATGGAGCGCTCTAAGGTGGATGGAACCTATGTGAAAACATGATGAAGAGAATGCTCATGACATGTACCTCAAGTCAATTAGGTTCCAAGATAGATTAGCTTGGACTCATAAATAGAATCTTGAGTGAATGTGCATTTTCTTCTCTCTTATACTCAACAATACATGATAGGCCTCTTATATAGAGAGTGCCCTTTGAATAGTCAACATATGTGGGATCCTCTGATCCACATCTCTTCTTCTGGATATCCTCAATCCACATCTCCACATCATGTAGTCCACATCCTAGGGTGGCTACTTTGATTCTTTCCTATACCATAGCTTAGCCTCTAATTATGTGCTCATGGCACCATATCTCAACAGCGCTCTCCTCTTATCTAATTAAATCTATTTTTAAAAAATCATTTCTCCTCTCTCCTTTCCTCTTACTGTCGCAATAGTGCAAGAGACCTCTCCTCCCCTTTCTCTTTCCTCTTGTCTCTCTTCCCCTTCCCCTCCCCCCTTCTCTCTCTCTCTCTCTCTCTCTCTCTCTCTATCTCTCTCTCTCTCTCTCTCTCTCTCTCTCTCTCCCCTTCCCTCACTCTTCCCCTTCTCTTCTTTCCTTCCCCGCAGCAATGCAAGGGGTTGCGTTTAAAAAAAATAAAAAACTATTTTTTTCGGCTTCTGTGGCAGCGAGAGAGCTACCCTTCCCTCTCCTCCTCCCCCCCCTCCTCTCTCTCTCTCTCTCTCTCTCTCTCTCTCTCTCTCTCTCTCTCTCTCTCTCTCTCTCTCTTTGTGTCTCTCTCTCTCCTTACCTCACTCTTGCCTTACCTTCATTCCTTCCCCGAGGCTTCCCCCTCTTCTTTCCTCTCTTTCCCTCTCCATTCCATGTCTCTCCCCCTTCCCTTTCCTTTTCCTTCTTTCCCTCTCTTTTGCCCTACATCAAGATGTGTCATTTGAAGATGTGTGCTTCACTTAGTGCAAACACATCTTAAAAAACCTTTGTAACTATTGCAAGGTGTTTATAAATTTCTTTGAGATTATACTAATGTTGCTTTCTGAAAACTTTGAAAGGTGTTTGTTGACACCATTATTTAAATCTTTGGTGATTTTAGAGTTTCAAAACTCTAAAAGTTGTTTATTTACACCATTATTAAGTCTTAGAGATTTTAGAAAACTCAAATGGTAAATTAATCTCATACATGGACCTTAACTATATAAATATAAATATAAAAGCCTTACAAGAATGCCCATGCCACATGGACAGTGCAGTGCACTGGTCCCACCATATGTATCAATGGCCTTTCATTGATGAACCAAGGACATGTACGTTCCATGCATGCATGTGTAGTGTCCCGTGTGACTCCATATCTACAAGATTTTAGAGTTTTTAAACTCTCAAAAGGTGTTTGTTAATACCGTTATGATATCTTGAAGATTTTAGAGGACTCTTATGGTAAATTAATGTCATGCATGGGTCATACATACATACATACATACATTCATACATTCATACATACATACATAGATACATACATGCATGCATGCATACATATAATTTTTTCATACATTTAAATTGCTTTTATTAATTTAAATGTAATTAAACTATTATTTTTTATTAAATTATTAATTTAAATTGTTATTAAGTGCAGCATTATAGAGATATTCTAAAATTTATTACGTGGAAATAACAGTGCCAAAAAGTAAACTTTTGATTCTTGAACAACATTTTCATAAAGTAAACTTTCCATTTGGGAAGGAGTTTTAGGATTAGTCCAAATATAGACATATGAGTCCAAATTTAATGAAATAAGTGTTATATATGGACATGTTTGCATCCCTCATTGAAATCAACATCGTCAAGAGAAACTCTTCCATTGTCTGGTCTTCGAAACCTAAAACCCCAAAATTTTTGACACTTGTGTCAACATTGACTAACCCAGATAGGACTCCAAGTGCCTCGTCCTCTCGTACTCCAAAATTAACTTCTATGTCATGGAGTAATACGTATTCTTCTCCATCAATGATGAGGGGGAACAAGGACCATAAGTCTGCTTCTAGGTCAGTAGTCTTTGACGCAGATCCTTGCTATATTCTTAATAGGGGCTCTTGAAGTAGTCCCAATGCTTGAGCTGCTTCCATCTCCTCTCTTGCATGGTCAAGACTCTCTTCCATTGTTAACATCCATAAGTACAACTGCCAAATGCAGGATAATCAATGAGTAAATGTGACCAAGTAGAATGATCAACTTCAGCAAGACAAGCTCAAGGAAGTTTGATACCAAAATAGACCAAGGCCAATGATTACAAGCAATATGCACACGGAAGGAGTATAGCTCAAGCTCAAGGAGTTTGATCCCCAAATACCCCAAGCCCGCCGCCCAAAAGTCCAAAGATTCTAGGCAACGTGCATAGGTTGTACGTTCCAACTGCCCCCACCCAAAACATGGAGGTGTTGGAACAAGGAGATGCACACTCCATACACCTTGTATTGTTCAGCTCCACATCCATAGGAAATAGCGACGCCAACAAAAATAGCCATGAAAGGAGTATAGCTCAAACTCAAGGAGTTTGATCCCCAAATATTCCATAGAAAAGGCTTCCTAGTAACATTCAGGGTTTTCATGGGGTGTCTCACGGAAGCTAGCCTTGTCACTCCATGGAGGTTTTGAGTAGCATTCATGTGGTTCAGACACCAAATAGGTGAAGGTGTGAGGGCGCTCAGGGAGTTTGAGCCCCAAATCACCTGAACCTACGAGTGGCGAGGCTAACACAAGTGCTATTTGGGATCGCCTCCTAATACTAGGTATGTCCCAAGCACTTTAATATGGTTAACACAAGTGCTATTTTTGCTAGTAGGGAGAGTTGGTAAGAAGAGCAATATGTCTTGGCATCCTACGAGCCCAAGAGCCCATGGTTTTAAAGTGAGGGAGAGTGCTAAAAAGGAAAAGGGTTGGCCCTAAGGTGACTTGTATAAAATGCTAAAAGTTTGACTTTGGTCTTCATTGTTGTTTGCACAAGTTTGAATACAAGCTCCCTCTTCTCTTCCAAGAGAGTGTTTTGGGTGTTCTCTTGTTTCCATTGTAGTGCCTTTGTGGTTGTCACTCTATCCCCCTTCACTCCCTTCACCTTCTTCCCTTCCTCATCCTCCCTTCTCCCTCCTTCTTCCTCTCCCCTCCCCTCTTCTCCTTCCCCCTTTCTTGCCTGAAACCACATTGTAACAATTTGGATGCCAGTTGAGTGACACTTGTGGATGGCTCGTGCTATGCATTGCTCCCACAAGGAGTAGCCAGGAGTGGAAGCTACGTCTGCATATCTTAAACTACCCCATGACACATGAGTCATTGCTGAGACCACACCACATTTTTGGCACTGCTACTGGGGAGAAAAGGATGCTTTTGCATTTGCACTTGTCTTCCTTCATCATAGTCCCATTGCACAAGTTTTCAAGCTTAACTTGGAGCTTGTTAGTGGAGTTGTAGGAGAGAATAGAGGTGGAAAGAGAGAAAGAGAGAGAGAGAGGACGAAATTTTTTTTTTTCATATAGGAATGCCATTTTTGAGCTTGCAAAGCTTGTTTTGGCTACTTTTTGCTGTTTCAAGTTGATAGGAACATAGTAAACTTTATTGCTAAGGTATGCGTGGAGTATAATCACCTCAAAAAACAATAAAACTAAGGATTTTTTTCAAGTTTTGAAGTAGTTTTATGTTCTAGAACTTGCCTTTTCTGAGTTTTTGCATTTTGACTTCCAAAGAGTGTTTGTTTTCAAGTTTTTTTCATTGAGTAGGTAGATTAGGTAGTGTATCACCTTGCCATCACAAAAAAATAGAAACAAAAACTACAAAATCTTCAAAATTCTTTTGTTGTTGTAGAGAATGGCTTCCATAATGCCTTCTACCAGCTCCTCATATTTGGCTTGCCAATCATCCTCAATCTGTAATGACTCCACAACCACTCCTTTTCCCTTATCCGTACCACCACTACAAGGCATAGGCCCTTTTTTGACAGAAATACCGACCTTTTTTACACTAAAATGTTTTTTGTTAACGGGTGCAAAGGTCGGTATTTACGTTGCTATAAGCATCGGAAAAGAACAATCGCTATATAAGCGTCGCTATATAGCAACACTAATAAACATTGCTATATAGCGACACTGGTAAACGTAGCTATATAGCGATGATTAATAGAAGCTTTAAAAAAACAGTAGTGGGCTAAACAGGGCCATAGTAGGCCCTGTTTTGCCCCACTAATGTTTTTTATTTAGTAATTACAAAAGAATGATTTTTGTTACAAAATTTTCCTTGTGGAAAGGGTGATACAAAATCGCTCAAATGAACCGAGCGACAGAAGCATATACATGTCGAAGATATACAACATTCTTTGTTACAAAATTACCCTCTCGAAAAGGGTGATACAAAATCGCTCAAATGAGCCGATATACAAAAGCATATACATGGCGAAGTATATGCAAACTACTACTAATACTACTACTACTACTATTACTCATTCGAATCATCGTCATTGTCATCCTCGTCCTCGTCATGCTGGCATGATGCCTGATCCCTGGCCCTCGTGAGCTATGCCTAATCCCTGGCCCTCGTGAGTCGCACCTAATCCTTGGCCCTCGTCGAAGCCGTGTAAGCCTAATCCCTCATCATCACCGTTCACATCCATTGATGGGATGTTTGAGCTTTGATTCTAAGAGTGAAACCATATTAATATGAAATTAGATTGGAACTTAAAGAATAAAATAGTTTAAAAAGTGAGATTACAAGTAGGAGTAGACTTATACCGTGCGAGCAGCCACCTCAGCCCAATCGACCGTCGCTCCTAGTGCCTCTTGCTCAATAAACCATGGCAACCACAGCTTTGTTCCTATGCAAAACACGCATCTCGTCTCTGTGTCTGTAGGATGGCCACCCATCATAGCTTACTGTGGGCCCAATTTATGACAGTTAGATAAAGTGCATGTAATACGTAGTTAAACAAATAGAACAATACATTAAATGAGAAGAAGTAGACTTACCACGGTTGCCTCGAACACCAACCGTCTGCTTGCACCAAAGTGTGAAGTACCTATGGAGTCCAACCATCTCCTCGCAGCCCTCCTCTAATGTTTGAACTTGCACCAAAGTGTGAAGTACCTATGGAGTCCAACCATCTCCTCGCAGCCCTCCTCTAATCCTCGAACATTTCGGGATGGTCCCTGTACTGCTTCTTGAAAAACTTCCAATCAGCTTTGTCTACCCAACTGGGGTTAGCCTTCCCCTTTTTTATGAAAGTATACAAGGTTGACCTATGATGCTTCAAGAGGACCCCCATGCACTCTTTCATGTAATCCGAATTGAACTCCCAATTTGGAGGGTTAGGATATTGTCTTTTCTATTCATCAATGACTGCTTGCTTCTTTCCCTCATCTTGGTACCACCAATCAGTAGCTATGTTGCTCCTCAAGTGGTGGCTCATCAACCGCCTCATGGTGGCCATCACTGTTGGTGTGCCCTTTTTATTTTCTATTATCTCTCCAGCAACCATAATTTCATAGGACAGGTCCTCGACCGAGTAAGGAGGACTCATGGTAGTGGTAGAGTCAGAGCGAGTGGTGTTACTGCGAGCACTTCCAGAGCTAGGAGTAGCAATGGGAGTATGAGAGGGCAAGGGACGTGATTGGTACTAGGTCTCAGGACCAAGTGGAGACCTATAGGGATGTGAGTGTGCTAACTCATCTACATCTCTTGAGTCAGCACAACATAAGCAACCCCTCCTACTCTTATGCATGTAAGTTTCTTACCTCTTGACATAATTAAGTAATTATTTGTGATAATATACGCTATAAAATAGATGCATCTTCATTGTTTTAATGATGCTAGTTTGCAGTACAAAAAGTACAGTGCATTATGGTCATATGGATGACATTTTTTCATGGAACGCATTGATTCAAAGAGAGTCACGTATGATTGTGGAGTCATGGCTAACTTTTGTTCTTCCTGAGCATTGTGACCAGGTGCATACTAATGATTTCATTAATCGAAGCTTTCATTTTTAAAGATCCATTGATACATGTACTTAAGCATAATTTCATATATATAATTGATGGCATTTGGCACCCATCTACAATACAGGTGGTTTTTCATCCGAATCGTTCTGATCCAAGATGGTGGTACGTGATCCAAGTTGCACTACAAATTAAGCAAAATTTTGAAGATAGAGATGTGGATATGGAAATGCCACTACCAATGTCGGATCCAATTGATCCGGATGGATCTAGCAAAGAAGATGAAGATCACACTATGAGCCAAGAGGAAGATGTGCATAATGAGATCATATGGGAGGAAGATGGAGATCACGATATTGAGGAAGAAAATGACGATCATCAAGAATCACCACACTTTATTGAAGAAGATAATCAAGTCTTAGGCAAACATACGATGCTAGAGTATGATGATGATATAGGAGATCAACTTGACATAGAGTTAGAGATAGACTTGTTTGGCACATTAGACTTGGCTCAGGATGAAGCCGTTGATGTAAATGCTCTTCATTGATTTTTTTCATCTCAAACTTGGACATCAATATATGAGCTTCAAAGGCTTGATGTACATGCTCTTGTACTTTTATTCACTCAAAGGATAAAACATGTATGAAAAGGAAAAAAAATTGCCATTGGGAAAAACTATCTTTTAAAGTCAGTATGGGAAAAAACACTCTTTGCAAAACATCACTATAGGAAAGTGTCTCAGTGTTGCTATATAGCGACCATTTACAAGTCTAATAAGTGTTGCTATATAGCGACTATTTACAAGTCTAATAAGTGTCGCTATATAGCGATGCTCTTTAAACGCCGCTATATACCGACACTTGCCTAAAGTTGCTATATACCGACACTTAACGAATCTCGCTTTGGTTACTGACAATTAGCACGCTGCGCATGCTAAACATCAGTGCTTAAATGTCACAATAGGACCCATGTATAGTAGTGCACTGCCACCAAAAGAAGTGATAAACCCTTTTGGTCTAGAACTAGTTGGCACCTGCCTCGCACCTGCAGACCCTGTTGCTGACTAGAACCTGCACCAGCTCTTGCATCTCCATCCGTTCTAGGTTGTCATTCATGTGAACCAACTCCTGATAGGCCTACGAAAAAACAGCCGCACTCCATCTTAAAGAGCTTCCAAGAGCGAGCCCATCTGCTCCATGTTAACACTCACATTCCTCGAAAAAGCTCGCAAATACTCCGCCAATGCATTGGTAGTATGCCAACATAGCAACGCTTAACACATACTCCACATGCAGTTGCTACATGACCTCTGAATGTGCTTCGGCCACTTTAACTCTAGCTTCAAGGACTATCATCTGATCCTCCAGTCGACAATCAAGGTGTTGTAGACTCCAGATGAATGGGAAACAAAACCTCCAAGATCTGCCCAATCTTGGAATTCATTGCCTGCTTCTTATCCACATGAAATGCCAGCCATAAAGCCTTTGCATGAATCCTCTCCTTCAGGATTTGAGCCCATGGCATCACCCTTTCTTCAGAAACATCTATCACCCCTCAAGTCCGAGGAGTGATGGTATACATTTTTGCCTACAAGAAGAGCGACTTGAGAATCCAACGATATAGGTCTCTCATCAAGGCATCCGAACACCCACTAAGCTTGTATTTGCCCCTATAGGAGCTCCAAACTCCGCCTCCATCACTGCCGATGTACACCTTAGTTGCACGATCATCCCTCCATCCATAGTCAAAAAGAGATGTTAATGAATCAATTGCACTGTCAGCTCCCGATGCTCATCCAAAAACTCCACAACAATCCGTACCGCCAAGTGCTGGAAAAGTGTCGATGATGACAGATGAACAGACCCCCTCTGCCAATCGATACTGCTGAAACTATGAATCCATAGCCACTGGAGATGAGCATCAATCGACTGGGAATCTATATACACCAATGGAAGAAGAGGAAGAAATTGAGCATGAGCCATCCCCATGGCAAGGCGAAGGAGAAGAAACGAGATAACAATGAACACCGATGAGAGCTAGAAGGAAAATGCACTCAAGAGAACTGCAAGTGCGATGATGAGCAAGTAGCAAGCAACTCGAACATGCAAACAATGGCTGAAGAGTTGTAATTTAGATTGCCAATATCTTGCCCTGATGACAGTGAGTTGCATGGCGGCTAGCTCGGGGGGGTCACTCATCATATGTAACCCTATCACGTGAGTTCAACAGAAGGATTTTTTTTATTTCTAAAATTTACAGAAATAAATATACATAAGGGACTATTTAAAATAAGTTTGGAAAAAATTTACAGATTTGTATAGAAAAGGGGTACATTTTATTAATGAATTTTTTTTACAGATAAGGGACTTTAAATATAGGCCTTGAATGCACGTGATATAGAGGGTTTATACATAGTGACTCCCCCGAGGCGGCTAGGCTAGGACCTTCGCAAAAGAAAGATTGTTGTCATCATGCCACGAACCCTTCTACCACATGTCCTCATGTGATGGCTTGACCGCCTCAACCCAAAAAATCTGTGCCTCATTAGAGATGGGAAATGGGCATTAAAGACTGCCGTCATGATGGTATGGATGAAGCCGAAAGGATGTGGAAGTATGTGCCCTTAACAATGTCGATCTGCAATCATGACAAACCCAAAATGGACCTGACCATCACAACTTCAACTTCCCTGGCATTTTTACAAGGCCAGTGTTGAACAGAAGAACCAGTTGCCCGTGCTCAAAAGATTTCTTGTTGGATGCCAAATCCACCCTGAACCTCCAAGGTGAGATAATAGCTCTCCAACTGCAAATCATCCAATTGTTCTAGAACATCCAATCGGAATACCATAGAGTCCTACGAAAGAAGCCTATCCGCCACCGTAATCCTCAGACTTGGAACAATTTGCTAGATCGACATGATTGCTTCCATCCCAAATGCCAATTGAAAGGGAGTCAACCCTATGGCCACCTTGAATGATGTGCGGTATGCCTATAGTGCTACTAGCAACTTCTCATCCCAATCCGTGCGGTGCTCATTCACCAGTAGTGACATGATCCTCTTGAACATATGATTGGTTGACTCGGCTAATCCATTCGCTTGTTTAATAGGGGGAAGACTTCTTGTGAATCACCATATAAAAGCCATTCATCCACTTGATGACTTTGTTGATAAAATGCATCCCCCTGTCTCGCTCTGACAATCTCAATTGGACACCCGAACCGAGTGGATACATCGTGATATAGACACCTTGCGACAGATTTTGCGATGTTGTCCCATAAGGCCCAAGCATCCACCCATTTGTGCAATAATCAGTAGCTACTAGAGTGTAGCAATTCTATGTGCGGGCAGCTGCGGGCTTGAATCGACCCATGAAATCCAGGTCCCATTTCTAAAATGGTTCCAGAGGCAAGATGGATTAAGTGGCATGCGACCTCGATCAGTGGGCTATCCCAACTGTTGGCAAAGGTCGCAAATTTTTGCAAACCATCGAGCATCCTTGTGTATGGTCGGCCACCCTAACCCTGCCTGCAGAACTTTCTTTGTGCAGTGACTTCACCTGCAAAATGGTCAGTCGAAACCCCACAATGGGCTTCCATTAGCACTACTTCTTGCTTATGAGGTGGAACACACCGCAACAGCGCCTCAGTCAGATGTCATCGGTACAAGTGTCCGAGGACCACTTCAAAGGTTCGGCTCCGCATTGCCAAGCATTTCCTCTGATCCCAATTCATGTACTTGGGCATGATGCTAGTAGATAGGAACGAGAGCATCTTGTCATACCATGACCATGGTCCTTCTGGGATGAATTCGGCCTCTGCCGTGATCGGATTTGCCCGAAAAATTGCTGCTAGCCCCACATCAGGGAACTCCTACTCCACTCCCGTTGGAAGCTCCCCAGACTCGAGACGGGAGAGATAATCTCCAACCGCATGCTGTGAGCCTGGGCAATGAATAACATCCAAGTAGGATTCCTACAAGAGCAACACCCATATTGCTAATCATCCTATAAGGCTTTGCTGCTTCACCAAATATAATAATGTGGAATGATCAACATGGAAGACAAACGGTCAGCCCAACAAATAATGCCAAAATTTCTTGACAGAATAGATCATGCTCAATCCTTTCCGCTCTGTGATGAAATCATTCTTTTTGGCTGTTGAGATCTGTCGGCTCGCATAGTAGACTGGGTGATACCACTTACTCGTGTCTTCTTGCATCAAGACGCTCCTAAAAGCTCTATCCGAGGCATCCACAAACACATGAAAATTTTTCTCCCAATCTGAAGAGCAGCATCGGTGCTCTAGAAAGCTGAATCTTTAGCTACTGGTATGCTTGGTCGCACTTTGCGGTCCACACAAATGCTTTCGGTTCCCACTCTGAGTCAAGGGAATCACCATGTGAGCCAGGAATCGTAGATGTCTACCATGCCATCCACTTTGGCCCAAGCACCACAAGCATTCCTTAGGCATTGTTGGTGCCGGGGCTTGCAGTATTACTACCACTTTATCAGAATCAACCACACATCGGGATAATTCCCACAACAGGGAATCGATTCATTGCAAAATTCAGTTAAGTGAACCATTGATGCCGCGGGTCTGAACATAAATCCATACCATGACCTGAAAGCATGCACAAGGAATCCTAAACTCACATGTGCATTGGCACTTTTGCCATTATCCTACTGCAGCCAATAAAATTAGTGGAATGTCAATCTATAGATTTAGTTTGTCTAGATTACCACTAGCGGAGAATGGCAGTGATGCCAATCTCATGCTTGCCCTAAGAAATGGCATTGAGAATCATAAACTCACATGTGCATTCTTCTATGTAGTGATCACTGTCTCCGCTGTGTAAATCATATGGAATTGTGTTAATCTCTGTGGAGAATGGCAGTGGTGCCAATCTCATACCATGAACTGAAAACATGCATAAGGAATCCTAAACTCACATGTGCATTGGCACTTTTGCCATTATCCTAATGCATCCAATAAAATTAGTGGAATGTCAATCTATAGGTTCAGTTTGTCTAGATTACCTTCAGCGGAGAATGGCAGTGGTGCCAATCTCATGCTTGCAACTACATAATGACACTGAGATCATCAAACTCACCTGTGGAATGGAATAGGACACCACTCTCCTATGATCAGTGGAATACCCCCTAGAATAGTAGGGTAAACATTTGTACAAGTGGAGAATGGAAGTGGTGCCAATCTCCTATTAGGCCCTAAGAAATGGCATTGAGAATCCTAAACTCACATGTGTAGAGATCATATGGAATTGTGCCAATCACTGTGGAGAATGCCACCAGTGGAGAATGGCAGTGGTGCCAATCTCATACCATGACCTGAAAACATATAAAGGAGATTGTGTCAATCACTGAGATCATCAAACTCACATGTAGAATGGAATAGGACACCACTCTCCTATGATCACTGGAATACCCCTCCTAGAATAGTAGGGTAAATATCTGTACAAGTGGAGAATGGCAGTGGTGCCAATCTCTTATTAGGCCCTAATAAATGGCATTGAGAAGCCTAAACTCACATGTGCATTCTTCTATGTAGTGATCACTGTCTCCGCTGTGTAGAGATCATATGGATTTGTGTCAATCTCTGTGGGGAATGCCACCAGTGAAGAATGGCAGTGGTGCCAATCTCATACCATGACCTGAAAACATGCACAAGGAATCCTAAACTCACATGTGCATTGGCACTACCACTAGCGGAGAATGGCAGTGATGCCAATCTCATGCTGGCAACTATATAATGATAATGAGATCATCAAACTCACATGTGCATTGAAACTTTTGCCATTATCCTACTACAGCCAATAAATATAGTGCAATGTCAATCTATAGGTTTAGTTTGTCTAGATTACCACTATTGGAGAATGACAGTGATGCCAATCTCATGTTGGCAAATACATAATGACACTGAGACCATCAAACTCACATGTGCATTCTTCTATGTAGTGATTACTGTCTCCGCTGTGTAGATATCATATGGAATTGTGTCAATCTCTGTGGAGAATGCCACCAGTTGAGAATGGCAGTGGTGCCAATCTCATATCAAGACCTTAAAAATGGCACAAGGAATCCTAAACTCACATGTGCATTGGCACTTTTGCCATTATACTACTACAGCCAATAAAATTTGTGGAATGTCAATCTATAGGTTCAGTTTGTCTAGATTACCACTAGCGGAGAATGGAAGTGACGCCAATCTCATGCTGGGAACTATATAATGACAATGAGATCATCAAACTCACATGTGCATTGAAACTTTTGCCATTATCCTACTACAGACAATAAATATAGTGGAATGTCAATCTACAGGTTTAGTTTGTCTAGATTACCACTACTGGAGAATGACAGTGATGCAAATCTCATGCTGGCAAATACATAATGACACTGAGACCATCAAACGCACATGTGCATTCTTCTATGTAGTGATCACTGTCTCTGCTGTGTAGATATCATATGGAATTGTGTCAATCTCTATGGAGAATGCCACCAGTTGAGAATGGCAGTGGTGCCAATCTCATATCAAGACCTTAAAAATGGCACAAGGAATCCTAAACTCACATGTGCATTGGCACTTTTGCCATTATACTACTACAGCCAATAAAATTTGTGGAATGTCAATCTACAAGTTTAGTTTATCTAGCCTGCCACCAGTGGAGAATGGAAGTGATGCCAACCTCATGCAGGTAACTAAGTAATGACACTGAGATCCTCAAACTCACATGTGGATTGGAATCGGGCACCATTATCCTATGATCCTTGGAATACCCCTCCTAGAATATTAGGGTAAACATTTGTACATGCGGAGAATGGCAGTGGTGCCAATCTCTTCTTGGGCCCTAGAAAATGGCACTGTGAAGCCTAAACTTAGAATAGTAGGGTAAACTTAGAAAATGGCACTGTGGTAAACTTAGAATGGAATCGGACACCACTCTCCTATGATCACTTGAATACCCCTCCTAGGATAGTAGGGTAAACATTTGTACAAGTGGAGAATGGCAGTGGTGCCAATCTCTTATTAGGCCATAAGAAATGGCATTAGGAAAGCCTAAACTCACATGTGCAATCTTCTATGTAGTGATGACCTGAAAACATGCACAAGGAATCCTAAACTCACATGTGCATTGGCACTTTTGCCATTATCCTACTGACATTCCCCGCTAATGGTAATGTGCATTCTTCTATGTAGTGATCACTGTCTCCGTTGTGTAGAGATCATATGGAATTGTGTCAATCTCTGTGGAGAATGCCACCAGTGGAGAATGGAAGTGGTGCCAATCTCATACCATGACCTGAAATCATGCACAAGGAATCCTAAACTCACATGTGCATTGGCACTTTTGCCATTATCCTACTGCAGCCAATAAAATTAGTGGAATGTCATTCTATAGGTTCAGTTTGTCTAGATTGCCACTAGCGGAGAATGGTAGTGATGCCAATCTCATGCTGGCAACTACATAATGACACTGAGATCATCAAACTCACATGTGGAATGGAATAGGACACCACTCTACTATGATCACTGGAATGCCCCTCCTAGAATAGTAGGGTAAACATCTGTACAAGTGGAGAATGGCAGTGGTGCCAATCTCTTATTAGGCCCTAAGAAATGGCATTGAGAAGCTTAAACTCACATGTGCTATTATTTTGCTTGAATTATTACTTGCTAGAAAATGGCATTGTGGTAAACTTAGAATGGAATCGGACACCACTCTCCTATGATCACTGGAATACCCCTCCTAGGATAGTAGGGTAAACATTTGTACAAGTGGAGAATGGCAGTGGTGCCAATCTCTTATTAGGCCCTAAGAAATGGCGATGGGGAAGCCTAAACTCACATGTCCTATTATTTTGCTTGAATTATTACTTGCTAGAAAATGGCACTATGGTAAACTTAGAATGGAATCGAACACCACTCTCCCATGATCACTGGAATACCCCTCCTTGGATAGTAGGGTAAACATTTGTACAAGTGGAGAATGGCAGTGGTGCCAATCTCTTATTAGGCCCGAAGAAATGGCATTGAGAAAACCTAAACTCACATGTGCTATTATTTTTCTTGAATTATTACTTGCTAGAAAATGGCACTGTGGTAAACTTAGAATGGAATCGGACACCACTCTCCTATGATCACTGGAATACCCCTCATAGGATAGTAGGGTAAACATTTGTACAAGTGGAGAATGGCAGTGGTGCCAATCTCTTATTAGGCCATAAGAAATGGCATTGGGAAATCCTAAACTCACATGTGCAATCTTCTATGTAGTGATGACCTGAAAACATGCACAAGGAATCCTAAACTCACATGTGCATTGGCACTTTTACCATTATCCTACTAACATTCCCCGCTAGTGGTAATGTGCATTCTTCTATGTAGTGGTCACTGTCTCCGCTGTGCAGAGATCATATGGAATTGTGTCAATCTCTGTGGAGAATGCCACCATCAGAGAATGGCAGTGGTGCCAATCTCATACCATGACCTGAAATCATGCACAAGGAATCCTAAACTCACATGTGCATTGGCACTTTTGCCATTATCCTACTGCAGCGAATAAAATTAGTGGAATGTCAACTTATAGGTTCAGTTTGTCTAGATTGCCACTAGCGGAGAATGGCAGTGATGCCAATCTCATGCTGGCAACTACATAATGACACTGAGATCATCAAACTCACATGTGGAATGGAATAGGACACCACTCTACCATGATCGCTGGAATACCCCTCCTAGAAGAGTAGGGTATAACGTTTGTACAAGTGGAGAATGGCAGTGGTGCCAATCTTTTATTAGGCCCTAAGAAATGGCATTGAGAAGTCTAAACTCACATGTTTAGAGATCATATGGATTTGTGTCAATATCTATGGAGAATGCCACCAGTGGAGAATGGCGGTGGTGCCAATCTCATACCATGACCTGAAAACATGCAAATTCGCCATTATCCTACTGTGCATTCTTCTATGTAGTGATCACTGTCGCCGCTGTGTAGAGATCATATGGAATCCTAAACTCACATTTGGATTGGAATCGGACACCACTCTCCTATGATCACTGGAATAGCCCTCCTAGAATAGTAGGGTAAACATTTGTATAAGTGGAGAATGGCAGTGGTGCCAATCTCTTATTAGGCCCCAATAAATGGCATTGAGAAGCCTAAACTCACATGTGCATTCTTCTATGTAGTGATCACTGTCTCCGCTGTGTAGAGATCATATGGATTTGTGTCAATCTTTGTGGGGAATGCCACCAGTGGAGAATGGCAGTGGTGCCAATCTCATACCATGACCTGAAAACATGCACAAGGAATCCTAAACTCACATGTGGATTGGCACTTTTGCCATTATAGAATGCCACCAGTGGAGAATGGCAGTGGTGCACAAGGAATCCTAAACACACATGTGCATTGGCACTTTTGCCATTATACTACTACAGCCAATAAAATTTGTGGAATGTCAATCTAGAGGTTCAATTTGTCTGATTACCACTAGCGGAGAATGGCAGTGATGCCAATCTCATGCTGGCAACTATATAATAACAATGAGATCATCAAACTCACATGTGCATTGAAAGTTTTGCCATTATCCTACTACAGCCAATAAATATAGTGGAATGTCAATCTACAGGTTTAGTTTGTCTAGATTACCACTACTGGAGAATGACAGTGATGCCAATCTCATGCTGGCAAATACATAATGACACTGAGACCACCAAACTCACATGTGCATTCGTCTATGACAATGAGAAGCCTAAACTCACATGTGCTATTATTTTGCTTGAATTATTACTTGCTAGAAAATGGCACTGTGGTAAACTTAGAATGAAATCGGACACCACTCTCCTATGATCACTGGAATACCCCTCCTAGGATAGTAGGGTAAACATTTCTACAAGTGGAGAATGGCAGTGGTGCCAATCTCATGCCCTAAGAAATGGCATTGAGAAGCCTAAACTCACATGTGCTATTATTTTGCTTTAATTATTACTTGCTAGAAAATGGCACTGTGGTAATCTTAGAATGGAATCGGACACCACTCTCCTATGATCACTTGAATACTCCTCCTAGGATAGTAGGGTAAACATTTGTACAAGTGGAGAATGGCAGTGGTGCCAATCTCTTATTAGGCCCTAAGAAATGGCATTGGGGAAGCCTAAACTCACATGTGCTATGATTTTGCTTGAATTATTACTTGCTAGAAAATGGCACTGTGGTAAACTTAGAATGGAATCAGACACCACTCTCCTATGATCACTGGAATACCCCTCCTATGATAGTAGGGTAAACATTTGTAAAAGTGGAGAATGGCAGTGGTGCCAATCTCTTATTAGGCCATAAGAAATGGCATTGGGAAAGCCTAAACTCACATGTGCAATCTTCTATGTAGTGATGACCTGAAAACATGCACAAGGAATCCTAAACTCACATGTGCATTGGCACTTTTGCCATTATCCTACTGACATTGCTCACTAGTGGTAATGTGCATTCTTCTATGTAGTGATCACTGTCTCCGCTGTGTAGAGATCATATGGAATTGTGTCAATCTCTGTGGAGAATGCCACCAGTGGAGAATGGTAGTGGTGCCAATCTCATACCATGACCTGAAATCATGCACAAGGAATCCTAAACTCACATGTGCATTGGCACTTTTGCCATTATCCTACTGCAGCCAATAAAATTAGTGGAATGTCAATCTATTCAGTTTGTCTAGATTGCCACTAGCGGAGAATGGCAGTGATGCCAATCTCATGCTGGCAACTACATAATGACACTGAGATCATCAAACTCACATGTGGAATGGAATAGGACACTACTCTATTATGATCACTGGAATACCCCTCCTAGAATAGTAGGGTAAACATCTGTACAAGTGGAGAATGGCAGTGGTGCCAATCTCTTATTAGGCCCTAAGAAATGGCATTGAGAAGCCTAAACTCACACATGCTATTATTTTTCTTGAATTATTACTTGCTAGAAAATGGCACTGTGGTAAACTTAGAATGGAATCAGACATCACTCTCCTATGATCACTGGAATACCCCTCCTAGGATAGTAGGGTAAACATTTGTACAAGTGGAGAATGGCAGTGGTGCCAATCTCTTATTAGGCCCTAAGAAATGGCATTGGGGAAGCCTAAACTCACATGTGCTATTATTTTGCTTGAATTATTACTTGCTAGAAAATGGCACTGTGGTAAACTTAGAATGGAATCGGACACCACTCTCCTATGATCACTGGAATACCCCTCCTAGGATAGTAGGGTAAACATTTGTACAAGTGGAGAATGGAAGTGGTGCCAATCTCTTATTAGGCCATAAGAAATGGCATTGGGAAAGCCTAAACTCACATGTGCAATCTTCTATGTAGTGATGACCTGAAAACATGCACAAGGAATCCTAAACTCACATGTGCATTGGCACTTTTGCCATTATCCTACTAACATTCCCCGCTAGTGGTAATGTGCATTCTTCTATGTAGTGATTACTGTCTCTGCTGTGTAGAGATCATATGGAATTGTGTCAATCTCTGTGGAGAATGCCACCAGTGGAGAATGGTAGTGGTGCCAATCTCATACCATGACCTAAAATCATGCACAAGGAATCCTAAACTCACATGTGCATTGGCACTTTTGCCATTATCCTACTGCAGTCAATAAAATTAGTGGAATGTCAATCTATAGGTTCAGTTTATCTAGATTGCCACTAGCGGAGAATGGCAGTGATGCCAATCTCATGCTGGCAACTACATAATGACACTGAGATCATCAAACTCACATGTGGAATGGAATAGGACACCACTCTACTATGATCACTGGAATACCCCTCCTAGAATAGTAGGGTAAACATCTGTACAAGTGGAGAATGGCAGTGCTGCCAATCTCTTATTAGGCCCTAAGAAATGGCATTGAGAAGCCTAAACTCACATGTGCTATTATTTTGCTTGAATTATTACTTGCTAGAAAATGGCACTGTGGTAAACTTAGAATGGAATCAGACACCACTCTCCTATGATCACTGGAATACCCCTCCTAGTAGAGTAGGGTAAACATTTGTACAAGTGGAGAATGGCAGTGGTGCCAATCTCTTATTAGGCCCTAAGAAATGGCATTGGGGAAGCCTAAACTCACATGTGCTATTATTTTGCTTGAATTATTACTTGCTAGAAAATGGCACTGTGGTAAACTTAGAATGGAGTCGGACACCACTCTCCTATGATCACTGGAATACCCCTCCTAGGATAGTAGGGTAAACATTTGTACAAGTGGAGAATGGCAGTGGTGCCAATCTCTTATTAGGCCATAAGAAATGGCATTGGGAAAGCCTGAACTCACATGTGCAATCTTCTATGTAGTGATGACCTGAAAACATGCACAAGGAATCCTAAACTCACATGTGCATTGGCACTTTTGCCATTATCCTACTGACATTCCCCACTAGTGGTAATGTGCATTCTTCTATGTAGTGATCACTGTCTCCGCTGTGTAAAGATCATATGGAATTGTGTCAATCTCTGTGGAGAATGCCACCAGTGGAGAATGGCAGTGGTGCCAATCTCATACCATGACCTAAAATCATGCACAAGGAATCCTAAACTCTCATATGCATTGGCACTTTTGCCATTATCCTACTGCAGCCAATAAAATTAGTGGAATGTCAATCTATAGGTTCAGTTTGTCTAGATTGCCACTAGCGGAGAATCTTTAGTAAGTTTCAAACTCTGTTCCATGGGAGTGGTTGCAATCTTGCAATCTGCCATATGAAACTTCTTCAGGAGACTGTCAATATACTTGAGCTGACTCATGAATGTGCTATCTGAATCTCTCTAGAACTCAATTCCAAGACAATAGTGCATAAGTCCAAGATCTTTCATGTCGAACTCTACAATAAGTCTTGTTTTAATTTTCTGATGAAGCTATCCTTGCTTCCTATCACAATCAGATCATCTACGTACAAAAGTGCAATAGTAATGTCTTCCCCTTGAACTTTGTATTAGAGAGTATTATCTGCATTGGATTTCATGTATCCCAGATCAGCAAAATACTTGTCAATTCTACTGTACCATCTTCTGGGTGCTTGGTTTAAGCCGTAGAGACTTTTCTTGAGATGGCAAACCTTATTCTCCTTTCCTGGTTCAACATAACCTGCTGGTTGTTGCATGTAGACTTCCTCGTCTAGATAACCATTGAGAAATGCATTCTTGACATCAAGCTGATAGACATTCCATTTGCTGAGTGTCGCTAGTGATATCAAGAACCGTATGGAATCCATCTTTGCTACTAGAGCATAAGTCTCACCATAGTCTTGACCATATTGTTATACAAATACTTTTGCAACTAATCTGGCTTTATATCTCTGAATACTTCCATCTGGATTTTACTTCACTTTGTATACCCATTTGTCTACTATGGCCTTCTTTCCTAGTGGAAGGTCACATAATTCCCAAGTATTATTCTTATACAAAGCATCCATTTCTTCATTCATAGCAGTTTGCCATTCTGGCTTGTATACTACGTCTTCGAAGTACGTCTTCGAAGTACACTGGCTCTTCTATGGCCATGATGGTAGTCATAAGAGCATAGTTGGTGGTTTCCACCTGAATTGCTTTGCCTTTCAGAGAATATGTCAATTTGGCTAGTGGTCTGCTTTCCCTAGTAGACCGTCTGAGTTGCTGTGGCTCTGCTTGGGGTGTTGGTGGCAATTCTTGCTCTTCTTCATCAACCTGTTCTGTAGATGACTGTGAAGTCGATGCTTCTATCTCCTATGTAGGTGAGGTTTTCCATTATGATTCCTCATCAAAGATTACATCTCTGGAGATAATGACCTTGCGTTTGATGGGATCATACAATTTGTATGCTTTGCTTTCTTCACTATAGCCAACCATGATGCATTTGTGTGATTCGCATCCAATTTCCTGCGATGATCATCATGTATGTGGGCATATGCTATGCAACTTTTGTCTAGTGAATTCTTCATAAGGAGTCATACCCTGTATCGGTTCGATAGGAAGCCGATTAAGCAAGTAGTTTGCTGTAGCTATTGCTTCTGCCCAATACTGATTCAGAAGATTCTTTTCACTAAGCATTACTCTAGCACTATCTGCTAAAGCTCCATTCTTCCTTTTAGCTCTTGCATTCTGCTGAGGAGTATCTGCACATGTGAATTGTCTTTGAATGCCGTGATTTCTGCAAAGTTCATGAATGCTGAAGACATATATTCACCTCCTCTATCTGATCTCATGACCTTGATCTTTCTGCCTGTCTGGTTTTCTACCATGGCTTTGAATTCTTGAAATCTAGAAAACACTTCAGATTTCTCTTTCAGAAAGTAGACCCAACAATATCTGATGTAGTCGTCGATGAAGATTAAGTAGTAAAGTGAACCATTGATGTTGCGGGTTTGGGCATAACCCCATACATCTCTATGAATCAAATCAAGAATACCTCATGCACGAGAGGTACTTCTGACAAAGTTGGTTCGCTTTTGTTTGCCGAAGCAGCATGCTTCGTAAACTTTTCCAAGAAACTATAGCTTTGGAATCCCAATTGCCATATTCTGATTCCTGAGATCTAACAAGTACTTGAAATTGACATGACCATATCTCTTATGCCATTTTGCAGATAGTGGCATCTATTACGATTGAGCTGACATGGCATGCTTATCTGGTACTGTAGCTAGCATTCTGTATAAGCATCCTTCCTTGACACCTTTTGCCACTAGCTGACATCTTTTGGATTTGTCTTTGATAGTACATTCATCACCATCAAAGATGACTTTGTAATTGTGTTCTGTCATTTGACCTACTGACAAAAGGTTCTTGCTGAGCTTCAGAACATAGAGCACATCTTTCACTAATCCTTTTGTACCAGTGAAATTGTTCATAGGGATAACACCTATCCCTTGAACTGGATTCGGTGTATTGTCTATTGTGTAGATGACATTTTTCTATCCTTCTAATGGTTTCATCTCTGTGAACCATTCCTGATGATTTGTCATATGAGATGATGCACCGTTGTTGATGTACCAAGGATCCTATTCCACTTGGTTGACTTGATAGATGAAATCCTTTTTGGGATTGAAATCAGTGTCTAGGTACATTGTATCAGTCTGATGCAATTCCTCACTTGCAAGAAACATATTTTCATGTTCATTTGCAAAATGACTATGACTAGAATGTCAACCATGATGATTTCCTCTGCCTCGAGAATTCCCTCGTGGATTGATTGCCTTAGTCGTATTGCTTCTTGTGGCAATCTCTTTCATAGTGTCCAAACTTGTGACAGTAGTTGCACTGAATGTTTGACACATTGGTGGTTGCATTCCCTCGTCCTTGAAATCTTCCTTACTTGGAGTGATTTCCTATTTGCTGATTCTGATGTTGCTGAGGATGATGTTGATGCTGATGCTGATTCTAACTTTGATTTTGTTGATGATGACCACTTTTCTGATATGATCTACCTTTGCCTCTACCTTTTCCTCTGCTTCTGTCTAAAGCTGTGAATGCCTGATCATTAGAATGACCTTTACGTGCTTGAATTGCTTGAGTCCTAAGTTCTTCACCAAGTAGAACTGAAGTTCTTCCAGTGTTGGAATTTTCTTTTGGATGGCAATACTTTGAACTAGATTCTTGTATCCCTCTCCTAGTCCATTTAGAATGACTTGAACAATTTCTATAGGGTTCATAGTCTCTCCTGCTGCTGCAAGTTGATTGTTGTAGTCTTTTATGTGGAGTACATAAGCATGACCGGTTTCACTGCTATTGCGGAAACTCTAGTTGATTTGGTTTCTCAAGGTGAGAATCCTAGATGTGTTCTTAGACACGTAGAGAGCTGCGAACATATCCCATGCTTCTTTTGATGTCTTAACTGTGTTGAGTTGTCCTAGCATGACATCTTGCACATTCTGCTTGATCAGGTGATAGGCATACTTGTCTTTCTTATTCCATTCTGCTTGAGCTCAAGCAATGGCAGGATCTGCTACTGGTGCGGAAACTATTTATGTAGATGTAGATCCCATTGCTAGTGCTGTGACAACAGATGGAGTAGAGCTACTGGTGGCTGGATCATCCAATGGTCAAGGTGTAGATCATCGACATACTCCCATTTCTTCTGAAGTACAAGAATGGTCTCCATTTGGTATTTCGATGTACCATAATTGGAGTTGTCTAATTTAGCAGATGCCTCTAGATTGAGGTTGCTAGTCGACATGGTGCAAGAAATGTACTCAAAAGTGTCGTGAAGATCTCTGTATGAATCAACTGCAAATATACTGAATATGCCAAGTGAAATCTCTGTACCATCGGTGAAGATAGAACCGCAGTATATAAAATCTGATTTGTATTACAAGGCTTGTGGCAATGATGCTGAGAATAGCCAAGAGGCTTTACAAGGCTAAAATGATGTGCTCGATGTTGTGAGATAGCCGAATAGGCTTTACAATGGTGGCATGTGTGTGTGAAATCAAATGCTATCTGCCCACTCAAACAATCTGCAATGCCTCTACACTCTAAGAGAGAAGAGTGGAGATGAGGAGAGAGGGCATAGCTAGAGAGCACACCACAAATGACTAACTATACACACTAGATTTAGTTGAAAAAATAGAATATATACAAACCCTTTTAGGGTTAGGGTTAGGGGATCTAACCCTTTCCTTTATAGCACTCTATAAGGTTAGTGCTATGCACATATGATCACGTGATGGTGCTATGCACACATGATCACATGATGTTGAGCATGAACTCTCAACGTTAACGTACAATGCTAGAGTACGATGATGATATAGGAGATCAACTCGCTATAGAGTTAGAGATAGACTTGTTTGGCATGTTAGACTTGGCTCAGGATGAAACTGGTGATGTAAATGCTCTTCATTTGTGTACATCTCTCTCCTCTTTCTCTTCCTCTCAACATGGTACCAGAGTTGTTGAGATATTGAGCTCCACTCGTGATATGCCAGGGTGACCGTTGTGCATTTATGTCATCGACTTGTTAGCTGTAGATGCGGTTGGTACACCGCCCATGAATAATAGCTGGATGATAGCTATCTTTATATACTCTAGTTAGTGGCTCTGTTAGTATGCCACCTTAGTTAGCTGAGTTTGGTTTGAGACCCACATATAGGGTTCACCTATTCCTTTTGTACTTAGAGAGTTCTCTTGCCTTTCACAACTAAGAAGAGGAAAACTATTTTCAGCCTCCACCGTTGTGTATATTCCCCCATTGTGTACGTGAGAGAGCTGCAAGTGAGACTCCTTCCTTCTCTCCCACACTCTTCACATGGTATCAGAGCTTGGTTCATGGTAAGGAGCTCAAGGAAGCAAATCAAGTTCGCAGTGTCTTGGTAAGAGGATTAGTGTTGCTTTCCTATTTCGAGTTTGGGAGCAAATCTCTGCAGGTAGCATAGCCGGAAAGTGCAAGAGTGCACTGTCTCAAATTGGGACGCCCTTCGTGATTCGAGGCCATTTCAGGGCCCATTTTGGTGGCAGAAGTTTTCCACAGGCACTTAGAAAAGTGCCTTGTTTTTGCTGTGCGACCATTGTTCTGAAGGTCGGTGAAAAGTTACTGTAGAAATTGCATCGTATGCCTGTGCGCAGAGATATTGGGAGTGACAGAATCATTCTTATTGCTTGTTGATGTAAAATCATCGCTAGGAAGTGACTTTGTGGTCAAATACTACTTTCATCAATTTTGCAGATTTGCCCTTGTGAGGCAGAAGCTGTGTTTTTTAAAGTGAAAGAATATTTTTGTAGTGTTTTGTAATGGCATCTGATGCTCTTTCACAGATAGTCACTGAAAAGCTTGACAAGAACAACTTCCAAGCATGGAAGTTTAGAATGACGAATTTCCGCAAGGGAAAAGGCTATTAGGAGTTCATTACTGGAGTTGAACAAGAACCAGTTATTCCTAATTTTTCCTTTCAACAGGAGTTGCAGGCATTTAAAGGATGGCATGAGAGAGCCAAAAAAGTTATGTACTGGCTGTCTATCAGTATTTCAAATTCTATGATTGTGCATATTCAGGATGCAAGCATGCCGAAGGAGGCATGGGATACTTTGATAAAAATGTATAGCACAAATATGCAAGCTAGGAAAATGTAGCTCAAGCAGGAGTTGCATAATGTGCAGAGAGAAAATATGAGCATCAATGACTACCACATGAAGGTGCAGATGCACTTGCTTCCATTGGGTCACTAGTGGAAGATGATGATTTAGTTTATGTGACCTTGAATGGTCTAGGGATTATGCACAGTTCGGGACATCCATTGCCGTCCATGAGAAGAGCAGAGAAATGGTGGTGCATCTGCTTTAGGAGGAACTTTGAAAGAAATTGTCTTCTACTCAAATGCTAGAAGAGGTAGAGCAGGTCGATCTAGAGGCCACGGCAGAAATCAAAATATGCAGCAAATTCAAGAAAACCAGTCCTATGGAGGAGGACGTGGTAACTTTAGAGGCAGGGAGAGCCAAAGAGGTCGTGGTGGATGGTAGAGAGGCCAAAATTAAACAGCAATGTTGAATGCTACTACTGTGGTAAAATGGGTCATATGGTTAAAGGCTGCTATAAAAAGCAAAATGACATCATGACTAGAAAATTGCAACAAGGCAATTATGCATCCTCTAATAGACAGGGTGATGATAGAAATGAGTATTTGTTTATGGTGCAGCACATGACCAATTGTGTGACAAGTGCAAAATAAAGCAATGATGTGTGGTATGTTGACTCAAGTGCATCAAACCACATGATAGGTCATGCAGAATGGATGCAGGATGCAAGGAAAATGGAAAGACTGGTGATGATACTGCACATCCTATTGTGCAGATTGGTAAAATTCCTTTGTCTATGCAGGATGGGAAAAAGAAATACCTGTCTGATGTATTTCATGTCCCAAATATTACCAAGAACTTGGTTTCTATTGGTCAAATAGTTGAGCAGGGCTTGCAGGTCAGATTTAATCCTCGTGGATGCTTTGTTGAGGATATGAAAAATAAAGGTCGCTTGATAGAAAAAGGGAAGAAGAAGGGTAGGGTGTTTACGTTGGATGCAGACATGCCTGAATTGAGTGTGCAGCAGTGTTTGCACATGGGACCATGGTGTAGTTGCAGATATTGATATCTGGCATAAACGCATTGGTCATGTTAATGTACATTGACTTAAATTGATGCAGGCCCAAAATATTGTTGCAAGATTGCCTAAGTTCAAGGTTGCAGAAATGCATAAGGTATGTGAAGCCTGTCAATTAGGAAAACAAGCAAGGAAACCATTTCCTAGACATGTTCAAGAGAGTAAGAGGCCATTGGAATTAATCCACTCTGATGTGTGGACTACTAAAGCTGCATCTATTGGAGGCTATCATTATTTTGTCACTTTTATTGATGACTACAGTAGAAAATTTTGGGTGTATTTTATGAAAAAAAAAAGTGAAGTGTTTGGGCATTTCAAAGCTTTTAAAGCTATGGTTGAGAAAGAAACAGGCCTACAAATAAAATGCCTAAGGTCAGATGGAGGGGGAGAGTACCTCTCAAATGAGTTTGCAAGTTTCCTACAAGAGCATGGCATAAAGCAGCAATATTCATGCAGTCATACCCCACAGCAAAATGGACTTGCAAAAAGGAAAACAGGCATATTGGAGAAGTATCTCGTGCCATGCTCAATGAAAAAGACCTACCTGATTATTATTGGGCTGAAGCAGTTGCTACAGCAATCTACATAATGAACAGGACTCCCACTATAGCAAGACATGGCATGACGGCAGAGGAGAGGTATACTGGTAGGAAACCGGATATTTCTCATTTGAAAGTTTTCGGTTGCATTGCCTATGTTCATGTGCCAGATGAGTTGAGATCCAAGTTGGATCCAAAAGTTGAGAAGTGTATCTTTATTGGTTATTCTCTACAACAGAAAGGGTATAGATGCTATAATCCTTCTACTCGTAAGTCTACAGTGAGCAGAGATGTTGTTTTTTATGAGATAAGTGGTATAAACTAGTAAATGTGATTGATGATGTAGATGCACAAAATGGTAATGCTGCACAGAATTCACAACAACAATCACAAAATATTAGTGGACCTGTAGTGTCCTCTAGTAGTGGTTCACGTACTTTGCCACGGACAGGCAGATTGAGATGCACAAAATGGTAATGCTGCACAGAATTCACAACAACAACAATAAATGTGATTGATGATGTAGATGCACAAAATGGTAATGCTGCACAGAATTCACAACAACAATCACAAAATATTAGTGGACCTGTAGTGTCCTCTAGTAGTGGTTCACGTACTTTGCCATGGACAGGCAGATTGAGATCAAGAGGATCTCCCCAAAGCAATGCAGATAGCGGTATGCAAGTATCATGAAAAGGAAAAGAGAAAGTAGATCAGCCCATGGGTGATGTGAATGCAGGTCACTCTTATGTGGATGGTGAATCTAGTGGCTCAGACAGAGCCTTGATAATGAGTTGGGTATTCCTTCTATTGTTACACCTGAGGTAAGGAAGACAAGGGATGTTTTGAGCGCACTTGGTAGTGAGCCTATTTTGTGCAGGTCTATCGGAGCTAGGTATCTTGTGGATAGGCTAAAATATGATGGATTTATAGTCATTCACTATGCCTATATGGTCAAAGTGATACATCAACCAGAACCCACTTCTTTTGAGCAAGCCATGGGAAAATAAAAATGGGAGAAAGCCATGGATAAAGAAATGGATGCCTTGGAAGCAAATGCTACATGGGAATTGGTGCCTTTTCCTAAAGACAAGAATGCAATTGGTTGCAAGTGGGTTTATAAGGTGAAGCACAATGCAGATGGTTTTGTGAACAAATACAAGGCAAGATTAGTTGTCAAGGGGTATGCATAGACATATGTCATTGATTATGAAGAAACATTCAGTCCGGTTGCAAGGATGGCAACCGTAAGCGTAGTCATTGCTATGGCTGCATCAATGGGATGGTCTTTACATTAGATGGATGTAAAGAATGCTTTCTTACATGGTGATTTGCAAGAAGAGGTCTATATGGAGCAGCCACCGAGTTATGTTCATGTTGTTCATCCTGAGTTTGTTTCCAGGTTGAAGAAAGCCTTGTCTGGCTTAAAGCAAGCACCCAGAGCATGGTCTGACAAGATAGGATAGTATCTTGTCACTATTGGTTTTCAGATTTCCAAGGCAGATTTCTCACTTTATGTGAGAAAAATAGAGAAAGGCATTATGCTGCTTGTCATTTATGTTGATGATTTGATCATCATAGGTGATAGTGATGAAGATATCCTTCATGTGAAAATGCTATTGAAGCAGAAGTTTGAGATGAAGGATTTGGGAGAGCTGCGTTACTTCTTGGGCATTGAGGTGGTTAGATCCACAAGTGGGATATGGCTCTTGCAGAGGCAGTATGGATTGGACATGTTGTCCAAATATGGGATGACAAGTTGTAAGCCTATTTCAGTTCCTTTGGAGCAAAATGTGAAGCTGAGCATAGATGCAGGTGAGCTTCTGGAAAACCCTACTATGTACAGACGCATAGTAGGATTTGGGAGAGCTGTGTTACTTCTTGGGCAGTGAGGTAGTTAGATCCACAAGTGGGATATGGCTCTTGCAGAGGCAGTATGGATTGGACATGCTGTCCAAATATGGGATGACAAGTTGTAAGCCTATTTCAGCTCCTTTGGAGCAAAATGTGAAGCTGAGCATAGATGCAGGTGAGCTTCTAGAAGACCCTACTATGTACAGATGCATAGTAGGAAGTTTGATTTATATGACTATTACCAGGCCAAATTTGAGCTATGTTGTTGGGTTGGTAAGTCAGTTTATGCAGGCTCCAAGGAAATTGCATTTGGATGCAGCTAGACCTCGGCTAGATGCATACTGAGGTATGTGAAGTCCACATCGCAGTATGGACTATTTTATGAGACTGGGGTTCAGATACAGTTGCATGGATACACTGATGCTGATTGGGCTAGTAGTATTTCTGATAGACGATCTACCAGTGGATATGTGTTCTCTTTTGGGAGTGCTGCAGTCACTTGGAGCAGCAAGAAACAGCCTACAATTGCCTTGTCGAGCACAGAGGCTGAGTATAGGGGTGCAACAATGGCTGCATGTGAGGTAGCTTGGTTGCATAAGCTACTTTATGATATGCATTAGTCTACAGATGGGCCAATTGTCATTTATTGTGACAACATGAGCAGTATACACTTGGCAAATAACCCAGTCTATCATGCTGGAACAAAGCACACTGAGGTGCATTATCACTATGTGCGAGAGAAAATTCTAGTAGGTTTTATTGATCTAGTTTATGTCAGCACAAAGGATCAAGTAGTTGACATATTCACAAAGGCATTGGGCGCAGAGAAGCTGCGCAAGTTCAAAGACCTACTTGGTGTGCAGGAATTGGGATTGAGCTCGAGGGGGAGTGTTGAGATATCGATCTCCACTCGTGATATGCCAGGGTGACCGTTGTGCATTTATGTCACCGACTTGTTAGCTGTAGATGCGGTTGGTACACCGCCCATGAATAATAGCTAGATGACAGCTATCTTTATGTACTCTAGTTAGTGGCTCAGTTAGTATGCCACCTTAGCTAGCTGAGTTTGGTTTGAGACCCACATATAGGGTTCACCTATTCCTTTTGTACTTAGAGAGTTCTTTTGGCTTTCACAACTAAGAAGAGGAAAACTGTTTTCAGCCTCCACCTTTGTGTGTATTCCCCCATTGTTTATGTGAGAAAGCTGCAAGTGAGACTCCTTCCTTCTCTCCCACTCTCTCCATAAGAGCTTGGCTATGCTCTAGCATGACTATGAGGAGAAAGCAACATGTTTTTTTTTTTCAATCTGACAACTCGGGGGGTCCATCTTACATAAGCTAGCTATACAACGTGCGTTCAAAAGGTATTTAAAAAACCCCTCTGTAACCACATTTTATATATTTTATATACCCCTGTTGTGAATTTTTGGATCAATAATTATATCACTTCAATAAATTTAAAATTTGAGAAGCCTATATTTTTTGCCCTCCTCTTGTACATTTCAGTGTAAGTTGAAACAGACGCTACTTATGAGAAATTGTATTGTATAATTGAATAAAACCCTTCAATTTGTATGTCGTGGAGATGCATGCTTTACACCCATACTAATACCTAATAGAATGTATTTTCAACTTTTGATCGTTTCAATTTTCAAAATCTCATATATTTACTCCACCTTATCTAATTTTGTTTCCCTTGCACGCTCCCAAACTGTCACTAGCTATTAGAGATTTGCATGAAGTAACGTGAATTGAACTATGAACAAAATGGCACAAACTTATAAGAATATGACCCAAACTTTAACCTTATGTTGATCTAATGGGAGTTTTTATATTAAATATGATGCATGTAGTAGCATTATGTTGATTTAGTGTACGTGTTAATATTCAATATGATGCATGCACTAGCATCATGTTGCCTATATGCCACTTTCTATATTAGGAAAAGATAGTGCGTATCATCTCATCATAAAGGCATCCAACTTAATCATGTTAAGTGCACAAAGTTATTAAGCTTATTATCACTCAATCCATACCTTTTTCTCAATTTATGTTGCTTTACTTTTCTTTAATTTATATATTTATGTATTTGCATCACTTTTTTAAAATTTTTAGAATATCCTAAATTTCAAACCATATGGTAGATGCATATGATATAAAAGAAAAATTTATGAAACGATGAAATATTATAGCTTCTTTATTGAATTCACATCTTAATTATTAATGCATCTAACAATTTTTTAGTTTGAAAAGCACCCTTTATTCCATTTCTACTATATTTCAATTCAAACTTTTGAAAGACCCATGCTTCCCCTCACAATTTTAGAACGATGAAATATTATAGCCTCTTTATTGAATTCAGATCTTAATTTCAGTTTGGAAAGCACCCTTTATTCCATTTCTACTATATTTCAATTCAAACTTTTGAAGGACCCATGCTTCCCCTCACAATTTTGAGACCATATGTAAAAATAATAATGAGCTATTTTGACATATCTAATTGTAATGGGTGGATCTTTAAAGGAAGCCATACACCACCTGTACATTGAATGCATAGTTTCTTGGATATAGTCTATTCTTCCTTTAGTAGTCCTTTAGAGTTTTACAATCCATCTTTTGCTGCACAATATGGAATTTCACACGAAGGTTTAGTTAGAGATTTGAGATGTTTCAAGCTTCAATGGGATCCATATCACTTGCACTGATTGCACAATTTGGTAGATAAACTATATTTTGTAGATGCTCAATTCAATATCAGAGGAATGAAGGCAAATCCCTAGGTCTTGATTCTTGTATGGTTTGATTCTTGTGAGCATTCTACCAGGGGAATTGCAGACCGTGTAAAGAGACCGGAGTGCTCCAAAGGCTAGATTGCTTACATAATATGCATTGCACGACTTGATTCTTGTGAGCATTCTTCTAGGGGAATTGCAGATCGTGTCAAGAGACCGGAGTTCTCTTGAGGCTACAAGATTACATACATAACTTAATTGTATTAGCATTCTGCCAAGGGAATTGCAGACCATGTCAAGAGACCGGAGTGCTCCCGAGGCTAGGTTGCTACATACTATACGTTGCATGACTTGATTCTTGTGAGCATTCTGCCAGGGAAATTGCAGACCGTGTCAAGGGACCGGAGTGCTCCCGAGGCTAGATTACTTACATACTATACATTGCACAACTTGATTCTCTAAGCATTCTGCCAGGGGAATTGCAGACCGTGTCAAGAGATCGGAGTGCTCCCGAGGCTAGATTGCTTACATACTATACATTGCACAACTTGATTCTCTAAGCATTCTACCAAGGAAATTGCAGACCGTGTCAAGAGACCGGAGTGCTCCTGAGGCTAGATTGCTTACATACTATACATTGCACGACTTAATTCTATAAGCATTCTACCAAGAAAATTGAAGACCGTGCAAGAGACCAGAGTGCTCCTGAGGCTAGATTGCTTAATACTATACATTGCACGATTTGATTCTCTAAACATTCTACCAGGGAAATTACAGACTGTGTCAAGAGACCAGAGCACTCCCGAGGCTAGATTACTTACATACGTAACTTGATTGTCTAAGCATTCTGCTAGGGGTATTACAGATCGTGTCAAAAGACCGGAGTGCTCCCGAGGCCAAATTGCTTACATACTAAGACTGGATTCTCAAAGTTATGGATTTCAAAGTTATGAGCTAAGACAACAAAGGAGTAAAATTCAAATACAATTTCTTACAATGTTTAAATAGTTATTCAAACATAACAGATATGCATAATCATAAAGTAAATATGAACTTAGACCTTCTCATTTAAATAATGACTTTGCAATTACAAACCAATAAATATTTGACTAGAAAGACATTCAAGGACTTATACCGACTCAACTTAGCTCTTAAATTTTGACCTATAAGGCTATATCATTTTCAATAAAAATGTCAAATCCTCTTAAACAATAAAAATATTATATATGGGTGTATGTGTATGTGTACACTCACACATACTTTTTTTTAAATGAAACCACAATATTTATATTAGAAAAAAGATTTTAAAATTAGAATAGTCTCAACAAAACACTAAAGCACTGGGAGAACACCTCTAGAGAAGAGACATCCAAGCCATTCTCATGACAAGCAACACACACACTCACACACGAGAATAAAACCGAACGACTCAAATAGATAATTAATGATGGGAAAGAACATGCTAGCTACATGTCCATGTGACAACACTTAGAAGAATATAGAAGAAGCATATAGAAACATAGGCATAGAGATCCAAAAATGTAGAAGTAGAATGGCATAGAAGCATAAACCTAGGCAAACAGAGCATGAGCATAGCATTAACATACTCATTAACATAAGCATAATGACATAGAAGCATAAATTAAATTTTTAAAGTTATGAGAGAGAGAGAGAGAGAGAGAGAGAGAGAGAGAGAGAGAGAAACATAGAATCATGAACATAAATAGGCATAAACATAGAATCATAAACATACATAGGCATATATATAGGCATAAACATAGAAATAGGCATATAGGCATATATAGGCATGAATCATAAACATAGACATACATATGGTTATATGAATAGGCATAAACATAGAATCATAAACATAAATAGGCATATATATAGGAATAAACATAGACTCATAAACATAAATAGGCATATAGGCATATATAGGCATGAATCATACAAAGTGGAATATCATACCATAAGTGAATGAAAGAAATACATAAAAGTGAAACTGCCATACCATAAGAAAATAAAAGAAATACTGAGGAAATACTGCCATACCATATAGACAAGGCTATTCCAATGTTTCTTTATGTCTAGCTTTGAGAGAGAAATGAGGTACTTCCAATTTAAATACATCTTAAACCCAATGAAGCATAGAAGCATAAACAATGGCATTCACATAGGTATAGACTAAAGAAACATAGGCACAAAGAAGCACATGCATAATTTCCATAGAAGCATAAAGATATGGGAGCATAAAGATATGAAAGCATATAGATATGGAACATAAAGCATAAATAGCATAGAAGCATATAGAAACATAGGCAAGCATAAAAATAGGCATTCATCAATGGCATACAAGCATAATTTCCTACGAAGCATAGACTAACCACATAGTTCTACACAAACCAAGCTAGACTTTGTGATAGGCTCCCACTGATTCAGGCTTCCTCATTAAGATGGAACTGATGTCCATAACAAATAGGACAAATTAGTAGATTGCAGGGACAGGGGCCCATTAAATTTTTCTCTAAAGAGCGACAAGAAAATCAACATTTTTTTAAAGATCACATGTTCCATTTATCTAAACCAGCTTGGCCATTGAGCGATTCACAAAAGCAGAAGAGAGCCAGAGGCATAGTCCAACAAGTCACTGACAAAATGTTTCTTAATGTGCTCCCTACCCACTGTGCAACTGCAAACATAGGCTGGTGCTGACTTGCATATTGATACCAGCCTAAGATAAACCTTGGATAAGCTCACAATCACATACACTAGGGTCAAGCCCAACATGTAGTCACACATGGCTGCCTTGTCACAGCAGGTTGTAGGCATAGCAAGAAAATCAAAGCACCTAGGGATACTTTCAAGGAGGTTTATGGGGCCAACCAGTGCAGAAGGGTGCACGATAGTAGCAAGGTAATCAATAGGAATAAACAGAGCCCAGGAGTTGGAGCACTAGGTTGGCTGGCCTGGCTACTGCTAGTTAGCTGCGTATAGACTCAGTCGGCCGACCCTGGTCTATGAGGCCTACAGACTAGGAAATCAGCCAGGTTTTTGGGGGGCATACAGTCCTATAAATAGCCTTGTGGGGGCCAGTTTACAACACTAAATATAGGAGTAGAACTCCAAGCAATCTAGAGTACACCTAGGTGCATACCTACACCTGAAGCAGAGCATAAGAAGGTGCACAAGAGCGAGCTCTATCAGTAGTGAACTCAGGAGCAGAACTTTGCAGGAGAGCTGTACCTTTGAGCAGCTACTGAAGCCTACCACAAAGGCATGTGGCGTGAATTCCCCATTCATCATCACAAAGATGTCAAGTTGACTAATTCTCCAACTTGGGATGGTAGAAATCTGGTGATTCCCATGGCAAGAAGGGCCTGCAAATCCCAAAAAAAGGTCATTCAGCCTGCAATAATGTTTATGTACTATAATAGGGAGAGAATAGGGAGGAGATGAAACCTGAGTAATGCAACTCAAACTATTCTTGACATTCAATAATGGCCATTGCAACCTAATAAGCATACGCTTGGTATGGAGATATGGCGATGCTCGAACCATGAGAAGCTATAGTAGCTTGAACTGTGAGCATACAGACCTAGCTTAGTTGAACTGTGAGTGTACAAAGTTGGTGCAATAGCTTAGAACTTGATGCAGGCACACAGAGCCAGCTTAACTTGAACTTCGGGGAAAGCCCTAGAGAAGAAGCCAAGCTTCTATAGGTTAAACACAACTCTTACAACCTCTTATAACAGTGCTTGCATTGATCAACTTACTGTGCCCACTAACCTATAAGCTCGGCAAAGTATTTAAATCACTTCAAAGAGAGCCCATCCGGATATGTCTCTCAGCTAATTGGAAGCTTTTGGAAATTGATCTAAAATCCAAGAGAGTGTTGGAAAGGTCACCTCCCCATCTGTAAGCCCCCAAATGAGGAGAGCGTGGGGGAGGGAGACCTAGGGCAGGATGTGCCCAAGAGAGTAAAGGGAGAGATTACCTGGATGTGTGGATCTGAGATCTGGAGCATTCATGGTTGGTGGGGTATCCCAAGGATGAAAGGCTGCATCAGGAGCAGCTCATGTGCAGGAAGATGGCGGGGACACAGTGTCTTGGATCAGGCATGAGGCACTCAGTGGACTGTAGCAGAACCCTATGAAAGGCGCGCTGATATCAGCATGTGTACGGAGCAGGGTACAAAGCTGTACGGATCTATACGGGCTGCTGCAGGGCAGTGTACGGAAGAGGTACGGCCAAGACAAGGCACCGGCAAAAGGCTACAGCAAGGCGCAGTATAGTGGGGGTCTATGGGCAGGTCTATGGCTTGCAAGCAGGGCTGGCAGGTGGCAGGACAGTAGCAAAGGAGCTGGACCCTGCATGGAACAAAGGGCCAGCAAAGGGGCCTTATATAGGGTTGGTTGGGCTGAGCCAACCAGGTCGGTTGGGCCAGCCAATCTAGTCTGTCCAGTCGGCCCAGTCAGGGCAGACAGTCAGGGCAGACTGGTCGGTATTTTTGCCAGGCCTTAGGGCCTATAAAAGGAGAGGCTCAAGCCTCATTTCATTATCCAGCAGAGCAGCTTTGGAGGAGCAGACAGGAGCAGCAAATAGGGCTTCCTTGGGCCTTTTCCCAGGAGGTGAAGGAGACCTAAAGAGTGCTGCAGACTTAGCTCTAGGGAGAGGCTGAACCTAGACTGTCTTCTAGGGCAGAAGGTTGCTGAGATCATCATCTTCTGGAGCAGCCATTCACAAGCAGGTTGGAGCAGTGGAACAGGGATCTGTGTGCTGCAGACAAAGCTTGGCAGGGGCTGCCCACCTAGGCAGTAAGGTGGAGAAGAACACACGAGACGGAAAGTCTACAGACGCTCCAGGTGGAGCACGCGGACTCTAGTCTAGAGATAGCCCAGCAGATAGGAGAAGGACTTTGTGGTAAGATCAGAGGACCACACCATTGGTGGGACTCTGTCTCTCTTGTATTGTGTCCATAGTTGTGGATGGAAATATATTATATGGTGGTTTCTCTATCTAGTTTGGTTCATTGTCTATTGATGAGTCTGCACACCTATTGAATGCACATAAGTAAAGAAGTTTGTGATTCCACACCCACACTGCACACTGTGTGAGCTCCTGGGCATTACTATAAGTCTTCCGCTGTGCGTACCCTCTGTTGGGTATTTTCTAACAGAGAGGGCAAACTAGATTTCACATATGATAGATACAAGCAAAGAGCTAAGGCATCCGGTACAGGATTCAATATCCGATTGCGAAGGAAGAAGCCTAGAACCACTAGTCAAATAACCATTGTCATACGGTATGGATTGATCCGAGCAGACGAAATTGGAACTTTTTGAGATAATGGATGCCTTACCTCATCCATCCTAAAGAAAATAAGACATGGCAGATAATTGATTGGTATTCATAGTAGAGATATCAGTTGACATAGATGCAAAGTGAAGTCTCAACCACTATAGAGGCTACTCATTCATTGCTTGAACACTAACAACAAAATTGCTTACATAAGGTAATGAACCGAATTCTATAGACTTACATAGGCAGATCAGGATGCTCTCAATTGTCCCCATCATCTTCCCCTTTGCCTCTAGCTTGGCATCCATCAATCTTCATCACGTATAGCTTTCCTTACCTGGACTTCTAGTTCTCCACTCTCTCCTTCCAAGTGATGCCATATGTTGCTGCCAAGTCATTGATTGGATTCAATCGTTGTGGTTATACTTTGAATTATAACAAGAATTGTGCTTTTTGTTGGATAGGCACCGAATTGAGAAGTGTGTATGCCCATACAAGGCCCGAACCTGGGACATTTTACTCTAAATAAGGAAGAGAATGAATTCATTTCGCCTCACCTCCAATGTATGGAGGAACCCCTTGTGCATGCTGATCTCGGTGGAATTTCAGGGGATCCCCAGCAATCTGACAAAACAAATAAGAGAGTGCAACGAGTGATAATGAAAACAATGTACAAGAAAGCCTCCACAATAGATCACATCTATAACTGAGAATTACTTGTGACAACAGTGCAAGAGCTTTTCAACTTGGATGATGGGTGTTGCTTACAGTTGGCCCGTTAGTGAGAAGAGGAACCATAGGTGGTATTGTTTGCATCCTGTGATGCATTTCATCGTCAGTAGCAGGTCCATAGCTCATATGCCCTTGCTGTACTCTTTGTGACAATCGAATTCAATTTCCAAATCATCTCAGCATAAAAAATCTCTCTTATGAAGGGAGTGACATTACATGAAGTTTGAAGACAAGATTAATTAGCCTTCGAACATTTCATAGTAGACTCTATCTTTGAAGAGGTTTCGAAAATTTCAACTCTGTGCGCATAACACCACTTTAAAAGCTAGATCTATAGTGTTAGAAAAATTTAGCGAGTGAAAAGGGGGAAGCAACCCTCTGAGCCATTTGTATCTTGTCTTACACTCTGATTCCCCTCTTTACGTCCATACTGTAACAGGACCGGCAAACAGGCAAGGAGCATTTGTTGCAGGCAACGAAAAGTTCAGCATGCAATGTGAGCCAGACATCGTTACCGCAAATTTGATAGACCTTGATGAATGCAAAAGTCATCACCAGAGAGAGAGCTCGAGAATGAAGGGGTATACGGAGAACATACCTATCTCCAATCCTTGTCTCCCAAAGTGCCAATGTGTGAAAAGGATGAAGAATAGCAAGCAATGGTTGGGTCTTTTCCTGTGATGTCTTCACCAACGATTGAAGCTGCACTACAGAACTTTGTCGGTAGAATGCCTGCACAAACAAAGGAGCAAAGAGATACTTACTTCCAAGCCAAACGTCCTACCAGGAGCTCTTTCTACTTGGTGAAACCGATTTCTCTATAGGTTCCAAAGATTCTACCTTCATCTTTCCCCTTTCATCACAAGCTCCCCAAGTTCCAGTGATCACATACGGAACGCAACCGGAATTGCAGTTTGCAAGTGTTCTTGCAACGACTTGTGCTTGTTGGATAAAACTTCCAATAGTGTACAGATACAAATTATGAGCTTGAAAACTGCGTGCATATCAGCACAATGTCATACAATATGCGTTCCGTTACAATTCCACCTTCCGTCATGATCTAGAGCAATCCTAAGATTTTCAATAGGAAAAAGAACAGAGCTTCGTGTGTCTCTGCATTTGCATTGCCTATCTAATCGTATATGTACGTAATGAAACAGATTTATCAGCATTTACATTTCCTATGGACGATCATCAAGCGTAGGATGAACGGCATAATCATCACTCAAAGAATAGAACCACACAACCCACAGCATTCAATTAAGTATCAAAACAAAAAGAGCTTCCTTCAAAGTAGGGCTGTGTGAAGAAGCATCACTTACTATCGGCTCCCCCAAGCTAGATTACAGCATCAACAAAGCGTTCATGGAGTTCTGGTGTCCAGCAAAGCCGAGGCTTTGGATCGTCAAAAGCTAGGATGCTGATATCCCCAGGGAGATTAGTTCCACACAAAGCCAATTGTTTTTGCTATTGACTTGAGTTTGGGTTATCAGGTATTGCAACGCTGGGGTTTGCGTAAGGTCGATACATCTGCAATCAAGTAATCCAAATGCGATAAGTTACGAAAGAAAAAGAGGAAAGCGCAAAAACTGACGAGGCTGTGCTAGTGTCTGGCATCAGCAAAGCGACAATAGATGAGTTCTGTAAAGCATCCAGGGGATTGAAGAGCGGCGAACCTCGAGGCAATATCTGAGATGAGAGAAAGATGGAAGAGGAAATCAACAGAGGAGGGGGTGATGGAAGAAAGGAGATGTTGAAAAGTGCAGAATTTCACAAATGGGAAGCATAGCTGAGCTTCAAATTGGAAATAAGGAATTGCAAAGGGGATGAAGATATAGGATGGAAGCTCGCAGCTATGGCTATGGCTATGCAATCATACAAGTATAAAGGAAGGAAGCTTGAAAGTAGTTGTTGCAGTGATGCTGAGCTTTGGGGGAAATGGGGGCCGTTTCAACAAAATTTGGGTTTCGTCCCCAAATTGTATTTTCCCGCCTCTCCCTTCCCTTCCCCCTTAGGCACAATGTACATAAGATTTATTAGCCTCCACGCTTAGGCATAAAAAGGGGGGCCACTTTAAGGCGAGTCATCTTGATAACTCAAGTGAAGGCTCCTATGGGGGGGAAGTTGTTTGCCAGCTTCGGGGTTTCAGATCATGCCCCTCTAATGTGAGCCTTTTGCATTCCCTTGCCTATTGGGAGGTCCCTGGATGTGCCATTTAAATTTTTTAATATTGGCTATCGATAAGGAATTTTGTCGACAAATTAGAGCTATGTCAAAGGAAAGCACACCAAATGTGGTGGACCAATGCACTAGATGTGATGTTGGGATACAAGGTATCCATGTTTTTGCTAAGTGATGGGCCAAGCAAGAAAGAGACAGATTTGGCAAGGATAATTATATGTTGTCTGTAATTCAGCAAAGTCTAAATATGCATGTAATGGTTGCTGATCCCAGGGATGCATATTTTTCTACCCTATTGGTGGAGTGTGAGTTGTCCATTAAGGATTTGGAGGTGGCTAAGGTTGAAAGGTCTAGAATTGCAGTAGATAGCTATGGCTAAATGTGGCAGATTGTCCCTCAAAAATGTTTTTTTAGGCAACCAAAAGAAAGCATATTCGGGAGGAATTGATTGATAAAGTTCAGGATGGGAATGGAAAACTGGTTACTGGATTCTGGCAGGTTGTTGCTAAGAGTTGGTGATTGGAGGCCTATCACTATGCTTAATGTCTCCTATAAATTAATTGCTACATTGTTGGCTATCATGGTGCAAATTTTATGCATGCAATTAGAGGATGGAAAGAAAACGGCTTCATTAAGGGCCGTGACATTCTAGAAAATATACTTAACGTGTCTTCAGTGCTTGATTTTATGGATTAAATTAAAGCTTCAATCACCACCAGAATGAAAAGAGCACGGGAGAGGAGAGGAAGGCACACACTTCTCTTAGCTATGATAGCAAAGGCCGGGCATACTCACGTAAAGACTAGCCACAACCGAATATCTCAAAATTGCCTACGTGTTAAAGGCACACACTTCTCTTAGCTACGAGAGCAAAGGCCAAACATACTCACATAAAGACCAGCCACAACCTAATACCTCAAAATTGCCTACATTATGACCACCTAACTAGCAGTACTATCGACTTTAACCCATACCTCTAAAAATAATCAAATCATTTAATACATCTTAGACAAACTAATGCCCTCCTCCCCACCTCTAGAATTTGATCCCGTAGGTGGTTGGATCTCCTCCTTAGAAAAGGGACAGGCCAGCAAATTGCATTGGTACTAGGTAGTCAAAAAAAGTACATAGTATCCAACCAACCCTTTGAACATCTCCTCTATCCAGGTCACTCACTGTGCATCATGAATGGCTTCTTCACTAACTGATGTGTTGAGCTCATTCCAAAACACATCAAGGATATGCCAAAAGTCAATGACTAAGTTACCATCACGGTTCATCACTCTATCAATCTGATAGCTCTCCTGTTTCCTTCTAACAGATTGGAAGAAAGTTCAAGAAACATTTAAAGGAGAAGTGCCCCACCTATAGCAAATGATTTCTGCATCTTACCCTTGCCCACTCAGCTTCCTCGATGTCTCTTGCCTGCATGCAATTCCCTCTCCAATCGAACGAACACTCCAATCTTTAAGCAATCTATCTTCATTTTTTGCTTCAACTACTTTTATGGTAATTTGGCGTGAGTCATTGTGCAAATTGTTCGCTAGGGAGCTTGGCACATAGGCAGGGAAAGTACAATGGAAAGCATGGAGGCTATGTAACAGGAGACGGAGCCACGATGATGGTTATGATGACCATTTCATTCCCCATTTTCCCCATATCCCCCACACATTGATCGAATGGATGACACATGGCTAGCCCCTCAATTGACAACTCAATCCTTAAAATAAGGAAGATAAGATGTTTTATTGTCAAGTTATTCAATTTGATTTAAAATTATTGAGACCTTTGCATGAGTTGCAATGCCTCTCCAATGCCTACATGATCAAAACTTTTGCAATGTAAATATTTTCTTTTAATAATTTTTTTTCTCTTTTACAAAAGAAAATAATCCATGATGGGGTATATTTTAATGAGAACTTTGCTCAATGTCTACATGATTAAACCATGGATGAGAAGATATAGTTGCATTTGTGTGAAGTTGTATGATATGGTCCATAGAAGGATGATGGATTGTTGCAAGACGACCATACTACATAATAATAATTGTTTATCTAAACTCTATAGGTCACAGATGTGAAGGATATGCATTCATATAGGCATATAGAAGGATAGGCATTCATTAAATAGGCATAAAGCATATGCTAGCATTCACATATAGCATAAACATACATCATAATGCATATAGAAATGTAGAAGCATAGACATAGGCATACACATGCATAGGCATATAGAAACATAGAAGCATAAACGCTCGGGGGGGTCACTCATCATATGTAACCCTATCACGTGAGTTCAACAGAAGGATATTTTTTATTTCTAAAATTTACAGAAATAAATATACATAAGGGACTATTCAAAATAGTTTTGGAAAAAATTTACAGATTTGTATAGAAAAGGGGTACATTTTATTAATGAAAAAATTTACAGATAAGGGATTTTAAAAATAGGCCTTGAACGCACGTGATATGGAGGGTTTATACATAGTGACCCCCCTGAGCATAAACGTAGGAATTCACACAGGCATACATAAACATAGGCATATAGCTTAAAGTATTTACATGAGATTTACATAAAGCAACTTGGTGCCTGCTAGGTCAACCGTAGAAATAGCCTACTAGGTCTCTGTATCTATATCAACTTTCCATGTAATATTAACAATAACATCCAATTGGCTATCTATCCAAGAGTATTCTAATATGAGTAGAAATAGCTTATTCGCGATGCATGTAGGAATTCTCATTCGGGCCGCAATTCAATTCTTGAAGCCACAGAGCTTGAGGTCTTTGATTCTTCACTACAATTATAAAACCTTTGTGTTTTCCTACCCAAACCCTTGCTCCTCTCTTCACCCCGAGTAGTGAGCAAAGACTTTATAGGCATATCTAAAAAATTAAATCTTTTCTCCATCCTTGACCAAATGGACCTGGCAGCTTCTTTGATTCTCTTCGCGAAGGTTTTAGCTGATGGGGTGGCATGGAGGGCCCCACCTTCCACACTACCAATGTTTTCATGATAATCTTCCTGTGGGTCTGGTTGATATTTTTAGTCGAGGAGGAATTTATTATGGTTGGAATCGGTAAGTTCTTGATCACCATGCAAGATGATCTCACTACTACACACGCATCCTATTGCGACGATTACGTACCGACGATTAGTGCCCGCTTAGTGTTAATCGTCGCTATAATATAGTGTCTTAGTGTCGCTATATAGCGACCTTTAAAAGTCGCTATATAGCGACGCTTAGTAAAAGTCGCTATATAGCGACTTTTAAAGGTCGCTATATAGCGACACTAAGACACTATATTATAGCGACGTTTTACAGAGAGGTTTTTTTTTTTTTTAAGCCTTAAAATTTATTTTCTTCCAATGATAAAATTTTTTAAATTTTCATACATGTTTGAGCTCATAGAGAATTAAAAAATGAGAGCATGTACATCAAGCCTTTGAAGCTCATATATTCATGTCCAAGTTTGAGATGAGAAAAATCAAATTAAATAAGAGCATTTACATCAACTGTTTCATCTTGAGCCAAGTCTAAGGCGCCAAGCAAGTCTATCTCCAACTCTATACCGAGTTGATCTCCTATATCATCATCGTACTCTAGCATCGTACGTTCACCTAAAAGTATTTCATCATCTTCTTCAATTAAGCTTAAGTGTGGTGATTGATCTTGACGATTGTTGTCTTCCTCGTCAATATCGTTATCTCCATCCTCCTCCCGTGCGATGTCATTATGTGCATCTTCCTCTTGCCTCATATGGTGATCTACATCTTCTTCGCTAGATTCATCAATTGGATCCGGCATTGGTAGTGGCATGTCCATATCCACATCTCGATCTTCAAAAATCTGCTTACTTCGTGGTGCAACTTGGATCACGTACCACCATCTTGGATCAGAACGATCCGGATGAAAAACCACCTATATTGAAGATGAAAAATCATGTGCCAAATGTCGTCAATTATATATATAATGGACTTAAAAAACGAAAGCTTCGACTAATTAAATCATTAGTATGCACCTGCTCACAGTGCTCGGGAAGAACAAAAGTATCACTTTCATCGGTCTAATGTTTGGTGGAGTCTATTGCAAAGAGACCGCTACCATCTTTTCTCACAGTTGCATGGGGACCGTTGTAAGTAGTTCTAAACCATTTTACATCAAGAATGAAAATAGTAAATCGTCTGAAATCAATTTCATAGATGTCGCGTATGGTTCCACAATAATCCAACTGTGAGGAGAGAAGATTGGTATCTGAAGCACTTGCTCGGCTATCTTGTGTGAAGTTAGCCATGACTCCACAATCATACGTGACTCTCTTTGAATCGATGCGTTCTACGTGAAAATGTCGTCCATATGACCATAATGCACTGTACTTTTTGTACTGTAAAAGAGCATCATTAAAACAATGAAGATGCACCTATTTCATAGCATATATTGCCACAAATAATTACTTAATTACATCAAGAGATAAGAAACTTACATGCACCATACATCCAGATGATAACTCCCGCTCGCGCTCGTTTATTGTCTCTCCATCACGTTCGGCTTTATGTATAGCTAGTTGTAGCCAATCAAGTGACATGTGAGTAGGGAGAAGAGCCAGATCTCGTGGATATGGTTGTGATCGCCTGTACATTACTCTGAATCTCGTCCTTGCATTTATTCTTTCTGCTTTGGCCACTTCATATCTCTCAATCCACTTCTGCATCTCAGGGCTATTGAGGATACAAAACTTATTGAATTTCTCCATTTGCTCTTCGCTCATCTTTCTTTCAATCCCTTTTCCTTGGGGGACCTCGCCAATGATGCGATCATCATCCTTGTTGTGCCAAGCTTGCAGCATATCAGGATCCGTGGATGCAAGAAACTCTGTGATATATACTAATGACTCTTGCACAAGCCATCCCTCTGCCATGCTTGCTTCTGGTCTTGCTCTTTGTCTTACAAACCCCTTTAAAGTTTTCATAAACCGCTCGAGAAAAAACATCCATCGATTATGAACGGTACCTGCTATAGCCACCTCATCAACTATGTGCACAAGCAAGTGGACTTGAGTTGTCATAATGCTTGAGGGAAAGTGCTTCTCAAGCAAGCATACGGCTTCGATGGATTCCACCCTAGCCTTCTCGATGCTCGATATAGAGATCTCTTTTTGAGATATCCACCTATTTCACATGTCCATGCATATGTAAGATATTTGAGATATCCACCTATTTCACATGTCCATGATTTTAATACATAATGCGAATTGATAGTAAGCATACCTCACAATACCACAGATCTTGAATATAGCATTTCTAACATCTTCTTGTAAGCACCCTTTTATTGTAATTGGAAGGATGAACTATCAAAGCAACAATGAAATCATGTCAACAATATAACATAATAATAATTACGCTAATGCATCACTATTATCGGTACACTAATTCTACTTAGAATACCTGTAAGACCTTGTGTCAATCATGGGACTTGAGGCCACTAAGCTTATTGTCCTTTGAAAATGCTCCTTTCAAGCAACGCATGTACCCTGTCGGTGTTTGAAAAGAGGCAATGTCTGCCTTGATCGCTGCCTCCTCCCTCGTAGAGAGGATCCACGTTGCTTTCGGGAGGACAACTTTTCCTGAAGCATGCACTTGGGGCCACAAACAAGACATCCTATTCATAGCACGCAAGTCTTCTTGCACTCCTCTCGAGTCCTTGGAACCAACCAAGTGTGCCCAAATGGTAGCCCCCACATTCTTAAAGATATGCATGGGATCCAAGAGATGATTGATTTGTAACTGACCCCAATAAGGAAGCTCGTGAAAGATCGATAGCCTCTTCATACTAGGAGGAGGTTCCTCTCCATTCTCCCTCCAAGCTTGAATCCAATCACTTGCTTTCAAATATGATGGTGGTGGATCAAGCTGACCTCCACGTGCGAGATGGTCGAGTGGAAGGTATCGAGCATGACCTTCATAAACATTTTTCCTCATGTGTTTGGAGTAACGTGCAAGCGATTTCAGAGCGGGTCCACAAACAGGACAAGCATGGTACCCACTTGTAACAAGCCCTGCACGCGTGCATGAATATGTTAGTACAAGACATGCGTGCAAAAGAGAGTAAAAAAAGCATAATCCCTCATTGTACATGTAAAGACATAACCACGTACCTGCGCACTCTCCATATCCTGGGTAGTCATGCATGGTCCACATCAAGATACCCCTGACTAAAATATCATTGGTATGCCTAGGAGCTCTGGAAATATCAAAGACCTGCACTCCTCTCCATAATATCTGTAACTCCTCTATCAAAGGTGCCATGTACACGTCCATGTTTTTTGCCTCTTGTACTTTCCTGGCACAAGTAGTGCAAGCATGAGGTGTCCCTTTTTTATTGTTAGCCATGGTGGGATATTGTAATTCACCACGACTATGGGCCATGTCGACCAAGATGTCGAGCGTAACCCGAAAGGATTCACGCCGTCCATGGCTAGCCCAAGATGTAAGTTGCGTGGCTCTCTCGCAAAGTGCGGCCACTGATTATCTATGTGCTTCCAAGCCGCACAATCTGCGGGAATCCTCAATGTGTGATCAGTGGACCGATGAGATGCATGCCATGTCATCAACTCCGCTATGGATTTGCATCGAAACATGTGTTGTATTCTTGCAATGATGGGAAAGTGTCTTAAGACCTTTACCGGTATCCTCTCACCCTACAAGTCATCTCTATATCGTTGTTCCCCACACTTTGGACAACTAGCCAAATCTCTATGCTCACGACGAAAGAGAATACAATCATTACGGCAAGCATGGATGGTATCATAATCCATACCCACCATTGTTAGCATCTTTTTCGCTTCATCTCTTGATGCGGGCATGGTATTTGGTGCAGGCAACATCTTTTGGAGCAACCTATGACAAAGACACTATCCAAATGATGATTCTCAAAACAAACAATATCCAAATAATGAGTCAATCAAATTAATGCAAGGGCTAACCTCATTAAGGCCGAGACACTTGTATCCGACCACCCATACTGTACTTGTAGATTCAAGATTGAGAGACAAGCATGTAGTTTAGACATCCTGGCACCCTCATACAATTGTGTTGATTGCAACTCTCGCATTTCACCTCAGACTCTGACATCACGTGTACGTGGGATGTAGTGCCCCTAAAAATGGAATCCATCATGTCGACCATACCCTCGTCGTCATCCGGGAGACTATAGTCTTGTTGAAAGTGAGAAGGTATATGTGTACCCTCGTCACCCTCGTCATCCTGTCATAAGCTCATTCGTGTAAATAGAAGATCTTCTAATTCTGGGTATACAATAAGATTGCGAACTTAAATAGCTTTGACTTACCGATGATCCATCAACATGTGCAACACCAACGGGGGGTACTGGTTCCGGCTCCTCCCCATACATCCACAAGTGCTCGGGGGGGTCACTATGTATGAACCCTCTATATCACGTGCGTTCGAGGCCTATTTGTAAAATCCCTTATCTGTAAATTTTTCCTTAATAAAACGTACCCTTTTTCTATACAAATCTATAAATTTTTTTACATTTCATTTTAAATGCTCCCTTATGTATATTAATTTTTGAGAAATTTAGGAATTAAAAATATCCTTCTGTTGAACTCACGTGATAGGGTTACATATGATGAGTGACCCCCCCGAGCACAAGTGGCGCATGATAATACGACGTTGATGTCGTACTTCTCGCTTGCAATGAGTGCAATGACAATATAACCTCTCCGTAAGCCACTTCGTGCTCCCGGGCGTTGGCGCATCATCGGATGAGCTTCCACTCGTCCCTTCCATCTACACTTATAAAACCAAAACATAAGCATGAAGAGGAGATGTACACAATTATGAGCATAGCATGTTTAATTTGAGCTTCTCTTGAGGCTATATAAAAAGAATGACATCGCTATATAGTAAGGATTGAAACAAAAAATCCTATATAGTAAGGCTATGTAGTAAGAGGAGATATTGACAATTATAGGCATAGCATGTTTGAGCTTCACAAGAGACCACACCAAAAAATAAACAGTAAGCGTCGCTATATAGCGACGCTCTGTTCCGTCGCTATATAGCGACGAATAAGCGTCGCTATATAGCGACGCTGTGGGTTAAAACCCGAAACGCCGAAACCCGCGGCGTTTTGCTCAAAGCTTTCCTAATCTCTCAAGTAAGCTCCCCAAAATCTCCTCCCACCTATTTTCACTGACCTCCCATCTATTCCAAGCAACCTCCTACCCTATTTCCCACTCCTCACCCTTCTCCTACCTCTTGTGCACCCTCTCTCTCCTTTTTCCCTCTTTGGTTTCCAGAAAGAAAGTTCTTCAAAAGGTGAGTTTCTTTCAACAATGTAGGTTGTTTGTTTGTTAGCTTTGGTTTTGTGAGTGTTTCTACTTGTATTGCTAAAGTTTTAAACTAGTTTTCATGCTTGATTAGAAAGGATTCAAACAAAAAACGAAATTTCAAGAAAGAAAGAAAGAAACTCACCTCTTCTTCCTGTATTTCTCTTCCTTCTCTTTCTTCTCTTCTCCTCAATCTCCTCCTTTCCTTGTCTCCTCAATCTTCTCTTTCCTTGTCTCCTTTCAAGAAGTTGCTTTTGTGATCTCCTCTTTCCACTAACATCTTATTTGAAAAAATGGGTTGTTTTCTCTCTTTTGTAGGGCCAGTCCACTACACCGAGCGGGACATACTCTCTCTTTTGTGGGCCCAGTCCACTACACCGAGCGGGACATACTTTTACAGGTAAGTGCTTCCTCTTCTTTCCATTTAAGCTTTTTGTTATTTGCATTGGCCTGCAGCTAGCGCCTTAAGCGCTAGCTGCAGTGATGGGCGTAGGAACCCTCTCTTCCCCCTTCTCTTTTTCTCATTTTTCCCCCTTCTCTTTTTTCCCTCTTCTCTTATTCTCTCTTTCCCCCTTCTCTCTTTCCCCCTCTCTCTTTTCCCTTGTCTCTTTCCTTTCCCCCTTATTCTCTATTTCCTTTCCCTCTTATTCTCTTATGCTTATGCTTCTCTCATTCCCCCTTCTCTCATTCACATAAGCTCTTCTTCTGCAAGAGCTTATGCGGAAATAGAGAATGAGAGAAGCATATGCTTCTCTCATTCTCTTTTTCTGCATAAGCTCCTTCTCTTTTTCCGCATGAGCATAAGCATATGAGCTTATGCTCATTCATGAGCATGAGCTTATGCGTAAGTTTCCGCATAAGCTCCTTCTCTCTTTCCGCATAAGCTCCTTCTCTATTTTCGCATGAGCGTAAGCATGAGCTTATGCTTAAGCATAAGCATAAGCATAAGCTCATGCTTATGCTCATGCATGAGCATGAGCTTATGCTTAAGTTTCCGCAAGAGCTTATGCGGAAATAGAGAATGAGAGAAGCTTATGCTTCTCTCATTCTCTTTTTCCGCATAAGCTCCTTCTCTCTTTCCGCATATGCATAAGCATGAGCTTATGCTTATGCTTATGCATAAGCATAAGCATAAGCTCATGCTTATGCTCATTCATGAGCATGAGCTTATGCGTAAGTTTCCGCAAGAGCTTATGCGGAAATAGAGCATGAGAGAAGCTTATGCTTCTCTCATTCTCTTTTTCCGCATAAGCTCCTTCTCTCTTTCTGCATATGCATAAGCGTAAGCTCATGCTTATGCTCATTCATGAGCATGAGCTTATGTGTAAGTTTCCGCAAGAGCTTATGCGGAAATAGAGAATGAGAGAAGCATATGCTTCTCTCATTCTCTTTTTCCGCATAAGCTCCTTCTCTTTTTCCGCATGAGCATAAGCATGAGCTTATGCTTATGCTTATGCATAAGCATAAGCATAAGCATAAGCATAAGCTCATGCTTATGCTCATTCATGAGCATGAGCTTATGCGTAAGTTTCCGCATAAGCTTATGCGGAAATAGAGAATGAGAGAAGCTTATGCTTCTCTCATTCTCTTTTTCCGCATAAGCTCCTTCTCTCATTCCGCATAAGCTCCTTCTCTATTTCCGCATGAGCATGAGCTTATGCGTAAGTTTCCGATTAAGCTTATGCGGAAATAGAGAATGAGAGAAGCTTATGCTTCTCTCATTCTCTTTTTCCGCATAAGCTCCTTCTCTCATTCCGCATAAGCTCCTTCTCTATTTCTGCATGAGCATAAGCATAAGCATAAGCATAAGCTCATGCTTATGCTCATGCATGAGCATGAGCTTATGCGCAAGTTTCCGCATAAGCTTATGCACAACTTTCCGCAAGTTTCCGCATGAGCTCCTTCTCTCTTTCCGCATAAGCTCCTTCTCTATATCCGCATGAGCATAAGCATGAGCTTATGCTCATGCATGAGCATGAGCTTATGCGTAAGTGTCCGCATAAGCTTATGCGGAAATAGAGAATGAGAGAAGCTTATGCTTCTCTCATTCTCTTTTTCCGCATAAGCTCCTTCTCTCATTCCGCATAAGCTCCTTCTCTATTTCCGCATGAGCATAAGCATGAGCTTATGCTCATTCATGAGCATGAGCTTATGCGTAAGTTTCCGATTAAGCTTATGCGGAAATAGAGAATGAGAGAAGCTTATGCTTCATAAGCTTCTCTCATTCTCTTTTTCCGCATAAGCTCCTTCTCTCATTCCGCATAAGCTCCTTCTCTATTTCCGCATGAGCATAAGCATGAGCTTATGCTTATGCTTATGCTTATGCTTAAGCATAAGCATAAGCATAAGCATAAGCATAAGCTCATGCTTATGCTCATGCATGAGCATGAGCTTATGCGCAAGTTTCCGCATAAGCTTATGCGCAAGTTTCCGCAAGTTTCCGCATGAGCTCCTTCTCTCTTTCCGCATAAGCTCCTTCTCTATATCCGCATGAGCATAAGCATGAGCTTATGCTTATGCTTATGCATAAGCATAAGCATAAGCATAAGCTCATGCTTATGCTCATGCATGAGCATGAGCTTATGCGTAAGTTTCCGCATAAGCTCCTTCTCTCATTCCGCATAAGCTCCTTCTCTATTTCCGCAAGTTTCCGCATGAGCTCCTTCTCTCTTTCCGCATAAGCTCCTTCTCTATATCCGCATGAGCATAAGCTCATGCTTATGCTCATGCATGAGCATGAGCTTATGCGTAAGTTTCCGCAAGAGCTTATGCGGAAATAGAGAATGAGAGAAGCTTATGCTTCTCTCATTCTCTTTTTCCGCATAAGCTCCTTCTCTCTTTCCGCATATGCGTGAGCATATGCGGAAATAGAGAATGAGAGAAGCTTATGCTTCTCTCCTTCTCTATTTCTGCATATGCGGAAACATGAGCATAAGCTCATGCTCACCCATGAGCATCCGCATAAGTTCATGCAGAAAAAGAGAAGGAGCTTATGCGGAAATAGAGAATGAGTTTCCGCATAAGCTCTTTCTCTTTTTCCGCATAAGCTCTTTCTCTTTCTCTTTTGCGTGAGCATATGCAGAAATAGAGAATGAGAGAAGCTTATGCTTCTCTCCTTCTCTATTTCCGCATATGCGGAAACATGAGCATAAGCTCATGCTCACCCATGAGCATAAGCATAAGCTCATGCGGAAAAAGAGAAGGAGCTTATGCGGAAATAGAGAATGAGAGAAGCTTATGCTTCTCTCCTTCTCTTTTTCTACATAAGCTCCTTCTCTTTTTCCGCATGAGCATAAGCATGCGGAAACTCATCCTTCTCATGCTTATGCTCATGCATGTGCATGAGCTTATGCTTAAGTTTCCGCATAAGCTCATGCTTATGCGTGAGCTTATGCGGAAATAGAGAATGAGAGAAGCATAAGCTCATTCTCTATTTCTGCATAAGCTCATTCTCTATTTCCCACTCTATTTCCCCCTTCTCTCCTTCTCTATTTTCCCTCATCTCTTTCCCCTTCTCTCATTCTCTATTTCCTCATTCTCATTCTTTTCTTTCCTTTACATCTTCTTTCCCTCTTATCTTTCCCTCTTCTTTCCCTCTTTCCTTTCCCTCTTCTTTCCTTTCCCTCTTCTTTCTTCTTGCCTATGCCTATGCCTATGAGAATGCTCATGTTTGTTTATTTGTTTTCTGTTTTCGTGTTTGTGTCTATGTTAGACATGGGATCACGTCGCTCATCGGACGAGTACGGATAGCCTCGCAAGAGGAGAGCTCACGATCTATATGCTCCAGAGGACTTTGATTCCTCTCAGGCGACTACCCCGAGGACTACCCCTGGTCCGACTCCTCTCGGTCCTAGCACTGTGACTACCCCTGGTCCGACCCCTCTTCCACGTAGCACTGCGATTACCCCTCAGGGGACTCCTTTGCTAGCCGCGCATGGCTTTGTTGGGACTCCCGATGAGTTTGTAGCACAGATGAGCGATGAGGAGGCAGCGAGATTCTTCTCTCTGCTCTCTCAGAGGACCTCCGCAATTCCTTCCCCTACACCGACGGGTGGACGTACAGCCCAGCCATCCCCTCGCGCCCCTTCGACCGCGGGATCATCACCTGCGCATGCCTCCCGCAAGGGAAGGAAGAGTAGGATGGGCGGCTCATGTTGTGCTGACTCAGGAGATGTAGACGAGTCAGCACACTCACGCTCCTTTAGGTCTCCACTTGGTCCGGAGACACAGTATCAGTCAGGTCCCTTTCCCTCTCCTACTCCCACAGCTACTCCTCGATCCGGAAGCAGTCGCGCAGCTTCCACTCCTTCAGACTCTGCTACCGTCAGTCCCCCTTACTCATCAGGGGATCTCTCCTATCAAATCACATCTGCCGGAGAGATAATAGAAGACAAAAAGGGCAAAGCAGTGATGGCCGCCATGAGGCGATTGATGAGTCATCACTTCAAGAGCGGCATAAATATCGATTGGCGGTATCAAGATGCCCAAAAAAAGAAGCAGGCGGTGATCGATGAGTTAAAACAAAGATATCCTAATCCGCCAAATGTGGAGTTTAATAACAGTTATATGCTCGAGCGCATGGGTTTGGTCCTAAAGCATCGCAGATCAACCATGCGTACTTCCATTACAAAGGGGTTGGCTAAACCCAGCTAGGCAGACAAAGCTGATTGGAAGTACTTCAAGAAGCAACATAGGGACCATCCCGAAATGTTCGAGGGTCAGAGGAGGGCTGCGAAGAGATGGCTGGACGTCGTAGGTACTTCGCACTTTGGTGCAAGCGGACGGTATGCGTTCGAGGCAACCGTGGTAAGTTTACTTCTTTCCATTTAATGTATTGTTCTATTTGTTTTACTTACATATTACATGCACTTTAGCTAACTCTAACTCTCGTAAATTGGATCCACAGCAAGCTGCGATGGGTCATCTTCCTACGGATGCAGAGACGCGGCGCGCATTTCGGATAAGAACCAAGCCGTGGTTCATTGAGCAAGAGGCAATGGGAGCGACAGTCGATTGGGTTGAGGTGGCTGCTCGCACGGTATAAGTTTACTCCTACTTGTAATCTCACTTTTTAATTTAAGTTCCAATCTAATTTTCGATTTATATGGTTCACTCTTAGGGTCAAAGCTCAAGCGTCCCATCATCAGAGACGAGCGATCAACAGGGGCAAGGATCGGACGCAGGTGCCGATGACGAGGGAGAAGACGCAGGTGTCGGGGACGAGGGAGAAGATGCAGGTGCCGAGGACCAAGGAACAGCCCAACAAGACGATTCGGATTCGGATTCGGATTAGTAGTGGTAGTAGCATTTTGTATATCCGCTCGTTAGAGCAATTTTGTATCGCCCTTTCACAGGGTAATTTTGTTTCAAACACAGTTGTATATGTATATGCATTTCTTCCTCATCGTTCACAAGAACAATTTTGTATCACCCTGCAAGCAAGGGAAATTTTGTTATAAAAAACTTTCTTTTGTAATTACAAAAAAAAAAAAAGGGTTAGTGGGGCTAAACAGGGCCAAAAGGAAGCCCTGTTTAGCCCCACTAACCCTTTTTTTTAACTTCTGTTAATCGTCGCTATATAGCGACGTTTACCAGTGTCGCTATATAGCGACGATTATCAGAGTCGCTATATAGCGACGTTTGCATCATCGCTATATAGCGACGATTAACAGCGTCGCTATATAGCGACGGTTTATAGCGACGCTCCTTTTCCGACGATTTTAACGACTTTTATAGCGACCTTTGCACCCGTGAAAAACAAAAATTTAATGTAAAAAGCGTCGGTATTTCCGTCGGAAAATGGCCTATGCCTTGTAGTGTCTATGGAGTGTCTGGAACTTGAGGAGAACTTGAGAGACTAATCTGGCTGAATCCAATACCAATATTTACTTATGATGACTGTGAGGGCTATTCAGCACATTAAAACTTTGAGCTACCCATTAACAAATTGTGAATGCTCTTACACCATCCTAGATGAAAGAATATTTAAAAAATAACTTTGAATTTGGATATGAGAATAAACACACCCTACCTATTAATTTAAAAACGGTATATAAAATTACCCCTGCTATAAATATATTTTTGTAAGTCTTGAGAATTAAAATACCCCTCATTTTGAACTCTCATAGTATATATACATTTCCTAGATGGACCCCCCGAGTCTGACAACACAATCATTCACAGAACGTTCTTTCTTATCGTTTTGACTACTTAATCATTAGGTTTTGAGTTGATATGCAAAAGTTATCAAAGATGGATCGCAAATCAGTCTTATGGTCATGATTGATGAAAACGGCCCATGTCAACTAGCCTATTCGAAGCATATGCACTAGTTATTTTGACTAGTTGGATCACTATATTCTAATTTCAGGTAAGAAAGTTATGGTTATTTCTTTTTGCTACCTGCTGTCAATAAACTAGTAGAAGAGTGTTTGGACAAGAAGATGAACTTAACACTCATAACCAGAGAGGACTTGGTCTAGGACATGAGGATGGAAAATGTTCATACTTTCATAGATTCAACAATATTTGAAGCAAAAGCAAATTAAGCAATGAAAAAAATATACTTAATGATAAGAAGCTTCCTAATATGGTGTCACCCTCCCGCTTTCAGTCTCCACCAGTTGATCACACCATCTTGCACTCGGTATTTAACTCACTGTTATATCATGCTTTTACATTCCCACATGAAGAAATAAGATGCTCAATCACATAAAGTAAACTTCTTTAGCTATAGGACTCCACAAAATTTTAGATGAAGAGGAGACTCAACAACCATCGGTCATATCCATAAAAACCAAGAGTGCAGAATCGTTGTTGTAAGTGTAGTCAATCTTTAGGGATCAAGATCTTATCTAATCTATGCAGTCTCAATCTTGTCGGTTAAGAGCAAGGTAGCCCAATCTACATGCTTTTCTAGTGATAATTATATACATTCAACAGACCAAAAAGTTGATTGAGAAAATCACTTGGACAAAAGGTTATCTACCATATGAAAGCAATTTTTTATTTCTATTAGGTCATCAGTGAAAACAAGAGTTTAACGCTTTAGCACTTGTGGTTTCATCCTACTTTTGCAAAAGTGAAAGCCAATGATGCTTCATATATATTAAGCTAGTTTTTATTTAGTGCATCCTTTACTAACCAGTGTCTTATTTAGTTCATCACTTGCTGAGTCTTTGTGTAAGTGCCTTGCTACTCAACATTCATAGAACGTTCTTCAACCAAAGAGCCCTGTCAATATCTATACTCGGGTGCCTCATAAAACTTGATTGTTTTTCAGCAATCACTATGACATACATCTATGTGTTGGAGCTTTTCTTTGCCTGTTGGTATAGAGATAAACGAACTTTCTTTAATGTTGTACATAATTGGGAACCATGATATCATCGTAGCTCAGTGCAATGCTTTGTTCTTGAAATTCTACTTGAAAGGTTATGTTATTTGTATTCCACTACATTCATATGGTTGGTGTTTTATTCACAATGATAATACATGTATTATTATGTTTTGCTAGCAAGTTTAGCTACAGCTTCAAGTTTCCATGAATCTCGGTTAAAGAGACTTACCAAATATTCTATATCACGCTTTACTTTCAGCATGAGCTGATCAATTCAAAGGAGCTTCCACAATATTTTGTATTGTTTTGAAGGCTAGATTTTCTTCGATTATCTTATCATTTACTTGGCAACTCCAAAATGCAATAAAATTGAAAGCTCAAAAAGTGCTTGTATATACATATAGCACGCGAAGCTAAGCCACGTCATGTGGCTTCAAGTACAAAAAATAAGGAAGCTAAGCCATGTCATGTGGCTTCAAGTATAAGAGGAGTCTATATACAAGAGGCATGAAGCCAAGCTAGTGGCTTTAAGTACAAAAAAGAATAGTAGCACTACTTCTACGACTAATCCTCGCTGCCTTCCACGCTCCCTTCTGCGCTCCCTTTTGCACCTCCTTCCTCGTCTTCCTCGTCGTCTTGTGCATGGGCCTGTAAACAAGGGACAACATATATCAATGTATGAAAAATCAAATCTTTACTTATAATTTTGGCATTATTTAATTACTTTCAAATACCTGGGGGGCCTGTCCAGTAGCTCGGGTATACTGCTCCTCAGTAATCAACCCGTCATCATAGAAGTGCCTCCATGTATCTCCTCTGCGATGGTGGCGGTGGTAGGCTATCTCCACTGGAGTAGGGTATCTTCCCACGATCTCAAGCTGCATGACCGTGATACACTTTGTGGAGGGATTAGTACAAAGAAACAACCAACCTCCTAATAAACTACATAAGCAATATAATTTGAGATCGATACTTACAAATTGGGCCTCCCATGATTCAACACCCCCTGCTCCAAAATGCGCGCTTCCATATTCCTCCATCTAGATCCTTTGTGCCTCCACGTGCTGCAGACTGGGCTCCTCCCTCGCTGACTTCATTGCCTTCTTCCACTCATGCTTCTGAGCGGTGTGGGGCGGGCCCCTTGGAGGTTGACCTGCCTCAATCCTGGCAAGCTCCGCTAGTGCCTGCCTCTTAAGGGAAGATCTTTTATTGCTAAGTATCGTAACAATCTTTGACTTCCCCCATTTATCTGTGAACTGGCGATTGGGGGGGTTAGGATACCTAGAGCGAACAGTAGCGAGGGTCTCATCAGCCAACCTCTTTGGGTGGTCTTTATAGTGGATAAAGCAATCTTTGTAATTGTTAGCAATTACAGAGCGCATGAAGGCCATGATGTCCTTCCCCCGCGCATCCATCAAGATGCCTCCTGTCTGAGTGATGTCATAATAAATCGTACCATCACCCAGAGGCACGTCTAAATCATCTGAATCATCCTCTTCCTCACCACCACATGGCCCAAAGCACTGTGCCATGCATCCGCCACCGCTCTCCCTGCTACTACGCCTGCTACCCTGTCGTGTCGAGCTCGTACGCTGGCCACTCGTAGCTGGGGACTGCACGGGACTACGTTGACCACTCGTAGCTGGAGAACCGAGTCTCGACGGCTGGGGAGTACGTCGACGGCTCGTCGAGACAGAAGGACCTCCTGACGGCATGGGGGAAGGGGCATAAGATGGGATGGCAGAAGGGACATAAGACGGCATGGGGGAAGGGGCATAACACGGTACGGGGGAAGGGACATAAGACGGCTGTGCGGACTCCGCTGGGGTGATCTCAGGCAGTGTGGGGTGGCTCGGAGTTTGTAGTTGTGACTCCTGGGGAGTGTTAAGGGTACCTGTCATATACCTGTATAACTCCGCAGGACTAGGAGGGTGCCCTAAAAGATTATATAAGTCCTTCCAAATCGATTCCCACGGATCAGGTGAGCTAGAAGCACTTCCTCGCCACATGTTGAACTGGAAAAAAGGAAACAAATCTATTACTTTGGGAGCTGAGAAGAAAGGGGAAGAAAAAAGAGGAAGAAAAAAGAGGCTCTGTCAGAGCGTGTCTATAGACCCGTCTGATTTGCACGTCTATAGATGCATCTAACACAGCGTTTAACAATTCGTTTAAAACCGCGTCTACCAGTCCGTCTAAAAGTGCGTTTAAAAGCGCGTTTAACAGTGCGTTTAAAAGACCGTTTAACAGACCGTCTGTGTGAGCGTCTACAGACGCGTCTGTGTGTGTCTGCAATAAGCCAGACGCGCGGATAGACGTGCCTGTAGACGCACTTTTAGACGCACCCTGGGACGCGCCTGGGACGCGCCTATAGAGGCGTTCCGACAGGCGAGAATACTAAAAAGTCGAAAAGGACGTTGCGCCCGACAAAAGAACGTGTCGCTCATACCTAGATCCTACGTTTCGTGGATGCGAGAAAGTACAAAACTGGAAAGAGCAAGCAAGAACAACTTCAAAAGGACTTACTTGGAAAAAGGTATGGAAGGATCTTTCTTTTCCAAACTCGTTTCTTCTCCTTGTTCGTACTCCTCCTCTCCTTTAGGCTTGGAAGCAAGTGTAGGTACGGTCCCTTTCTCTTGAGTGCAAGCTTGGAACTATGTATGGGAGGCTCTCTCTTAAGCTTCGAATCTATGGAACTGCTAATAAAGAAGGAAGGAAGCCGCTCGCGAAGTTTAAGTAATGAAAAGAAAAGCAAAGCGAGCGGCGCGCCGAAAAGCAGGTTTAAAAGCCGCGTCTATAGTCGCGTCTATTAGCGCGTCTATAGGCGCATCTAAATACACAGAGTAGACGCGCTGTTAGATGCGATGTTAAACGCGACTATAGACGCAGCGATAGACGCAACACAAAGTTTAAATTAAGCATTTGAAGAAGAGCAAATTTGGTGGGTTGTTTGTTTGTAGGATGTCTCCATCTTCAACAAGTAGCTCCGGTGAGGATGAATCCCTCCGTATCCACCATCGCGAAATGTGGTTGGAGAAAAAAATTAAATGTCTGTGTGATCGATGTCGAGGAAACATGTATCATGCACGCAGGATTACGCTCAATCATATCTCAAAGTATGGAGAATGGGATGTGACCATAAACAGGGTAAGGGTTTGTAAGTTAAGGTTGATTGAGATACCTATGGGTGTTCATATGTTTGAGTTATGATCCCGTTTTAATTTGATACAGGATGCAGTGCCACACCCGCACATGTTACCCTATGCCCGTCGTGAGGAGGCAAAGCATCGGCGATATGAGGTGGGATCTTCAGGAGGGATCGTTACGGATGCATGGAGTGATGGTGATAGTAGCCCTCCGCCATTACCTCATGAAGCCGTGGAGGAGGAGGTGTTTGATGATATAGTGTGGGATTTATATGTCCATCAAGGGAGGGATAATAGCATGGAGTAGGATGATCTTTTTACCGCAGCATCGACTCCACTGTTTGAGGGGTGCACATTCTCTGTTCTACGTGCCTCCTTGAGTTACTAAACTTGCAAACCATCTATGGATGGAGCAATGCAAGTTTGAATGCATTACTCAAGTAAGCTTTAAAGTCGATTTTGCAAACATGGTGAATTATGCGCGTGGGTCAATTACTCGAATGCTTTTCCTCATTTATGGTCTTCACATGCAGGCTATTGTGTAAAATGCTTCCAAGGGAGAATAAATTACCGACCTCAAGAGATATGGCAAGGCAACATGTGACCTCTCTTGGAGGATTAGATTACAAGCGCATCCATGCATGTGTCAACGATTGCGTTTTGTTTCGTGGACTACATAAGGATGCAAGAGAGTGTCCTACTTGTGGAGAGGCAAGATATAGAGCAGATCTCAAAACCTTGGACGTGCCTCGTAAGGTATTGCGACATTTTCCCATAATCCCTCGCATCCAACATATGTTCAAGTGCAAATCTATTGCAGAGCTCATGTCATGGCATTCCTCCCATCGATCAACCGATGGCAAGTGGAGAACTCCTGCGGACTCTCCTGCGTGGAAGCATATTGAAGACACATGGCCAAGCTTCAAGGAAGAACCTAGGAGCTTGAGACTTGGATTGGGTATGGACGGTGTGAACCCATTTGGTCTCAAAAGCACGTCTTACAGTGTATGGCCAGTGGTATTGGTGAATTACAATCTTCCACCCTCTATGGCTATTAAGAAAGGACATGTCATGCTGTCCCTTCTAATTCGAGGGAAACATAAAGTCAAAAACCATGATGTTTATTTGGAGCCTTTGATTGATGAGCTAGAGATACTTTGGAGAGGTATCGAGGTGCATGATGTGAGCAGGCGTCCCTCGTCACGAGACTTCAACTGCAAAGCAGTCTTGATGTGGACGATGCATGACTTCCCAAGCTATGGCGAGTGTTCAGGTAAGCATTGCATTTTTTAATTATGAATAGGCAAAGGACGTGGCACCCTAAGCCCACCTTCCACTCTTAATTGCATCTATTGTTCAGGTCTCACTACATCGGGTTACCATGCATGTCCTGTTTGTGGTCCTTCGCTTGTTGCCTCACGGGCAGACGCATTGAATAAGGTCATCTATGAGAATCACCATCGATTTCTCCCACCTGATCATCCTAGATATGTTGCCCCTTGGAATGAAGTCCTCCCAAAATCACTCACCGCGGGAGATTGGATGAGAATTTGGGACGGTTCCATGACTCCTCCACCACTTGGCATGAGCTGGTAAGGATTTGTAACTATTGGCTGGAAGTAAAGATTGGCTATATTGGTTGAAAGTAAAGATTGCACGCTAACACTTTATTTTCTTTAGATACTCCATCTTTTATCGCTTACCATATTGGTCCCACCTCAAGATCAGTCACCTGCTCGATCCCATGCATATCTTCAAGAATGTGGCATCTACCATTTGGGAGCATTTGAATGGGACACGAGATTCGGCAGGCATAAGGGAGGATCTACATACCACAGGGAGGATGCGTGAAGCTTGGCCTCAAGAGAGACCAAATGGGCGTGTTTTTTTACCTCGTGCACCGTGGATGTTATCAAAGCTAGAGATGGCGACGGTGAAGCGCGCTATTACTACAATTCGTACTCCCACTGGATGCATGAGGTGTTTGAAGGGAGCCTTTACAAAGAGCAAGAAAAGAGGTGTAGAACAATTATATGGCTTGAAATCTCATGATTGGCACAAGATGCTCCAAGTAAGTATTTTATATGCATAATATCTTTTTCCTTTCAAATTTGTAAGTGAATAGCTATAAGCAACTAATCAACCACCTCCTCGCGGGTTCAGTTCATACTACCTACTAGCATTTCACGTAGTGCATCAAAGGACGTGAAAGATTGTATTTACAAGATGGGCGAGCTTGTGAGGTATGTGAGCTCAAAGGAAATAGATCCCACCACGCTTGAGAATGCTCGAGTTATGTCAGTGGAGGCGGTTTGTTTAGTGGAGGAGACATTTCCACGTTCTATTCTCACAAGCCAACTACATCTCATAGTACATTTGGTGGATGAGATTGCTATATGCGGTACTATACATGCACGATGGTTGTTCTTCCTCGAGCGCTTCATGAAGACGTTTAAGGGCTTCGTGAGACAAAATGCAAGACCCGAAGGTAGCATGGCCGAGGGTTGGTTGGTACAAGAGTCACTTGTATATATTTCTGAGTTTCTTGTTGATGTGGATAGCTCTCTCCCACGACTATGGAGAGATGATGAAGACCTAAGGATGACCTCTATTGTGCCTCAAGGAAAAGGACGCAACAAAGTAATAGACACGAAGTTGCATAATAGTATCAACCTCTTTTACGTGCTTAATAGTGATGTGATGAAAAGATGGGTGACAAGATACGAGGATGTAAAGGCAAGAAGACAAGAAGAAAGGGCCCTCTTTCGTACACACCACGGATCTCGTGTGCCATACCCTCAGCATCTAAGAGCACTTCCAAAGGATATTCATGTGGATTGGCTACTTGATGAAATGGAGAAAGCAGAGAAAGACGAGGGGATGCATATCACAATGGAAGAATGGGAGTATGCTAGGGGATGCATGAGCAAGGTCGGTATATAGAATGTTATGCATAAGTTAGGAGCTTTTTATAATTTAGATTGCTTATTTAATTGATTTTTTCTTGGTGTAGTGCACTATGTTCAATGCTATATGGTGTGAGGGCAAGCATTTTCGAACACAACGGATTGATGATAAGAGAAACACACAAGATTGCGGCGTCATTGCTTGCTTTGAGGGAGCCAATGGAGCCATGGATGATTATTGTGGCATAATCCAAGATATCATTATGCTTGACTTTCGACGCTTCTTAGTGTATGTTTTGGATGTAAAGTGGTTTAAGGACGTGGTGGAAAGAGGCCCTAATGCAACAATCAAACGCCATGCAAGTGGCTTTGTAACTATTGACTTCACAAAGTTTTGGCAAAGTAGGAAGGACACACTAGTACTACTGCAACAATGTGAACAGGTACTGTGCACACACATAAAAATACTCGCTTTTAAATATTTGATGCAAGAAAAGTAACATGATTGTATTTGTGTTTGAATTAGGTTGTCTATCAACCAATGGTGGATAATAATAGATGGTGGCATGTCATACCTATTATGCCACGTTCCAAAGTGATGTATAGTACATTTACTAATATGGAGCATATGGAGGATGATCATGGCCATGGACGTGATGATGACCGTGATACAAGAGAGGAGGATGATCATGAGATAGGAGATATAGATATTGAGGCCGGCATTACCCGTGAGGACGAGCCTACCATTGGAGATGTTGATTTCGATGAGCACATGAGTGGCACAAGTAGTAGTGGGTTGAATGTATTTGTAGATCTAAACACTTGTTTGGAGTAGATAGTTTGGCAAGGGTTGATCTCATTGAGGATGAGATTGAACCGTAGCCCCACAATTGATATTGGCAAAACTATTTTACATATTGTCTCATTCTCCTCATTTCACTTAATTCTTGATATGTGGGCTTGCAAAAAATTATGTGCTTTGGTAATCATGGGCAATGTTTGGAAAGCAATGATGTACACCAAAATCTCACTTTCTGTATTCTCTGGAGCGCGTCTATTTACGCGTCTAAATGCGTGTCTGAGTCTCAGTGTAAACGCGCAAATAAACGCACAAATACACGCGCAAATAGACGCGCTAATAAACGGGATGTTAGACGGGCCCGTATTTTCTCAGATCAAATGCGCAAATAGACGCGGTGATTTACGCGCAAATAGACGAGCGTTTAGCCGCGACTATAGATGCGCCCGTAATTTCTCTACTAAAGCAACGCCTATAGACGCGCCCGCTATTTTGCGCGTCTACCAAGCGCGTCTATAGTTGCTTTGTGTTGTTGTTTCTGTGACGTCTCTTGAACTTTTGGGATATACTGATGTAGATTGGACAAGCTCTCACTTCTTTATGCGGTCTACAAGCGGTAATTGCTTCTTTATCAATGGTTGCTTGGTCTCTTGGGCAAGTAAGAAGCAACATTGTGTTGTTGTTTCTACTACAAAATTTGAGTATGTAGCGGCCTCTCTAGCAACTTGAGAATTGGTTTGATTGCACCAATTGCTTATAGTATTGGTCATCCCTATAGTGATCAATATGAATCAGTCTTTGGGAGTAGATTTGGTGTGTCTATTGTTTCTTCTTCTTCTCTCTCAACATATAACTCTATGAAAAATTCTACTTCTAGTAGTATCAACTTTTTTGAACAGCTTAGTATAGAGAATAAAATTGGGTGTAACTTTCAATACTGAAAATTGAATAAATATGTGTATTTGATTGTTGGCTACAGCTACTCAAAGTTATACACCTATGAAACCGTTTTATGCACATAAGCAAAGTTTAAACCTTGAACTTTTGTTTCGCATGATATAATATAGCATCATTCATGAGTAATTATTTTTCGACCATTCAATTAGGATTCAAAGCATGTAGCTGAATACAATGGAGCTTATCCATCATTAAAACTTTCTATGTCTCATCTAATATTCTTATATTACTGTAAGTCTACAAGAGGTACCATGGAGGAAAAGGCATATCACATGGTCTACATCATATGGTGACTAAAGGTGATTTACAAAGAACATAAGGACCAAAACACATAGCCATAACATTCTTTTTGGAGTACCACTCCAGGCAGATAACCTCAAAATTAACTATATGACTGAGTGATGACAAAATTCCAAAAATGTTGGACTTTAGAAGGCCAAATCTTTGTCTTTATCTAACACAAAATTTGTTGCTTCATTTGCTAATGGAGTCTTTTCTTCAACCATATTTAATTTGTCTTTCTTCTTCTCATTGCAAAACTTTTCAGAGTGATTGTTTTAGCCACAATAAGTGCATGGATCGGTAATGACATAATGAAGATAGGATATGAAAATTCACTGCCGTAGCTCGTGAAGATTCCTTGAACAAGGAAATTGGATGTCTTACGATACTATTATGTCCTGTTAGAAAACTAGTGCGAAGTGAATCTTTATGATAGAGATGGAGTATTCACTTTCCTTTTTCTCCTAAAAACAAGCAAATTACATTTGAATTCATGGGCTTTGGTCTTCCACGGGTTTCCCACTAGTTATCTCTAATGAACGGGGTTCCCCATTTTGCTGTGGATGCTCTTTAGATGCCTTGCTTTTGTAATATGCCATTGTGCGCAGTGTGAGCACCACACACGCAAAACTGCCAAACGCTGTTACTGCAGTCAAGATGAAGAAGGTGGACTGGAAGCATTTAGTTCCTTTGCAAATAAGACTGGCTGACTGGATTTCTACACCTCCGTTTTGCCTCCTGGCCTCATCATCGTAAAGAACTCCGGCTACTCGGATCGATAGAATATATTGCCCCAACGGCCCTGCACAGGCTAGCACAGTGAAGAGCGTCCCGAGTATTTTCAGGCCGAAAAGCTCTGATATGATAACAGCCGTCAGGGTATACTGAGCTCCAATAGACAAACCCGCGAGAATAGAGGCAATGTAAAGTGCCCCTTTCACGCCTAATGCAATCAAGAAGTTTGCTAGCACCAAGATCGCTATAGAAATCGAGAAAAGAGCAGGTCTTGTGATTGCGGAAGCCCCATCCATAAAGAAATCTGAGAAGAAGCCAGATATAATGCGGCCGAAGAAGCTCCAAATGCTGACCAAAGACACCAACGTGTTAATTTTAAGGGCCGAGTAATTTTGTGAGTATCCCACTTGCGCCATGTTGTCGATGAATGCCATCACCGAACCCAGTCCACAGGTTAATGCTAGGAACAGTATCCAGAAGTCCAAAGACAACAAGGCCTGGGCGATGGAATGGTCTTCACCTCTACGTGGAGATGAAAGCAGGAGAGATTGGATCCCTTTTCTATTCTGCAAGGATGTTCCAGCTTGGGCTGATTCAATCGATCCTACCTGCGAGCTGGAGTCATGCTGTGGCTCCTGATGCGCTCCCACGACTAATTGAGCTGGTGTACTCGAAGACCCGTTCTGGGTCTTCGAGTTGTCAGCAGCTTGCATATTTCCGAATTCATGTTGCCGGGACCGATTTGTTGCCTTGTTGATCTCCGACCACAGGACCACCAATAATGGTAAAGACAAAATGACCAACATGAGGGAGGTCAGACCTGCGACAAGCAGCCTAGTGAGTGAAGCCAAATTTTCAACTACTAGGAGGACCATGAGATACACTGCCAGAGTGATTGCGATTGCGTGGAAAAATCGCATGGTGCTGGAATCACCGTCTTCCTGTGAATCATCCAGGAATCGCATAACAAACGTGAAGAGCAGCGAGATCACAGAGGGGAGGCATCCGGCGAGCAAGAGGAAGGAGACTGGATTATCCCCAAACACAGCGTAGTAAATCAGAGGCAGGATGGCGCCGCTGAGGCCGTAGAAGCCCTTGACGAGGCCTAATACGGTGCCACGGCTTCGAGGGAAATTCCTGAGACAAATGACCATGACGGCAGTTTCAGGAAATGTCTGTGCGTTGGCTCCAAGAGCTAGGAATAGACAAAGCTGCCATACCCTGAGATGATGCAGGGAAAACAAGCGCTCTGTAAGGGCGAGCCAAGCCATCAAGTATCCGACAGCGTTGAGCAAGGCACCAACTGCCAGAACGCCGGAAGGCAACCAGAAATCATAGAGCAATGCTGCGATGAAACCGACGCCGTCACCGACGCCGAGGAAAAACGAGATGGTATTGAGTTGCTTCTGGTCGAGTCGCAAGGTGGCCTTGATGCTCTGCGAATACACAGAGAAATCGTAGGCGGCGCCAGCAGAAGCCATGAGGTACATACCGGCGACCATGACGAGCCATTTGCTCTTGAGAAGTCGCTGGAGTAAATCCAGCGGCAGGACCAGCACCATAGAACCTTGGGCTGCAGCACGCCGACAGACCTCCGGTCACTTTTCGGTCCCGTCTCCGTCGGAACTCTTCTCCGTCGCACTTCAGTGAATTGACGTAGAATCAGGAAACAGACGTGGATCTCCGTCAACTTATAAAGTCAACGCAAACTTCACAGCTGCAGCACCTCGACGGCATAGACCGACAGACCTCTCGCCCCATTCGCTCATAAGCAAACCTTGTGCACGAGATCTACTCCAGAGACGCAACGTAGAGTTCTCCTCCATGAGAAGTCTGGTGGGTGTTAAGTGCCACACAAAAAAGTCAGGAAACAGACGTTGATCTCCGTCAACTTGTCGTTGTTTTCAAGTAGTTGAGCTATCAATCTTGGTACGATTGAGGAAGTTCGTTACCTTCATAAAGCAATCAATCAATGATTCAAGAGCTGCACGGTGCACGCTGCACCAGTGCTTAAATTTACTGCACACCAGTGCTTAAATTTACTGCACACCTCTAGCCTTCATAAAAAATCCCATGAAGTCTTTGAAAAATTTTTAAGTTTCAAAATGAAGATGACACTCCATACAAATCTCATTTTAAGCTGAAGATGACAATTGCACCGACTCTAAGACTGATGCCAGGCCCTCGAGATTCTAGAGCAAGGGGGCTCACATGACTTGGATACATATTAGTAGTAAGAAATAATCAAATTGCACTTTGATGGATGCCTTGGTTCAACAACATTATCTAAAGCCCATAGCAAGAATAAGGGACCAAAGTGTTAATAATTAGGGGATGAAGCATGAAGAAAACAAAGTGACACATAGAAGATAGTAATTCCATCATGGAATCAAATTTTGCTAGACTTTGGAAACTTTTGATAGAAAGCTCAAATTAAAGCAATGATCAAGAAAAAAACTCATGGATTCGTATCACATGCATTCAAAGGGTATTGTAAAAAACCCCTCAAGAAAAATTTCTCCCACAATAAAAACACCCCTCTTTACTTATGAACTAAGTGAATTTTTTCCAAATTTGAATTAAAAATCCCCTCCTGTTATTGTAATTCTGTTAAATTTTTTCAAAAAGTTGGATTAAAATACCCCTCCTTTTGAATGCACGTGGTACACTAAAAGTTTTTAGGTGAACCCCCCGAGGTTGCCACTCCTTGACCATTCAAGGGTTGTCGAATTTTTGTAACAAGAAGGTGTTGTTTACAAGCATCACCATCCAACAACTAGAAAAAAGATGCTAGCTTCACAATAAAGAGAGGATTATGGGACATCTGGCAAAACTCATTTATAGGCTATCAAAGTATTCTTAAAGAAATATACAAGATCACAAGGAATTTTTTGCAACGAAACAAGGATGATAAGAACTTGTACATCTATGGCCAATGGAAGGGACTTGGATGATGAGAAGGGATGGCTTCACCAAATCCGTACCATAATTAAACCTTGCATGAGCTTAAACAAAGAATAAAATTTACAATCCAATTCAATATTAGTGATACCAACGAGAATGTTTGAAGAACATGTAATTTACTTTATAACTATAAATACATCTACGAGATGAGGTGATGTATTATATAGACAACCATGTATATAAAATTTTCCTATAATAGTTATGTTCAATAAAATTTGTGTGATGCATTTTGAAATTGTTGCTCATTCTTGGAAACCAAGGTTATGAAATTGAAATTTGTGTGATGCCCATAACAAGAACTGCAAACAATACTCATGAGAGATGTAGAAGTAGTAGTAAATTATTTCCATCCAAAGGGATTCATATCTGAGACAAGATGTTGTAGTTGTAGTTGCAAATGCCAAAGAAATCTATTGCGCTGAATACTAAAATGAAAATAACAACCCAAGAGATGGAAATAAATATGGACAGCAAGAGTAAGATGGTTGTTATGATAGCTTGCAAAAACAATACATTGCTCCAAATGATGCTTTTCTGCAACCAGGAAGCTCAAATCAAGGAAAGAGGAAGCGGCATGAAGGGAGGGGCTAGACCCCTGCAGAAAGGAATCTTTCCCATTCTGGAAAAGAGCAAGGAGGGCCGAGCCTGCAATTAGGGAGCTCAACAAGGAGTCCTTGAGATGTAATATGAAGTAAAGGAGTCTTTGAGATTGTAATATATGTAATATGTGTGTAATCTATTGAATCGTTAATCTTCTCCAGAGTTTACTTGGGCAATGTTTTCTCAGTTATGTGACTAGATAGTGTCCTTTGAGCCACGCCACCGCATTGATAATAATGAGACGAGATATTTTGATTTGATAAGTAATGTGAGATAAAAGATTTCAATTAGATTACCAATGTGAGACTAAAATATTTTGATTAGTGAACTAATGTGAGACGAAAGATTTTGATTAGACAACTAATGTGAGACAAAAGATTTCGATTAGACAACTAACATGAGACTGACGAATGAGAAGGTTAGGCTCAATGAACTCTCTCCCTATTTAAGTGCAGTGCAGACACAACTAAGAGCCCATTACAAAATCTAGCCCCAAAACTCTGTACACTGATTCACCTACTGCAAATCTATGGCATACCCAAAAGACTTTGGAATGCTTTTGTTCTATCTCAAAATGATGTTGTATGGTATCCTTGTAGAAACAGAGCTGGAGGAGGAGGAAAATAGCTCTATAAGGAGGACATGCTTCGGTGGTCGACGGTGTATTACTTGGAGTCGGCATAGATGTTGATTATTAATTCCCTTGGCTATTCTTTTGGCAGGACATGATATAGGCTCAAAGATGTATAGAGTGCCAAGAGCAAGATGAAGAGGACCCCCAGTGAAAGAAGGAGTTACTATGGGCATATAAGTCGATAGAGTCAAGCAAGCAGTGTGTAATCCAAGTGTGTGAAGAGGTCTGCCATTGTGCAGTAGACTAGTTAGTTAGGTTAGTTTAGTTAACCCTAGGTTAGGTTAGGTTAGTTAAGTTAGTCTAACCTCGGTTAGTTAATATCAGTTAGGTTAGACTAACTCTTAAGTTAGTAACTAACAGTAGTAAGTCAAACCTCCTAGTTATAGTAACTGGGAGGATATAGGTTAGTTAGCCTAACTAGATTAACTTAGTTCCAACCCCTCAGTTGGACTTAAAGTCCATTCACACCACCCTTAGGACACCCCCCAAAAAAAGGTCAATTTTACCCCTACTTTAACCCCTCGTAACTTATCCGTTTGGAACCCAAACTGAACCCTGTTTGAACCCATATTTCACACATGGAAACATTACACTACCGGGTAATTTTCCAGACCATTGCACATCATTTTGGCATCCCTAGCACTCGCTCATTTGTGCCCCCGTGTGGGCCTCATTTCGCACATATTCGCTCATATCTTCACGCCGTGACCTCCGATTAACAATCTGTCTACACCAACACAGTTCCCTACACACGTAGGACAATCTTACGCAAATTTTTAACATGATGGTCCCTACACACACTAACACCACTCTAATCCTCCCAACAAGACTACATCCACACCCGCACTTGTGGCAGAGACATCCTTTGCAAATCTCACCCAATCTGCATGTAGCTATGTTCCGGCCAACGAATCCGACTCCAACACTCACCAAATTCGCATATAACTCCGCTGCAACCACCGCCCCTGACAATCCTCTACCACGATTCCCCCATGAGATTCAAGCACTCCCTTTAACTCCTCCATGCCCCAACATGGCTGGCCGCTGTCGCAACAATGATGGCGATATCGACCTAGATGCAGAGGCTGATAATTTCTTTAATCAAAGAAATAATAACAATCAAGGTAGATGCCCCTTGGGAAAATTGAAACTTCCCAAATATAATGGTAGGGGATTCCTCCAGCATTTTGATGCTGCATGCTGTGCAAGTGGAGATCAATCCCATGAAACCAAGGTGGCTTGGTTTCCCATGGCCTTAACTGATGAAGCATCTGAATGGTACCTAGACCTTCTAGTGGAAGAGCATGCCACATGGGACCTACTTCAGACGGAATTTAAAAGACGCTTTCAAACAGAGAGGCTACAAGATGATCCCGCTCTCCAGCTCAGTAAGCTCGAACAAGGCTGTCGAGAAGATGTACGCACATACTTAGGTAAGATGAAAAATTAATCGCCAAATGTGACCCATGCCCAAATGTAAAGTACCTCATGGCATGGTTCATTGCAGGACTATGAAAGAAAATCCGAAAGGATATGAAAAAGATAAGCAGCTATGAAATGTTTAGTGCTGCTCATGCGGTAGCCATTGACATCGAGGATGGCATGACAGACTCAGACACTAGTAGTGATGATGGCAGATCGAGTACTCGAGATAAGCACTCCAAAAAAGGCAAATCAAAGGCCACTGCTGAAACATCAAATGAAGATCACCTAGAGGCCATGACCCTGAAGCTGAAAGAAGACATGATGCAGGCCATGGAACAAAAACTTCAATTGTCTCAACCGCAAACTTAGACATATCCATGGCAAGAAAATGTATGGTGTCCACACTGCATGGCCAATCATACAGCAAATGAGTGCCCAGTCCTAAGACCTAGGATCATTGCACAAGCAAATCCATTGCCAAGGTTGTGGTGCCATATTTGCATCATTGGCGGCCATAATGAGAACAGTTGCATCTTCAACATGTGCAACAACCCGCCTTGACCTTAACAATACCAAGCGGCACCCATGCCAGTATATAGGCAACCGGCACTTGCACAAGCGCCCCCCAGCTCTAAGGCTAAATCCTGTTTCCATTCGGATGCAAGTCCCACAACTACTCAGGAATCTGAATCCACAACCATATCCAAGAGCATCAAATCCAGCTCCTCAGGCAGTTCCAATACATCAATTACAAGCCGAGGAAGTAAACTCACCATTTGAGTATGAAGCAGAGTACCCAGTGTACTATGTAGAAGGTGCAGAGGGTCTAATACCAGTTTATGCAAATCAAGTACGCCCCAACACATATCGTGCACCAATTAAGTGCTACGGTTGTGGAGAAAATTAGTGGATCACAGAGTGCCCTCATCGTGGTAGTCCAGCTACTTTCCAACCACTCTGCAGAGATTGTGGCATAGGACATGCCTGTATGGATTGTCCCATGAAAAATATGTAGAACAAACAGAGGTTAAGCCTGACATCCCCATCGGCATCATTGGGGTGGACCATCAAAGTTTGGGTCCGGCAAGTGTAAAATCACAACCTGTAAATGTAATTGTAACACGCCAATAGAAAGAGGCCACCAAGGACCCTAACGTTCCAATCCAACCAAAGCGACTTCTAAAAAAGAAAGCACAAGTGCCTCCACCTCTGCTAAGCAATGAGCAGCCGAGCTCATCCACATCAACTCCCGAGCCTCAAATAAAAGAAGCTACATACCCGAATGTAGAGGTGGAGAAGGCTCGCTTTCAGGCACTTCAACAATGGGTACAAAACGAACAAGCTCAATTTGAGGCTGAGAAACAAGCTCAAGACCCAATCTGTGACTTGGCCCCACAAAGTATTGATATTGTACTCGAGCCTTTGTTCCAACAACAGACTCCACAACATAATGTACTGCCACATCAACTTGAAGGAGCTGCATTGAAGAAAGTCAAGAAGAGCCTAACAAATTAATAAATGCAACTATGCCACCCAGTACACATGACACATGTCAGGCTAGTTCAACCCCATCAGAGACCGCCGATCTTCGAGAAGTGCCGCAATACTTCAAGAATTATACAAGTGGCAGTGCACCAATAGCAATGCCCAGACCACTAAGAGAATCTAAAGTTCAAGAAACTGATAGCATTGGAGAAACTCCAATCTATGAGGGACTGGCAAAAACACACACAATAAACCTCGCCCTTGAAGGGGAGGAAGAAAAATTGGTTCTCATTGGGAAACAGCTTCATCAAGAAGATGGAACCAAACTCAAAGAGCTCCTAATGGAATACTGTGACTGCCTAGCATGGTCATACAAAGAGATGAAAGGAATTTCACGAGAAGTGGCAATACACACGATACTTATAAGGGAAGGTGCTCACCCTAAGGTATGTGGACCTTATCGCATAAATCCTAAATATGGCACCATGGTTTATGACGAGCTAGAAAAGCTCCTAGATGCCGGATTCATCTATGAGATAGAGCACACTGATTGGGTTTCACCCATTGTCATTGTGCCTAAACGCAACAAGAAGCTCAGAATATGCATAAACTTAAAAATTGTGAATGCTGCCACAATTAGGGATCACTATCCCCTACCCTTAATAGAAATAGTGTTGGAAAAAGTGGCAGGTTTCGAAATATATAGCTTCTTGCCATGGTTTCAGTGACTATAACCAAGTATAAATTGCATCTAAAGATCAAGCAAAAACAGCATTTGCTACAGAATGGGGTATTTTTGCCTATAAAGTCATGCCATTCGGCCTTTGTAATGCCCCGGCTACATTCCAATGAGTCATGTTCACAACTTTCAAGTCCTTTTTGAATAAGTTTTTACAGGTGTTCTTGGATGATTTATGCATCCATTCAAACAAATAAGACCACTTCAAATGTCTTGAAGTAGTACTAATCAAATGCAAGGAGTATGGCATCTCCCTAAATCCAACAAAATGCCAGTTCATGGTCACCCATGGAGTTGTTTTGGGACACATCGTCTCTCAACATGGGATTGCAATTGACATGGACAAAATCAAAGTCATCATGGAATTGCCTCCTACAAATTCCAAAGGTATACAGGTCTTTATGGGACATGCCGGCTATTATAGAAGATTTATATTGCAGTATGCCATGATAGCTAGACCACTTTACAAATTATTAGTGGAGTTCTTATGGACCGAAGAGTGCGATCAAGCCTTTGAGCTTTTAAAGTGGCGCCTAATTACAGCACCCATCCTTATATCTCCCAATTGGGATATTGATTTTCATGTACATACTGATGAATCCAAGTATGCGATTGGGAGTGTGCATTGACAACCTAGTGAAAATAAGAAAGACTACCTCTTCTACTTTACAAGTCGACAACTCAATGATGCACAGATCAAATATACAACCACAGAAAGAGAAGCCCTAGCAATGGTGTATAGTGTAAAGCCACCTCAACCACGAGACCCCCTCCAGAGTTTGCAACCATCTACATCCTCTCAACCATGGAGACCACAGGCATTCGTGGTCCAAAGTGATAGCTCCAAAGAAGATTCAATGCATGATCAAGCAGAACAACTGCCACCCCAGTCACAACCGGCCTACATAGCCATTGACAGGCCCAGTCACTGGAACTTGTTTGGCCACCCACATCAACATGCTCTTTCCCAAGAAGCAACATCTTACTTAGAGCAACGAGGTCTAGGCAGTTTGCATGAGAGCCTCAAATCCTTGGAGGAAAATCCTACCCTGACCACATACATCAAGGACTTTCTCCATTCTTTCTACTTTAGCAATGCAAAGGTTTGCAAGTATGGTACAATCACTATACAGCAGAGCCCACTCAACATTATCCTCGACAATACGGTCATTCAAAGGGCTTTCTCACTGCCAAAACAAGGTGCAAATACCCTAAACGGCCTACAGATGCAAAGTTTATCGAAGTACAGTGTCTCCTCACCAAGGGCACACTGATCCATAGAGACGGCATATTGCTCCGCACAATCCTTGACCATCGCCTCAAGTCATAAATCAACCTTGCATACTTCCATCCCAAAGGGGACGGCTAAACCCAGCTGGGCAGACAAAGCTGATTGGAAGTTCTTCAAGAAGTAGAATAGGGACCATCCCAAAATGTTCAAGGGTCAGAGGAGGGTTGCGAAGAGACAGCTGGACATCGTGGGTACTTCGCACTTTGGTGCAAGCGGACGGTTGGCATTCGAGACAACTGCGGTAAGTCTACTTCTTCTCATTTAATGTATTATTCTATTTGTTTTACTACATATTACATGCACTTTATCTAACTCTAGCTCTCGTAAATTGGATCCACAGCAAGCTGCGATGGGTCATCTTCCTACAGATGTAGAGATGCGATGTGCATTTCGCATAGGAACAAGGCCATGGTTTATTGAGCAAGAGGCAATGGGAGTGACGGTTGATTGGGCTAAGTGGTTGCTCGCACGGTATAAGTCTACTCCTACTTGTAATCTCACTTTTTAAGTTGTTTTATTCTTTAAGTTCCAATCTAATTTTCAATTTATATGGTTCACCCTTAGGGTCAAAGCTCGAGTCCCATCACCGGAGGCGAGCGATCACTAGGTCAGGGATCGGACGCACATGACAAGGATCAGGTAGAAAACACAGCTCACCACGAGATGCTACAGCTTGGTGCACAACTGCAACCAATAAGTCTCCACCAATAGCAGCAACCAGAGCTTGAGACAAGATTGGCACCTGAACTTGAGGAAAGATCGGCACTAGAGTCTAAGACTACATCAGCAGCAATGGAAGCAACTCCAAATCAGGATCATATCTGCTCATCCAACAATCAACTGGGAACGTTCCATTAGGACTAAAACCTTGCTCATAATTTGCTAAGACTTGTCTGAAGATGAGAAAAATATCTTCTGCCTGTCTACACATGCCGGGTTTATAACACTCAGGATGGATGCTTTCATTGCATATGTCAGCCTCATGGGGAGTCCTCCCCTCAAGGTTATTGCAGGTTTGTTGCCATTGCTACAAAGGCCATCCCTATTATTTGCAAGGCACGACATAACCAACATCCCACCCATGCAGCTGATCATCCCATCGCACCAGCAAAAAGAAGTGTCGAAAGATGACAAGGCTTATCTCACATCCAACTTCCCCCATATCTAACCACTCTTTCTACCAACATCATAACCTCACTTACCCTGCTATTCAAAATCTTGATATTCCCTGAGCTCCATCCTAACATCTATTCCCTCCATCGTCTCTTTGTTCATGCCTCTCACCATTTTCAACTAACCCAATAGTCACAAACTTACGAGCCCCTCACACCTAGCTTTTTCCCCTCCCTTGCTAATCCTACCCTTGAGGATAACCAAGCTGCTCAAACCATTTGCCTAGTTCTTCCCCCCCTCCCCTCTGCTCCCCCTTCTGCAATTATCACTCTACCATCTTTCTCCCCAATGTCCCCTGATTCTCTCCCTGCCTCGTCATCACCTCCGACACTTTTGGTGCTTCCATCAGCAGAAAATGACACAATATTTGATTTTGAATATTAGGATCCGGATAATCCAATTCATATGCCCATGCCAAGTTCCAATGATGGGTATGATTTTGATGAGATACCACTTCCCAGTAACCCCATCAAGGAATTTTGGAGCAAATATCCTGATATGAAAACTCGAGGTGGATGGACCCTAACTTTTCTACCAACCATTAATTTGCTGAAGATCGCACCATTAATTTGCCAATGATCGAACCCTACTCTGGTGTAGAATGGAATATCCCAAGCACAATGGTTCAAGCACTTCAGCAGCATGAGCAAATAATGCACGACAACATTGATCGCTTCCTTTGCCAAAGTGCTATATTATGTAAAACATTGGAATTCATTTTGGAGGTCCCATGTTACCTTGATTCCCATTTGCCTCCACTCAGCTTTAATCCCAATGAAAGGGTTGATGCTCAGATTACAAGCTGACTCTATCAAAGAGTGATCTTCTTAGAAGCATGCCACATATCTCTGTTCGAGCAAATGGTGGATACAGGCTACCTTGCACAAAAATTTTATGGTGCTAAGGCTTTACAACAGGATCAACTGGCACGACACAAGTTCCACAACCACTAGACTAAAAGCATGGCAACCCAGGTACGTGCTCATAATCAGCCATAACCCGAGGACGGGTAATAAAATGGATCCGGAAGTATATTGACTCTGTGCCAACGTGGACTTATGCTCAGGGGGGTCACTATGTATAAACCCTCTATATCACGTGCGTTCAAGGCCTATATTTAAAATCCCTTATCTGTAAATGTTTTCATTAATAAAATGTACCCCTTTTCTATACAAATCTGTAAATTTTTTCCAAAACTATTTTAAATAGTCCCTTATGTATATTTATTTCTGTAAATTTTAGAAATAAAAAATATCCTTCTCTTGAACTCACGTGATAGGGTTACATATGATGACTGACCCCCCCGAGGACTTATGTAGAAAGAGAATGTGACTCTGTGCCAACATGGACATGTAGAAAGAGAATGCGAAGCAATTCTTTTATCATTCTGAGTTGCTCAAAAGAAATATTGGCACTTACCACTACCAAAGTAGGATGATCTTGTGTTCCAAGGTTCAATTCTTGTGTTGGCTTGGGAATCGACTGTTCAGTACCAAGTAGAGTAATAATCACTGGTACCTCGGTAATTTCCCTTTCTCCTTCAATATCTTCGGTAAAATTTCTTGAGAAAAGATATTTCTGCTTGGCAATAATCTCATCCTTTAATTTATATTTGATGTCTATAGCCACTTGGAAAATGTCTATCTCCCCTATAGGCAAAATCTGCAATTCCATCAACTGAGACTCAACATCCTAAGAAAATGGATCCTTGACTTTCGAATTCTTCAATCGACAACAATTCAAAACATTTCAAGGATTAGTTTTGATTAGTTGGTATACATACATCTTGACTCTTTGTCTTAATAATCATCTCTTCTGTACCCCAGTCATGAAATACCTTTGCACTCTTCAACCAAGGTCTTCCTAACAAGACTAGGTAGGAATGTTGTTCCATAGAAATCACAATGATACTGACTATGTTATAGATGCTACCTATAGAAATGACCACATCTTGCAACATCCCCTTTGGATCAACTGGTCTTTGATCTGCCATATGCAGTTTGAAGGGAGATGGTTTGTATGACTTAAACTTCAATCTCTTAGCAATCTCCTTGGAGATGATGCTCACTCCTAAACCACTAATACTCTCGGTATAGTTTGTTTCTTTACCTTCATAGTGATCATCAAAACTTCCTCATCAACTACCAGAGCATCAATGGTAGGTATAGTGGGTAAATATTGTACTTCTTTGGGTGGCTTAGATGTTCCCTTGATTGTCTGAGCAAATAAGTCATGACAGTATAGGGATATTTGCATTAATTCTGAAACAAAAGTCTAATTTTTCTCATGTATTTCTAATACTGAGGCTATTCCCTTCGGTTCTCTTACAATTTTGGCTAATAACTCTTTTAAAGCATTACAATTGATGTCTCTACTCGAAGCATCCATGTATACCGTGGTTTTGACCCATCCTTTTGGTTGGGTAACTGTTTGAGCATAAATTGTTTCTTGTAGCTCGGCTACAACTATTCAACATTCTAGATTCACCTCTTGCATCAATTGATGTCTCGACTCAAAGCATTTATGTATACTGTGGTTGCCACCCATCCTTTTGGTCGGGTAACTACTTGAGCATCAATTGTATCTTGCAGCTTGGCTACAACTACTCAACATTCTAGATTCACCTCTTTCCTTTCCATGTTATTTTTTAGGAACATCAAATTTTTAGCCCATATTGGACAATCAAAATGCAAATGATTCTCCCCACAATAGAAACACTTGATCTTAGAGGAGTCGGATTTATCCTTACTATTCTTACCATTGTCCTTCTACTCGAGCCATGGTAGCTTACCACTAGGTGGTCGAGCATCTATTGCCACTTGGTTTGCTGTGACACTTGGTGATTCTTGCCATTGGACAAACACTTTGATTCATCATGTCCAACCTTGGTTCATGTATTGCAATACTTAGTTTTACATTCTTCTTCCACATGTCCACCTTGGTTCATGTATTGCAATACTTAGTTTTACATTCTTCTTCCACATGTCCACGTCTGGAACATTTGTTGCACCATTTCTTGTTGTGACCTGGCTTGCTGCAAATGCCCAATTCTTTTAAGGCATTCTTTAGCTCGGTCTTGAGTTTTGGGTGTTTCCTTAGTGTCACTATTAGCATATTTTTTGTTTTCCTTGTTCTTCGAGACTTACAATTCTCTCCAAAGCCATAGCTTGGTCTAGCAATTCCTCATAGGTTTTTGTCAGATTATCCTAGCTTGTGCAAATCTACCTGGGTGCAACCTATGATCAAACAAGCTCACATAGACTTGTCATCTGGAACCGTACTTAACTAATTGATGAGATCTTGTACATGAATTACAAAGTCTTGGACAAATTCTCCTTTATTCTACTTCAGTTCACTTGATTTTGTTCGAACATCTTCTTTATTGATTTCTTGTCCAAACCTTCACATGAATGCTTCAGACATTGCAACCCAATCACGGAAGTTTCCAATTGGAAACTGATTGAACCATCTCTGATAATTCTTGATTAAAGTGCACAGAAAATGATCCATATACTCTTCATATGTTGTTGCACCATTAATATGACATATGTGTAAAACACTCTGCAACAACCTTCATCATCTATACCTTTGGAAATTTGGAAATTCACCTTGATATTGGAGATGGACTTGGATTTCTCTGCTCCAACACCTGAGTAGGCAGGTCTTCCACTTGGAAGGACTGAGTCACTAGCCTTCCATCAGTCATAACTACCTTCATGTGTACAAGGTTGCTGCAGACTCTCCTTGAACCGATTGGTGTTGTCTTTAGGCCTCCAATGTATAGTTTGACACATGCCTATCAATCGAGTTGGAATTGTATTTATTGTAAGAGAAACTCGAGAAAATTTCCTTAGTTTCTCAATATTTACCTCAGGTCTTTGATGCCATCTTTCTCCATTAGAAGCACACTGCTCTTCTCATGAGCTATAACTGGTCTTCTATATTCATATCTTTCTCGATGCATTCCATTGGGAAAAGTAGTCGAGTACTACCGAAGATGCTCTCCTCATTCTTAGAGTTGATCTTCACATTCATTTTGATGCTCAATTGAGGAAATGGCCATCCACGAGAAATCCAAACTTTTCCAGCTCCTTCAGGCATTGAACTTAAGTTTTGAGACCATTCCACTTCTCATATTTGTATGGGTTCATGGATTGAATAATGAGGCAAAGGTGAATCACAATGAACACATCTTTATTCATGAGTGGTTACATATATAGGCATTTGCCTCCATGTTGGTAGATCCTAGATCCACAATCATCTCCATGATTAGCTCAATCAGTTACCTCTTATTATCACTCCAAATCCACACATAACACCAACTTGACATACCTAACTGCCAAGTCACTAGAACCTTCTAGCACACCTACACTCACACACTCCTAGCATAGAACTCCTAGCCCATAGGCACACACACACATACATCAATTTCTCCTTCATTCCCCCCCATAAATTGATGACCTCATCCCTCACCAGTAGTACATGGGATGCTCCATGGCTTGCCCACCATCATGTGGCAACACACATGGTCCCAACCTGTGACTCACTCGTACGACTCTTGGTTTAATTGGGAGATAAACAATGACTATGTATGGAAATCCCCATGAGTCCAACAAGGAAAAATCTCAAGCAAAAGACTAACAATCATTTAAGGATGGACTATCCATGGCAGAGAACCATTATTGACCTCACACACAAATAACTTAGAAAACATATGGGTCCTCACCCTTGTCAAAATTGACTTGGGTGGTGTAAGTAGTGAGAGCTTTAACATCCTCTGGTTCTTCTTCTTCTTTTGCCTCTGCTTCTTCCACAAGGTTTGCTGAACATCTCTTCTTTGCATAGCATTCTTTTTCAAAATGTCCAAGTTTCCACAAAAGTCGCACTTCATTTTTCTCTTGCCCTTAGAGTTGCTTTTGGCCAATTAATATGCCCCATGTTCTTTGTAGTCATTTCTCTGTTTGATTTTCCTTTCCTCTTCCAAGAGGGATGCCTCAATTTCCACCAAAGTAATCTCTGGTATATTGGTGAGTGTGGTGACAATAGTGCCATATTCCTCAGTTAGGCTTCTAAGTAAGATAGCAATTACAATGTCTTCATCAAGATTAAACTTGATGCCAAAATTTGATGAGCAAGCTAAAATTGGAACATCCCCCCTCTGCTCCAGAAACATGCTCAAGATGAGTCCATGCAGCATGAGTAGTCTCACAGCCATCAATGTGGTGGATAAAAGAATCACTCAATCCAAGAGCAATTATGGCTAGTGCTTTTTCATCCTTAGGGAGCCATAAAGCTTCTCCTTTCCTAGTTGTTGGTTTATTTTCTTTTCCATTAGCCACCTTCTAGATCCCCTTTTTCATAAGAATAAATTTCAATTTGGTTATGAAAACCCTCTCCCTCAAACATATCTATCTTGATTTTGGAGTCCATTTGGGAAGGTCTTACCAATTTAATGGCAGTGTTTAATCCCTTTAGAAAAGATCAAATTTTTTGAACGAAGAAATCACCTTCACCATATAGATGCAAATTGCTAGATAAAAGTCTAGAAAAATCTAGTTGTTTGGCATATGCATAACTAGTTGGCTTCTCCCACATCCTCTTAACTGGGGTCTTCTTTACCTTGTACTTTGTCCTTCTTGTAGTCTTCTTCAAGTGCTTAGCATTGGAAGAGCATTGAGAACTTGGAATTTTGACAAGCAATCAATGCCAACTAAACTTCAAACTGAAAAAACATTCTTTGATTTTGTACTTTCACGTCACTTCATACCTCAAGCATCAACTTAGCATTTTCTTTAGCATTAAACTTCAACTGTTGTAGGCCACAATCCCCAACAACTATTGTACTTCTTGTTGGTTATCATAAACTCTTCTTTTGTTCTGACACTAAGCTTTTTGACTTGGTTCTTTGAATCTCCTATCCTAATAGCTCATCGACTCGGAATTCAATTAACCCTTCTGTAGTAGGATCACCAAAATGTTGACACTCTAGTTCCCTCACCCGACTAACTCAAAAGTGACCCAAATGATAACCCAACCCAGTGCTATGCTTAGTGAAGATGTTTACTCTTGTATTCCTAAGGATAATGTGCTCATATCAAGAATAGTTGCCAACAAATAAACACTTAAAGGTCGGGGTTAGCTATTGAAGGAGAACCATATGATGGCAGGAGAATATCGAGTTATGCACACACCATAAACACATGTAGAACAATGATAAATGGAAGAAGTAATCACTTGTATTGAATCAAGAAGCTTGATACAACCAAGCCACCTTGGCTTGCAATGAACACTCCCTATCCTAGCAAACTTAGGTCAGAGGAAGAGAACTTGACACACTGCTCTCCTATTCTCTTCCCCGCCTGTTACAACCATATGATTACACAAAGAACTGCCTTCCAAAAGAGTATGCACTCAATGCGCCAACCACCATCTATTGATTGGTCATATTGTTGCAATGAACTACACCCCCTCCATAAGACTGGTGCTCAATTTACTCCACCCCTTCCAATCGAGGTTGGCACTCGGTGACCACATACATTTCCATGTTAGCCTAACTCAGGGGCTAGCAATATTGTTTCTCTAAATAATACTCTATACATAGTTAGGGCCAATGCACATGCTATACACACAGCTAGACTAGACAAGTCCATATTGTGCACACTACCATATACTAAATACTTGGTATCAACATTACTATCTTTAGTAGTACAAACGTAGCACATTTAGATTTGCTAACTGGATAGTATGTATTTTGTACTAATTGTACTCCAAATAATACTATATCTTGTTGGATTGTGTTGTACTATACTATGTACATACTATGCACTACACATACTACTTGTTCAATTGTACTACTACTCTAAATAGTACATAGTTAGATTTATTAGAATCAATAGTTAGCTTAGTACTAATAGTGCTCTAAACAGTATTATATATACAGCTAGATTGGACAACTCCATACTGTGCATAGTGCCACATACTAGATACTTGGTATTGCTAGTACTATCTCTACTATCTCCAAGTGTACATACGTATCACTTTTACATTTTCTAAGTACATACCATGTATGATGTACTAATAGTACTCCAAATAGTACTATATCTTCTTGGATTGCATTGTACTATACTATGTAGATACTATGCACTACAAATACTACTTTGTCTCATCAGTAGTAGTACTACTCTAAACAATACTATATATGTATTTAAATTTGTTAGAGTCAATTGTTAGCTAAGTAAATACTATGTACTTAGTACTTACAATGCTTTGAATAGTACTGTATATACAGCTAGTTTGGACAAGTCCAACAGTACTATCTACAAGTGTACATACATAGCACATTAAGATTTCCTAGGTACATACTATGTATTATGTACTAGTGGTACATACATAGCACATTAATATATCCTCGGGGGGGTCACTCATCATATGTAACCCTATCACGTGAGTTCAACAGAAGGATATTTTGTATTTCTAAAATTTATAGAAATAAATATACATAAGGGACTATTTAAAATAGTTTTGGAAAAAATTTATAGATTTGTATAGGAAAGGGGTACATTTTATCAATGAAAATTTTTACAGATAAGGGACTTTAAATATAGGCCTTGAACGCACGTGATATAGAGGGTTTATACATAGTGACCCCCTCGAGAATATATCCTAAGAGTACTACATAGCACATTTAGATTTGCTAAGTACATACCATGTATTTTGTACTAAAAGTACTCCAAACAATACTATAGGCTTCTCGGATATACTATGTACATACTATGCAATGCACATTCTACTTACTCAGTAGTACTACTATACTATGTACATACTATGTAGTGCACATACTACTTGCTCAGTAGTACTACTATGCTATGTACATACTATGCAGTAGTGCACATACTACTTACTTAGAGTAGTACTACTACTCTAAACAGTACTATGTACGTAGTTAGATTTGTTAGAATCAATAGCTAGCTAAGTACATACTATGTATATTGTACTCCAAAGAGTAAGGGGCAGATGCATATATGTGTGTCTAACCAGGAAGCATGTACACTTATATATATATATATATATATTTATTTATTTTTATATTTATAGTTATATTTAATTTGTTTATTTTTATTTATATTTTTATTTGTTGTTGTTGTTGTTGTTGTCCAATATTGTTTCTCCTACAGTATTTCATAGGGTCATAGTAGGAATAAAGAACATCATATCCTTCTTGTTATTCTCCAAGGTTATAAATTGTTGTTAAGACATATAATACCTCCATTCTATCGTCAAATACTCTACCATATATTGTTATATTCCAAGGTTATAGTGTATTGTCAAGACATCTAACATTTCCATCCCACCATTAGATACTCCACCATTGATAAGCATATATGTAGACTTACCTTGTGCAATAAGGTCCTTCCAAAAGAAACATATATATGTGTGTGTGTGTCTAATAGGGCAGCATGCACATATCTGTGTATATATATATATATACCTTGGCCAACATAGTTTTTCTGAGGTATTTCACAGTGCTATGATACGTTTAAAGAGGATCATATTGCCTTTATTATGTTCTCACCATGTCGATATGTTCCAAGACCGCATCTCTGTCATGCTATACCACGATGCTCTAATGTTCTCTTCCTCACATGTTACAACTTAGTGTCTACCTAAAGGACCGCCTTCTATTTGAGTGTGCGCTCGGTGCACCTACTGCTACCTATCTATAGGTCGATTTTCCAAAATCAACTGCACCTCTTTATAAAAAATGGGTGGTCGATTGCCTCCACCACTTCTTGCTCATACCATCTAGCCTAACCCAAGACTAACAAGCGGGCGTTGTGCACCACCGGGTTGGCCAAGGGCTTGAGTGGATGGTTGAGAAGGGGGGGAAGAGGTGTGAGTGGGGGGGGAGAGAGAGAGACAGAGAGAGAGAGAGAGACAGAGAGAGAGAGAGAGAGAGAGAGAGAGAGAGAGAGGCATGAGGGGGAGGGGAGAGAGAGTGGTCAGGGGGTGAAGTTGGAGGGGATGGGGCATAGTGAAGGGGAAGGGGGGGGGTGAAGGTGGAGGGGGTGGGGGTGGGGGTGGAGGGTTTGGGGGCTGGTGAAAGAGGAGGCCAGGGGGGCATGTTTGAAAGGGGGGGGAGGCAGTGCTAGAAGGGGAGGGGGTGTGTATGTGGGTGTGGGTGTGGGTGGGGGGGGGGTTGAATGGGAGGTGGGTGTCAACAAAAAGGGGGCGGGTGGAGTGGGAGGTGATGCGAAAAAAAGGGGGTGGTGGACGAGGTTGGGGAGGGGGTTGACAAACTTGACGGATGAAAAACATGACAGAATTGAAAAGGAGGGAGAGATGATCACCTAATTGCCCTCCCAAATCTTTTTTGATGTATGGATGGTGGGTAGATAGCGAGGTCATTGCAACAATGAGAAGGGCTCAAAGCAAACTCAACAATGAGGATGGGAGTAGGATCGTGTTCGATCGAGAGGGAGGAGGGTCAGCTTGAGATTTGTAAAAGGATGGAGGCTATATGTGAAGGAAGAAGAATGAGGGAGTGTTGAGGTTTTTATAAGAAATGGAGGTGGGAGGGGTTTAGGATTAGGGTTAACCTAGAACCTACTCATGCCCATAATGTTTCATGGTTATCTCGGATTGCTTTTCTGTAAAAATAAAAAATGTTTAAAGTTTGGAGATCTACACATTGCTATCTATTAGATGTATTTATTTGTTCTTTAAGTAGCTACTTTTAAAGAAATATTGAATTTCATAAGCTAGTAACCAAAGGTTTTACTTGGGATTCTTAGCTAGGGTTGGAAAAACATATTACTCTCCTAGCCCTTGAGTGATATGTCTATGATAGTTCATGGTCATTTGTTTTTCACACATATTTTCATATGTATACTTTTACTTAAGATGCTAATCTCCTTCACAATGGTGTCAAATGTAGGCTCTAACCCATAGCTTGGCAAGATGAGCAGGGTGTGTAGGGCTTCGAGGCTTTTTGCCACCTATAGATATATTGGTGTCATCGTTGTATTAGTACAAGTGTAGTATAGGACCTTGGGTCATATTCTGGTGAGAGACATAGGCTCAAGTGTGGGAAGAAAACATCATGCTTGTGTGAAAGGAATATTCATCATGGTTGGGGTAATGAACGCTTTTGCCTGCATTGGGGTTTTAAGGTTTAAAAGGAGTTTTAGGGTTCAGAAGGAGGTTCCAGGGTTTATAAGGGGTTTCAGAGTTTGGATGGAGGTTCAAGAAGAAAAGGAGGCTCAACATTATAAGGAGGATCCATGGTTTAAAGTAGTGTACATGGTGGACAAGTCGTCTCCTTCGTAGGTCTTGGAGGTCAATGGTTGAGGAACTACTCTAGAAGGATAAGGCTTTAGTGGGAATCATAGGAGTTGGGAGAGGAAGGTGTAAGAGCAAGGGGGGTGGGAGGAGAGAGGAGAAGGGAGGAGAAGCAAGAGAGGAGGAGTTGCAATGTTGGAGGAGAGGGGAGTAGGAGATAAGGTTAGGACATGCTTTTGGATGTGGAGTGCAAGGGAGCATGGACACTTGGAGACAATTGCATAGAACACAAAAATAGAACTCAACAAAGAGAGTGGTATTCATTCCATCATGGGATATTTATACAAGTTGGAGATCTTCTCTCTCTCCATGTAGGAATTGTAGGACTTTCACTCTCTACATGTAGAACTTGCATCTAGGATGCGCATGTAGAAATTGCATGTAGGAATTGCATGTAGGAACTGCATATAGAAACTCCATGTAGAAACTCCATGCAGAACATGCATGTAGGAATCGTATGTAAAACGTGCATGTAGAACATGCATATAGGAGATGCATGTAGAACTTGGATGCAAGAACTGCATGTAGAACATGCATGTAGGAATTGAATGTAGGACTTACATGTAGAACATACATGTTGGATTTGTAAGAGAGATTATTCCTAGCCTTATGCAAGTACAAGTGGAGCTTTGCCGCTACTCCACACACACATTCTATGCTACTTGAGTCCAACACTGAGTTAACAGGTAGTGAGTGGGAGGTTTACATCAAACTTTTGTCCATCAAATAGAGAAATATGAAAGTCATACCATTTCCCATATTCCTTTGCCCTCACCTAGTCAATATCATACTCAATTTTATTCTACACTTTGAAATCCAAGTCAGATGTCTTTCCTTGTTTTAAGCATTTTCTTGCCATTACTGAAAATGAGAGAGAACAAGCTCCTCACAATATGTATTAATGAGGGGAGTGAATATATGTCCCTTAAATTTTTGGATTTCTTACTCACCCAACACATCATACCTCAATGCATAGTGCCATTCACATAGCAACAAAATGGATTCATATAGCAAAAGAACCATAATATAATGGAAATGGCCAACAGGCATATGCTACAGGGGAGTCTTTGCCCAATGAGTTTTGATTGGATGCATCATGCCATCCTTTATGCTAACTACGTGCTAAATAGGGCCCATTAATTCCTATAAGGCATGGATAGGCCATAAGGGTCTTTGTTGTTTGGCATCTAAACATGTCCCCACTTAGATGCAGCATAAGTCAAAGGATAAGCTCGTGAAGTGCACTATTATTGGCTACAACGCACAAAGTAAAGGCTACAAATTGTACCATCCTAGAATTGGAAAAATTATTGTCAACAAAGATGTAACTTTGCCTTAGATGAATTGCTCCTTTTGTTAATGGCTTGGATGTCTTTGACACATGGTTGTCCCACTTCAAGTTTGTTATAGGTTTTACCCCCCTAGATCCAAGCAAGCCTCAGCATCAAATTGATGCCCATGCTAAGCCTCATATAGCTGAGCATGATGAAAATTCTATCAAATAGGCAATTATTGAGGAAAGGGCTATCATTAAATAGGGTCAAAACAATCCCCAAATTATTGTTGGATATCCTTAAGGATAGTAAGGAGGTTGCATCTTTGGCTACTTGCACTAGAGGTGTGCAACATCAAGTGCATGTTTGAAAATGAGAATTGAGGAAGCAAGTGGGAGGTCTACATCAAAGTTTAGTCCCTTGAATAAAAAAATAGGAAATGTGATGGGAGAGTTGAGGCGCATCAAGTGGGAAGTCTACATTAAAAAAATGTCTATCGAATAAAGAAATAGGAAAACCTGGCCATTTTCAATATTCTATTCCCCTCTACTAGACAATATTATACTCATTTTTATTCACCCTATCCTTCCATCTCACTAGCCCAAGGACTCTCTTATAGGGCCCTTTTTTAGTCCAAATTTTTTGTAATGTTTATATGGACCAATGCGGATGGCATCTCTTGGAGGCCATTGTTGATTTCTACTCGGCACACCTAGATTTATGCTTTGAACTCCAAGTTAGATTTCTTTTCTTGTTTTAAGATTTTTTTTTCCATGGCTGAAAATGCAAGGAAACAAGCCCCTCACAATCTACACTACTAGAGGTGGTGAATACATGTCCCATGACATTTTTGGATTTTTAGCTACTTGAGGCATCATACATCAATGCACAGTGTCGTACACATAGCAACAAAATGGAGTGTAGAGAAAAAGAACTAGACTCTAATGGAAATGGCTAGGTGTATGCTTAACGGGAGTCTTTGCCCAATGATTTTTGGTTGGATGACATCCTGTGTTCCAACAATGTGCTACATAGGGCCCATTACTTCCTATAAGGCATGGCCAGGACACAAGTCAATACTCACATCTGGGGTCTTTGTTGTTTAGCATATGCACATGTTGCTCTCAAATGCGCCATAAGTTGGAGGATAAGGTAGTGAAGTGCGTTGTTATTGGCTACATCTCACAAAGTAAAGGCTACATATTGTGACACCCTAGTGGTGGAAAATATTTTTCTGAGCAAGCAGCTTTGTCTTGGATGGAATGCACCTTCTGTTAATGCCTGTAATGTCTTTGACACAATGTTGTCCCACTTCAAGTCCAATACAGATTAAGATCCTCCATTAGAGAGTTTTACCCCCCCTACTCCCACAACTCCAAGTATTTCTCTGCCTCAGATTTATGCCCATGCTCAGCCTAATATGCCTAAGCATGATGAAATTGCTATTGAATAGGGAGTTAGTGAGCAAAGGGATGTCATTAAACATCACAAAACCATCCTCGAATTTCTATTGTATATTATTAAGGATAGCAAGTAGCATGAATATTCTTTGGTTGCTTGCACTAAAGGTGTGCAACATTAGATGCATGGTTGAAATTGAGAGTTGATGAGATCTATGTCAAACTTTAGTCCATTGAATAACGAAATAAGAAATGTGATGGGAGACTTGAGTCAACAAGTTGGGGTTTACATCAAACTTTAGTCCATTGAATAAAGAAACAAGAAAGTCAAGCCATTTCCAATATTCCATTGCCCTCCACTAGCCAATATCATACTCCGTATTATTCACCTTTTCCTACCATGTCACCAACCCAAGGACTCTCTTATAAGGCCCCTTTTCAAGTCCAAAACTTTTGCAATGTTTATGTGGACTGATGCAGATAGCATCTCTTGGAGGGTACTCCTAATTTATTACCTTTTGTGGATGACTTTACCAGGCAACCTAGATTTACACTTTGAATTCCAAGTCAGGTGTCTGCTTGCTTTAAGCATTTTCTTGCCATGGATGAAAATGAGAGAAAACAAGATTCTCACAATTTGCACTGACGAAAGTGATGAATACATGTCCCATGAACTTTTAGGGCTTTTAGGGCTTGTGGCATCATATATCGATGTGCAGTGCCATGCACACAGCAATAAAATGGAGTTTTAGAGCAAAAGAACCACAATCTAATGGAAATGGCCATGTGTATGCTAAAGGAGAGTCTTTGCCCAATAGGTTTTGGTTGGAAGCCATCCTGTGTGCCAACTGTGTGCTGAATAGATCCCATTACTTCTCATAAGTCATGGACAGTAGGCCATGAGCCAATATTCACATATGAGGGTCTTCGTTATTTGGCATATGCACATGTCCCCTCTTCGATGCGGCATAAGTTGGAGAGTAAGGTAGTAAAGTGTGTTGTTATTGGCTAAACTCACAAAGTAAACACTATAGATTGTAGCAATGCCTTTGATATCTTTGACACACTGTTGTCCCACTTCAAGTCTAATACAGATTCATATCAACCTGTAGAGAGGCTACCTTCCCAGCTCCAAGTAGTTCTTAGCCTCAGATTGATACCCATGCTCAACATGATGAAAATGCTATTGAATAGGTGATTACTAAGGAAAGGGCTAGCATTAAATAACAAAAACAATCCCCAAATGGCTGTTGGATATCCTTAAGGATAGCAAGCAGGCCCGACTCTTTTGACAAAATATGAAGAGGGGAGAGGAGAAGAGTGGAGATGAGGAGAGAGGGCACAGCTAGAGAGCACACCACAAATGACTAACTGTACACTAGATTTAGTTAAAATATAGATTATATACAAACCAATTTATGGTTAGGGTTAGGCATCTAACCCTTTCCTTTATAGCACTCTATTGGGTTAGTACTATGCACATATGATCACATGATGTTGAGCGTTATCTCTCAACATCTTCCCTCAAGATCAACATCATGAAGTAGGCCTTCCCTCAGATGGTGATTTTGGGGAATCAAAGAAGGACTGAGCATCACATTCCATCACACCTTTTTAATGGGAATGTCCTTCCTCTGCGTCAAACCAAGAGCTCGTCAGTGTTTCTCAAAAAGCTCTTTACCGAATGGTTTGGTAAAGATGTCTACAACATTCTCTTTGCTATCACAATGCTATAGTGTGATGTCACCAAGTAACACTCTTTCTCTGATGAAGTACTCTCTGACATCAATGTGCTTTGTCCTGGAGTGATATATTGGATTCTTGGCCAATTCTTGAGCCAATTGGTTATCACAGTATATTATTGTTGGCTTTGACTCATCAAAGTAATCCGTTTCTGACAATAGTCTTCTGAGCCATATAGTCTCACATGCACCTATAGTGAGTGCTCTATATTTTGCTTTAGTCGAAGACAAAGAAACAGTTGGTTGTTTGTTTGCCAACCATGATATAGCACCTTGACCAAGGAAAAGTTCATATCCTTGCGTGGATCTCCTGGTCTCATGATCTCCGGCATAGTCACTATCACAGTATCCATGCAACCGTGGATGACTTTCTCTATATTCTATTCCAAACTGCCTCATACCTTGAATGTATCTCAAGACTCTTTTGGCTGCATTCCAAAGAGACTTTTTTGGATTTGCCATAAACTTTCTCTCCTGCTGCTATTGTGAGTTGATTGTTGTGGTCTTTGATCTTGAGTACGTAAGCATGACCGGTTTCGCTGTTGTTGTAGAAACTTTGGTTGATTTGGTTTCTCAATGTGAGAATCCTGGAAGTGTTCTTGGACTCGTAGAGAGCTGCGAATATATCCCATGCTTCTTTTGATGTCTTAACAGTGTTGAGCTGTCCTAGCATGACATCTTGCACATTCTGCTTGATCAGATGATATGCATACTTATCTTTCTTATCCCATTCTGCCTGTGATCGGGCAATGGCAGGATCTGCTACAGGTGTGAAAATAGTTTATGTAGCTAGAGATCCTGTTGTAGATTCCATTGCTGCTGCTGGTCCTGTGACAACAGGTGGAGTAGAGCTACTGCTAGCTGGATCGTCCAATGGTCTAGGTGTAGATCCATCGACATACTCCCATTTGTCCTGAAGTACAAGAATGGTCTCCATTTATTATTTCCATGTGCCGTAATTGGAGTTTTCTAGCTTAGCAGATGCCTCCAAATTGAGGTTGCTAGATGTAGACATGGTGCAAGAAATGTACTCAAAGTGTAATGAAAATCACTGTCTGAATCAATTGCAAAACACTGACTGTGGCAAGTGAAATCTGAACTGTCGATGAAGATAGAACTGCAATATATAATCCAATCTAAATTACAAGGCCTGTGTAGCCAAGAGGATTTACAAGGCTTAAAATGATGTGCACAATGCTGTGAAATAGCCAAATAGGCTTTACAATGATGGCATGTGTGTGTAAAATCAAATAATCTGCTATCTGCCCACTGATCAATCAGCAATGCCTCTGAACACTTTGCAATCTTCTCACTCAACTGATGAACGTCAAGTTTCAGGTAATGTGATAATGTGAAACTGTATGTGAGCATAGGGACTGACTCCGAGTAGGAACTAGTCGGGAATTTTGAGCATGGCTTAGATTGGCAACTTGGAAAAATTCTATACCAACCGTCGATCGATGAAAGAACAACAAATAATTTCTTTTCTTTGGTTCTTTTTATGTGCTGGGTCAGATGGGTCGATGTAGAGGCTGATGTGCGTGTAGGAAGTGGATTTGTCAGGTGAGGCTCAAAAGTGAGTGAAACTTGCATCAAAATGCGTGTGTGATGTCACGAGCACGTAGAGCACAAAAAATCAATCGTTTCACTTTTTTGTAGCACCCTCAAATTCCTCATGGATCGAGATACAGGTTGATCTAAGTGGAGGGGCAAAAAAAAGTGAAATGTGCAAAATGATGATGTGGCACTATTAGTCACATGCAGTGATGATGTGGCACTATGCTTCGCAAGAGGTGTGCCAATGGAGCACTGTGGTGATGTGGCAATCACGTGCACATGAAGTGCCTGTGGAGCACTATGTGTGCTTGCAGGAGACTACCACGTAGCACTGCTTAGGTGGATGCTAAGTGGGCAGTGATGATTGGATAAGGCTACTGATGTGGTAGCTGACCTGTATGATGTCGTGGCACAGGTAGAGATGACATGGCATGCATTGACTAGTCAACCTACTGATGTGGTAGTTAATTGAGCCAGCTGATGTGGCCGGGTGCAATTAGGTCTACCTAGGGTTAGGTAACCCTGGGTGACATGGCAGATAAGATTTTCCACTTATCAGATAGGGGTTGACACTCACACCACACCTTGGTGTGTGGTGACCCCTCTGTTAGGGTGAAGGTCTGCCACACTGGAATCTTAGAAGATTTCGTCTCTTTGAAAATTCTGTTGCCTTGAACGTGTAGGCGGCTTTTGTTGGAGAAGGTGGTCGAGTAGTTGTTCTTCGTTGCTGCTGGTAGCTGGAGCTCATTAGAGCTGCAGGTCGTCAGGCTGTTAGAGCAGCCGTGCATCATTGGAGCCTTTGCATGCGGGCTATGGGGCTGTGGATGAAGTCAGGTAAGTTGCCCATGGAGAGTCGCCTGTGGCACCTGCTTTGTGGAGTTGCGATGGTGTGGAGATCCTAAGGTCTTCTGCTTATGTCCTCTGTTGTGCCCACTTGTAGCTCCGTGCGCCCGTGAGCTGAGTCAGTTTTGTAGAAGGGCTGGTCTAAGACTCTTGATGGTCCTTGAAGGACGCGGGATGCGAGGTGGCATCGCTGTCCGGTAGCCTGGAGGTCATGGAGGAGCATGTTGCTGGCAGAGATGCAGGAGCCGTCGAGATGCAGACGGGCTAGGAGTTGCTGCTGAGAAGCATGTGTGTGGTTGATCTTGAAGGAGGAAGAGTTAGATTCCATTCACCAAGATGGCACTTGGGAGTTATGTGACTTGCGCCTCCTGGCAAGTGTGCCATCAACATAGTTTGGAGTTACAAGTTGAAACAGGAAGCTAATGGCAGCATTGACCACCACAAATCCTGTCTTGTTGGCTAGGGCTATGCTCAACAACACAGGATTGAGTTTCAAGAAACTTTTCCCCCACTTCACACATTACTACCATTCAATGTGTCATTGTTATTGTAGCTAAGAGGCATTGGGAAGTGGATTAGCTAGATATCAAGGCTACCTTCCTTATGGTGACTTGCTTGGGAAGTCTATGTTAACCAAACTTTTGTCTTTTAGGTTGAGGGATCTAAAAATAATGTTTGTTGCCTATGTAATACCCTGTATGGATTGAAGCAGGCACCCCAAGCGTCATATGCCAAGATTCATGCACATTTGATACGCCTTGGTTTTCAAAAAATCCGTACAAAAATAGCACTTTATGTCCGAAAGTGTAGCACCTATTTGCTCATTCTGATTCTTTATGTGGATGATATGCTTATAACTTAACCTTAGAACATCTACTCAGCAAGTTGCAGCCTTTAAGGTTGATTTGCAGAAATCGTTTGCCATGACAAGTATGACTATCTTGGCATCCGATTTGCTCATTTTGAGGGGGGCATTATGATGAGCGAGTATAAGCATATTGGACACTCTGGCATTGCTTTTAGTTTAAGGATTATAAACCAATTTTGACACCTTTGCCTCCTAGCTTCCATTTGTCCACAGAAGATGCTAATAATTCATTTGATGCCACTCTATATTAGCAAGGTATTGGTTGTCTCTTGTATTTGTGTCACACTCAACCTGATCTTAGTAGTCGGTGACATAAATGCACAACAGTCACCCTGGCATATCGCGAGTGGAGCTCGATATCTCAACACTCCCCCTCGAGCTCAATCCCAATTCCTGCACACCAAGCAGGTCTCTGAACTTGCGCAGCTTCTCTGTGCCCAATGCTTTTGTGAATATGTCAGCTACCTTATCCTCTGTGCTGACATAAACTAGATCAATAAGACCTAGTAAAACCTTCTCCTACACATAGTGATAATGCACCTCAATGTGCTTTGTTCTGGCATGAAAGACTGGGTTCTTTGCCAAGTGTATGCTGCTCATGTTGTCACAATAAATGACAACTGGCCCATCTGTAGACTGATGCATATCATAGAGTAGCTTATGCAACCAAGCTACCTCACATGCAGCCATTGCTGCACCCCTGTACTCAGCCTCTGTACTCGACAAGGCAACTGTAGGCTGTTTCTTGCTGCTCCAAGTGACTGCAGCACTCCCAAAAGAGAACACATATCCACTGGTAGATCGTCTATCAGAAATGCTACCAGCCCAATCAGCATCAGTGTATCCATGCAACTGTATCTGAACCCCAGCCTCATAAAATAGTCCATACTGCAATGTGGACTTCACATACCTGAGTATGCGTCTAGCCGCATCCAAATGCGGTTTCCTTGGAGCCTGCATAAACTGACTTGCCAACCCAACAGCATAGCTCAAATCTGGCCTGGTAATAGTCATGTAAATCAAACTTCCTACTATGCGTTTGTACATAGTAAGGTCTTCCAGAAGCTCACCTGCATCTGCACTCAGCTTCACATTCTGCTCCAAAGGAACTGAAATAGGCTTACAGCCTGTCATCCCATATTTGGACAGCATGTCCAGTCCATACTGCCTCTGCAAGAGCTGTATCCCACTTGGTGATCTAATCACCTCAATGCCCAAGAAATAACGCAGCTCTCCCAAATCCTTCATCTCAAACTTCTGCCTCAGTAGCATTTTCACATGAAGGATATCTTCATCACTATCACCTGTGATGATCAAATCATCAACATAAATGACCAGCAGCATAATCCCTTTCTCTGTTTTTCTCACATAGAGTGAGAAATCTGCCTTGGAAATCTGAAAGCCAATAGTGACAAGATACTGTCCTATCTTGTCAAACCATGCTCTAGGTGCTTGCTTCAAGCCATACAAGGCTTTCTTCAACCTGCAAACAAACTCAGGATGAATAGCGTGAACATAACCTGCTGGCTGCTCCATAAAGACCTCTTCTTGTAAATCACCATGCAAGAAGGCATTCTTTACATCCATCTGATGTAAAGACCATCCCTTTGATGCAGCCATAGCAATGGCTGCTCTTACGGTTGCCATCCTTGCAACCGGGCTGAAAGTTTCTTCATAATCAATGCCATATGTCTGTGCATACCCCTTGACAACTAATTTTGCCTTGTATCTATTCACAGAACCATCTGCATTGTGCTTGATCTTATAAACCCACTTACAGCCAATTGCATTCTTGTCTTTAGGCAAAGGCACCAATTCCCATGTAGCATTAGCATCCAAGGCATCCATTTCTTCATCCATGGCTTTCTCCCATTTTTCATTTCCCATGGCTTGCTGAAAAGAAGTGGGTTTTGGTTCCTGTATCACTTTGACCATATAGGCATAGTGAATGGCTATAAATCCATCATATTTCAGCCTATCCACAGGATACCTGACCCTGGTAGACCTGCGCAAAATAGGCTCACTTCCAGGTGCTCTCAAAACATCCGTGGTCTTCCTTACTCCAGGTGTAACAACAGAAGGAATACCCAACTCATCATCAATGCTCTGTTCTGAGCCACTGGATTCACCATCCACACAAGAGTGACCTGCATTCACATCAAACATGGGCTGATCTACCTTCTCTTTTCCTTTCCGTGATACCTGCGTACCACTCTCTGCATTGCTTTGAGGGGATTCTCCTGATCTCAATCTGCCTGTCCATGGCGAAGTATGTGAACCACTGGTAGAGGACACTCCAGGTCCACTGATATTTTGTGATTGCTGCTGTGCATTCTGTGCAGCATTACCATTTTGTGCATCTACATCAATCATCACATTTATTGGTTTATACCAGCTGCTCATCTCATCAAAAACAACATCTCTGCTCACTGTGAACTTACATGTAGAAGGGTTATAGCATCTATACCCTTTCTGCTACAGAGAATAACCAATAAAGACGCACTTCTCAGCTTTTGGATCCAACTTGGACCTCAACTCATCTGGCACATGGACATAGGCAATGCAACCAAAAATCTTCAAATGAGAAATATCTGGTTTCCTACCAGTATACATCTCCTCTGGCGTCATGCCATGTATTGCTGCAGTGGGAGTCCTGTTCATTTTATAGACTGCTGTAGCAACTGCTTCAGCCCAATAATAATCTGGTAGATCTTTTTCATTTAGCATAGCCCGAGATACCTCTCCAATATGCCTGTTTTTTCTTTCTGCAATTCCATTTTGCTGTGGGGTATGACTGCATGAATATTGTTGCTTTATACCATGCTCCTGCAAGAACCTTGCAAACTCATTTGAGAGATACTCTCCCCCTCCATCTGACCTTAGGCATTTTATTTGCAGGCCTGTTTCTTTTTCAACCATAGCTTTGAAAGCTTTGAAGTGCCCAAACACTTCACCTTTCTTTTTCATAAAATACACCCACAGTTTTCTGCTGAAGTCATCAATAAATGTGACAAAATAGTGACAACCTCCAATAGCTGCAGCTTTTGTAGTCCACACATCAGAGTGGATTAATTCCAATGGCTTTTTACTCTCTTGAACATGCCTAGGAAAAGGTTTCCTTACCTGTTTCCCAAATTGACAGGCTTTACAAACCTTGTGCATTTCTGCAACCTTGAATTTAGGCAATCCTGCAACAATATTTAGGGCTTGCATTGATTTAAGTCGCTGTATATTAACATGACTAATGCGTTTGTGCCAGATATCAATATCTGCAACTACACCGGTCCCATGTGCAAACATTGCTGCACTCAATTCAGGCATGTCCGCATCCAACGTAAACATCCTGCCCTTCTTCTTTCCTTTTGCTATCAAGCGACCATTATTTTTCATATCTCAACAAAGCATCCATGAGGATTAAATCTGACCTGCAAGCCCTGCTCAACCATCTGACCAACAGAAACCAGGTTCTTGGTGATGTTCGGGACATGAAATACATCAGACAAGTATTTCTTTTTCCCATCCTGCATAGACAAAGGAATTTTGCCAATCTGCACAATAGGATGTGCAGTATCATCCCAGTCTCCACAAATCCTGGTTTTTCCATTTTCCTTGCATCTTGCATCCATTCTGCATGACCTGTCATGTGGTTTGACGCACCTGAGTCAACATACCACACATCATTTCGTTCTTCTGCACTTGTCACAGAATTGGTCATATGCTGCACCATAAATAGATGCTCATTTCTGTCATCACCCTGCCTACTAGAAGATGCATAATTGCCTTGCTGCAATTTTCCAGTCATAATGTCATTCTGCTTTTTATAGCAGTCCTTAGCCATATGACCCATTTTGCCACAATAGTAGCATTCAACATTGCTGTTTGCATTTTGGCCTCTCTGCCATCCACCACGGCCTCTTTGGCTCCCCTTGCCTCTAGAGTTACCACGTCCTCCTGCATAGGACTGGTTTTCTTGCGTTTGCTGCATATTCTGATTTCTACCACGGCCTGCAGATCGGCCTCCTCTACCTCTGCATCTACCTCTGCCAGCATTTGAGTAGAAGACAGTTTCTTTTGAAGTTCCTGCTGAAGAAGATGCACCCCCATTTCTCTGCTCTTAAGAAATTAGAAGAGCAATCAACTCCTCAAAATCTGGAAATTTTTCACGGACGGCAATGGATGTCCGGAATTGTGCATAATCCTTTCCTAGACCATTCAAGGTCACAGAAACCAAATCGTCATCATCCACTGGCGACCCAATGGAAGCAAGTGCATCCACAATTTTCTTCACCTTCATGTGGTAGTCATTTATGCTCAAATTTTCTCTCTGCACATTGTGCAACTCCTGTTTGAGTCGCATTTTCCTGGCTTGCGTATTTGTGCTGTACATTTTTGCCAAAGTATCCCATGCCTCCTTTGGCGTATTTGCATCCTAAATATGCACAATCATGGAGTCCGAAATACTGATAGACAGCCAGTACATAACTTTCCTGGCTCTCTCATGCCATCCTTTAAATGCCTGCATTTCTTGTTGACTAGGAACATTAGGAAGAACAGGTTCTTCTTCATTTCCTGTAATGAACTCCCAATAGCCTTTTCCCATCAAGAAATTCGTCATTCTAAACTTCCATGTCTGGAAGTTGTTCTTGTCAAGCTTTTCAGTGACAATCTGTGAAAGAGAATCAGATGCCATTACAGAACACTGCAAAATATTCTGTCACTGCAAAGAACACAGTTTTTGCCTCACACGGGCAGATCTGCAAAACTGACGAAAGTGGTATTTCACCACACAGTCACTTCCTAGTGACGATTTTGCATCAACAGGCAACAAGCATGAATCTGCAACTCCCAATATCTCTGCACACAGGCGCATGATGCAATTTCTGCGGCAACTTTTCACCGACTAGCCGCGCAGTGGTCATAGAGCAAAAACAGGGCCTTTTTTCTGAGTGCCTGCGAAGAACTTCCGCCTTCAAAACGGGCCCCGAAATGGGCCTCGGATCAGAAAAATAAAGTCACTAAGGGCTTTGCCCTTACCCGCAGCATATACTGCGCTCTCGCCACACCGCGAAGGGCGTCCCAATCTGAGACAGTGCACTCTTGCACTTCTGGCTGTGCTACCTGCAGAGATTTGCTCCCAAACTCGAAAAAGGAAAGCAACACTGGTCCT